>NC_143533.1:20240185-20558407 GCF_031878675.1 Megascapheus bottae | reverse complement strand
GCCCAGCCCGCCCAAGGTCGCTGCCCATGGGCTCCCCTCCCCCCACATCCACAGAAGCCCAGGGAAGTGGCTCTGCCCTCCCAGGCCAGAGCAGCCTGATAGCTGAGCTGGCACGGGGGTGGGCCAAACCCCAGTGAGCGACTTCCCTCAAGTACCCTGTGCACAGGTGACAAACCCTCTCAGGCACACAGGTACAAACATGCTCACACACATGGATGTCCCCCCATCCACACCTGAGTGCCCAGTCTGGGTAAAGTTGAGTGAACATGGACGAATTGGGTATCCCTCTCTTTCCTTAGGTCACCAGATAACCAGGATCAGACCTTATTGTGTACCAGCACCCCTCTTCCCCTCCCCGTCCACCCGCACTCCTCCTGCCCCCCCACCCCCACCACACACTGGAGTACCTGCACTGTTAGACCAAGATCTACCTAAAGTGAATTTAAAACAGTGGACTTCTTCGGCCTGGTGAGGACATAACGCCTCCCTTGGGGCGTTACCTTTCCCAACATGCTCCGTGTGCATGTTGTCTCTTCCTTCTCTCTCCATGACAAGAGGGACTGATTCTTCCTGGGTTCTCCAAACCCTTCTCCACCTTTGAGCGTCCCCAACCCAAGCCTCATGAGTGAAAGGACATGTCATGCTGGTCAGAAACCCCCACAGGACCCACCGCTGCTGTCCTCCAGGCTGGACTCAGGGAGGGATGAGGCTGGACCGGAGATGTCCCTGTCCCCATCTGGCAGGGAAGGGCTGCTGTCCAGCTGTCCCACAGGCGGAGGCCAAGGTAGGTCTTTGATGACCTTTATGTCAACTGGAGCCAGTAGCAAAGGGAGAAGAGAAAGACAGACAAGTGACAGAGGTAGACAGACAGAGGCAGAAGTAGAGATACCAAAACCCAGAGCCAGGAAAGAGGAGGGGCTGAAGCAGAGGCGAAGAGAGCTTCTGGAGAAAGCAGCAGGACTTTCAGAGTGCAGTCAACTACTGACCATACCAGTCTAGCTTGGTTAAAGCATGGGGGGAGGGCTGGGTCCAGCAGGGCTTTGTGTTTTGCTTGGCCAGCCCATGGATCCCCTCTCTTCCTTTGCTCTCTCACAACCCTCTAGGGTCTAAAGAGATCAGGACAGGTAGAAAAGTAGGAGTAGGAGTTATCCCCCCTTTTCCCAGAATCACACTCAGGTCCCCACGCTGGGATGGGCAGTGAGAATGGCACAGAGCCTCAGGTTGTCAGGAACACTCAGGTTTGAGGCAGATGGGTTGTTCTGAAATTGAATCTTGCCCTGGATCCTGAGAAGAGTGATGCTACCACAGTGGCCACAGGACTGCTAATGAGGTTTTCTAATGATGAACATAGATTTTCCCATTAAGCAATCCAAACAGTATTGATTCTCCAAGGAAACTTCTGGAGATAAACGGCCCATCCTCAATGGTACTCGCTTTACTGGAAGCCAGTCAGAAACCTGAGGTTCCCCTGTCTGGCTGTCCAAGGTGGGGAAGGCAAAGTGGAGAGTTGGGTCAGCTGTAGGAGAAGCCTCCCTCCTACCCACTAAGCCCAAGTGGGGGGCATTTAAGTCCTCAGGATTCAGGACTGAAACCTTGAATGATGGGAGTGATGATCTCTCTCAACAAGCAGCCCTTGTTTCTTCACCCACCTCAGAGTGCTAAGGTACTTTTCCATTGTGGGTGGGTCTGGGAGAGACAGTCTGGTTAGGACAGAAGAAACCTGATCTTTATTCAGCAATTGGGATTCCTTTCAGAAATGCCCCTGGGGACAGCCAGCCATAGTCTGGCAGGGACTGCAGCTGGGAGACACAGCCCTGAATTCAGGTTACACACACAGCTATTTCCACCGCATCTTTTGTTATACATGTTTAACACAGGCCACAAGTTTCAAAATTTCGTATTGGAATTTCTTTATTATTTTTTAAATACACCCAGCTTCCCAAAGATGGAAGCAGCCCAGACTTCTTGGTTTCTGAGAGGTGACAATGCAGGGGAAGTGCCTCCCCATTCTCCCCTGCCCACTATTCCCTGGCATGCAGACAGAGCTATGACTGCACCCCCCATTCTCTGTGCTATGGAACTCACTGTCCTGCCTCAGAGTCTCCAGATTCCTGGGATCAACTACCGTTCTTCACCCAGACTCACCTGCAAAGGCTTTGGAAATCCGCTCCTTCTTCCACTCCCAAGGTTGGTCATATTCTTCGGGGGGCCTCTCATCATCCTCAGGCAGGCGGGACTCTCGGGGCCATGGGGACCCCTCACCTTCTGGGGAGGCTCCCTCCTCCTCCTCTGGCTCATAGGGCGTGTCATACAAGGGCAAGGGCTGAGCTGTCATCTCCTTAGAGCCCCGGATCTCTACCAGGGCAAGAGAGGGAAAGGTATGAGCTAAGCCCTAGCTACCTGGCTGGCCCCCACCTTTGGAAGCCTTCTTTTACCATAAGCCATGACTCCTTCAAAGGAGCTACTCTGGCTCCAGGAGGAACTCTGCAGCCACACATCCTAAATCCTAACAACACTTCTAGGACTCTTAACAGTGAAAAGGAAGGTAGGAACAGACAAGTGACAAAGGGAAAGATAGACAAAGGATTCCATGATGACCAACAAAAGCAAAGAAGCCGAAGTTGAAGTTAGGAAAACTGAGGCACATCCTCCCCCTTCATCTATCTCCTTGTCCTAATCTATCAATCAATCTACACATCATCCATCTATGTATGTATGTATGTATGTATGAACCTACCTACCTATCATTTACCTTCCACTTAGGTTCATTCATTCCCATGATATCATTTCACAATTAGGAAATCTTCATTGCTCAGACACTGTTGACCACTCATTTGTTTTTTGGTTTTTTTTTTTTTTGCCAGTCCTGGTGCTTGAACTCAGGGCCTGAGCACTGTCTTGGGCTTTCCTCAAGGCCAGAGCTCTACTACTTGAGCCACTCACTTCTTGAAACCTACTTTTGACAAGTCACTTTCATGTACTGTCTTCTCTCTCATCACTCTTCTCCTCTGTTTCCTAATCATCCATAGCATCTCTACCTCTAGCCCTGTTCCCATGGCCATAAATAAAGATGTCAACACATTGTTTCAGACTCACTACCTTCTTTTTTTTTTTTTTTTTGCCAGTCCTGGGCTTGAGCTCAGGGCCTGAGCACTGTCCTTGCACTTTCTCAAGGCTAGAGCTCTACCACTTGAGCCTCAGCACCACTTCTGGTTGTTTTTTTTTCTATGTATGTGGTGCCGAGGAATTGAATCCGGGTCTTCGTGCACGGTAGGCAAGCACTCTACCACTAGGCCAAACTCCCAGCCCCACTACCTTCTTTTATAGTGAGTGATTTGCTTTTGAGTAATCACTGACCCAAAGCAAATCTGGTAAAATGATATATATACTAATAAAAAAAATATGACTGGGGGGATGGGAGCATAGCCCAGTGGTAGAGTGCTCACCTAGCATGCATGAAGCCCTGAGTTCCATTCCTGAGTACCATATACGCAGAAAAAGCTGGAAGTGGTGCTGTGGCTCAAGTGGCAGAGCATTAGCCTTGAGCAAAAAGTGCACAGGCCCTGAGTTTAAGCCCCAGGACTGGCAAAAAAATAAATTAATTAATTAAAATGACATTGGGTGTGGTGGCTCAGTCCTATAATCCTAGCTACTTGGGAGGCTGAGATCTGAGGATCGCCTTCAAAGCCAGCCCGGGTACTAAAGTCCTTGAGACTCTTATCTCCAATTAACCACTAGAAAACCAGAAGTGGTGACATAGCTTATGGGGTAGCCTTGAGCTGAAGAGCTCAGGGACAGTGCCCAGCCCAGAGTTCAAGCCCCACAACCGCCAAAGAAAAAGAAAAAAGAAAGAAAAAGAAAAGTATGAATGGGGGAAAAAGTCATAGATCTACTCTCCCGAAAACAATTTGCCCTCAAAGATTCCATATTTAATTGCAGGGCACTCATAGAACAATACCCCCTGACCTAAATGGTGACAACTTTCTCACTCTGTTCCATTTCCAAGCATTTCATTGTTCTCTTTGGACTTGGTCCTAACTTCATTTGTTACCTTCATGTCTCCATATCTGGATTACTGTCAAAGCAATCCTCTAGAGCACAGACTCACATTTCCAGAACTCAATAGAATAAAAGTCATCAGGGCTCTCTGCCCTATGGCCTGTGGCCTATCTCTGCCATAGGGGAAGAGCAACCTACTGGCTGGCCTAGCAAGTGCTCATATTCTTTTTCGGCTCTGCCTTCTGGCAGAAACAAAACAATTCTAGTTCTTTCTCTTCTATGCAGTGAATGGGCTGCCCCCACACAGAGACCCATAGCGTCCCTGAATTGCCAAAGCCTTAAGAGGGCAAGTTCAATTCTGTCACCCACTGTAGTGACATAATGAAGAAATATTCTCCATCAGTAACAAGAGTTGGCATTTTAATCTCCATTTGTTTCCTTAATCTTATGTCTCAGTTATTTCCAAGTTCAGGAGAGGAAGAAAGAGGTCTTTAACCATTGTCTCCGTAAGACCCCCGACAATTTCCACAAAAGCCTGCTCACTCAACTTTCTGACGTGTGGTTCTTCCAGCCTCTTAAAATGTCACATTAATTCTGAGTCTTTCTTGCCTAAGAATTCATAATGATTCCACTTCCCCTTTTGGAGCAAGTCCAAATCCTTCATTGCAATTTTCTGAGTGCTTCCCTGCGCCTCTTGGGCCTGCTCATCTCAGCTCTCAAGTATGACTACCGTTAACATCATTCCTTTCAGCCTGTGGTGGGCTTTGGTTTCCACTTACCAACTCTTGTCCTTCTCTCTGATCACTGTCAGTCTGGACTCTTTCCCTGATCTTCTTTTGGCTTCTGATCCCCAAGGGCAACTCCTTTTCATTTCTCCTTAATTCTGAACTATTTCTTCATGGTCCCTATGTTTTTATGTACGTTTCTAGTCCTATTTCTAATTGGCACAAATCTGTTGTGCTTTAGCACAAGATGATCTGAACTTCATCACTCTTTCCCAGAGCAAGTGACTCTTCTTTTGGGGATCCTTGGTCTCTAGCCTGTGCTTCTACCTTGCTGTTCTTAACTACCTCAAATGCTTCTTTCTGCTGACCTTAAATTGTATGTCCTCCTTTGAAGCTTCAAGTCTCAATGAGTCTCTCTGTTCCTTCTCCAAAATGACTATCTTAAATGCAGTGGTTATCTTCTCTGGCATATTTCTGCAAGAAAAAAGTTCTTAGGCTTATGAGTCCCAGAGTCTGTTCTGCAGAGTCTGTGCCCCAGGGACTATCTCCTCTGCACTTATCACTTACCAGCCATCATCTTCTGGGCCTCATAGGGTTCCATGTAGCCATCATTTTCAGGGACCTTCTCCGGGACCCCTGGAGCTCCTGATAAGGCTTCACCAGTCTCCTGAACATCAAACGGATCTGCATAATCTTCTAGGATTGCCAACTGTGGAAGGAAGCAAAGACAGCAGGTTTCAGACAGCTCTGATCTTTCCCTGACTGATCACAGGAACCAGAGTCCCGGGTAAGCTATGACTCAGAGCCCAGCTAACTACCCAAGGGTGGGCTCTGGAGCTTGGATGGGGACCAGATTATGATGGCTCTTCTTTTGCAGAGTCCCCCAATTATAGCTGGCTGCCAAAGCGGTACATCTCTCTTGTCTGCACATGTTGTGTCTCATGTCCATATGCTAGGCTAAACAGCCAGAAAGAGGCTACTGTAGGGTCTTATTGTCCAAGAAGAACAAGTGTCTACACCAGGTGGTGGTTCAGAAGCAGGAATTAATTCAGAGGAGTGGTTACTAAAGTGTCAGGAGAGTTTAAGCAGCAAGCAGAGAATGGTGGGGGGACTTGGAGATTGCCGTGCTCCATGCTACCACTGCTCTTCTGGACGCAGAACAAACAAGCGGTTGCTGAGCTTCCAGGAAGGAACACTGTTGCGCACTCACTTGGTCACAGTCTGATGTTTGACCCACTCAGAGTCCTTGCCATATGGGCATCGCTTTCCCCATCTATAGAAACGTGAGGCCCCAAGACCACTTTGCTTAAGTGGGGGACTCAGAATTGGGCAAAGGCCCGTCAACCCGTTACCAGTGGGTGTCTTGGCTGACCAGGCAGAAACATGATTTTGGGTAGCTTTGAGACCCTGTTGAAATCCCCATGGCTTCCAGAGGACAAGGACAGGAAAGGTCTTTCTTGAGTCCTCTGTGTCCCAGGCTGCTGGTCTCTCCCACGCAAGTGGCTCACAGCCACCCCTCTGTCCTTACTTCCCATCTTGCAGAGGCACCCAAGGTGCTCAAGGCGGGGCACCCACTGAGGACAATAGAGCCTTTCTCCAACTAGGCCCTGTTTTTTTGGTTGTTTTGTTTTTTTCCTGGGGGCTGGAGTGAGGTGGAGACCAACCCAACCCAACCCACCCAGAGCCGCCAGCATCCTGGAGCTCCAACACCATGAGGAGGTGGGGCGGGGGAGTGGCTCGGCGACTGTGGTGTGAGGACAGCTCACTCCTGCCTTTCCCCACACTCAACTCTGAACCTTGGCCTTGGAAAGCTGTGGGGGTGACCACTCTTGCTTCACACGTGAGAGGATTTGGGAAAAGGGACCCTCCCCCCTCACAGTAAAGGAACAGCAGGCATGGTGGCTCATGTCTATAATCCCAGAGCTCAGGAGAGCTGAGGCAGGAGGACTGAGAGTTTGGGGCCAACACGGGCTACAAAAGAAAGACATGGACAGAGGAACAGAAGAGTCCCTTCAGCATATGTTCCTTGAACCCCTGTTGGCCTCTAACAACCTCTGAAGCACATTCTTGTGGCTCCCTTCAGCCTTTCAGCTCCTTTCCCACCCTCTTTACATCTCTCTGCCTGCTGTGGCACAACTACCATCTCATGCCACCCCATCTGTAACACCGTCTACTAGTCTGGAGCTCTCTGGCATGCAGTAGGCACTAGAAAAATGTGTCTACTCCATCACCACCTCTTTCTTTCTCTTCACACCTGGTTTTCTTCTTTTCTTTTCTTCCAGGAAGCAGAGAAAAAGAAATATACTCACTTACTTCCCCCCTCCCCTCTGCACACACTGATCTTACCCAGGCCGATGGCATCCATATCCTTACTCCTAAACCAAGGGGGCTGTGGAGCCTGCCTGCTGCTGGGAATTCTGCCTGTCAGCACCCAGTCTCCTGCAGTCACATGCAGTCACACTCAACGGTGTCGCACTCCCCAGACACATTACATTTTACATCAGCTTTCCAGTGCTTTGAGAAAAAGCACAAAGCAACTTCAAGTTCTGCTTTTCCTTTGTTTTTCTCTGCCCATCCTAGAAAAATGTTCTAATGTTCTCTGAAGACTGTATTCTTTGCGTGCGCTTGCGCGCGCGCGCTCTCTCTCTCTCTCTCTCTCTCTCTCTCTCTCCCTCCCTCCCTCCCTCCCTCCCTCCCTCCCTCCCTCCCTCTCTCTCTCTCTCTCTCTCTCTCTCTCTCTCTCTCTCTCTCTCTCTCTCTCTCTCCCAGTCCCAGGCTTGAGCTCGGGGCCTGAGCACTGTCCCTGGACTTTCTCAAGGCTAGGAGCTCTATCACTTGAGCCTCAGCACCACTTCCAGTTTTTTCTATGTATGTGGTACCGAGGAATGGAATCTTGGTGCATGCTAGGCAAGCACTCTATCACTAGGCCAAACTCCTAGCCCCTTTCTTTTCTCTGGGTCACTTTCCTGTTTCTCCAGGACTGGCCAATCCTTGCTCATTCTTCTCTTTCTTCAGAAAGCCCTTCTGGAACCCCTCTGCACACCTTCTCCCACCCCTAGGCCTATGAGGGGCCTGTGGGCTGGCCTAGGATCACCTTGTGTGATAAATGCTTATTTTACTGAGCATCTCCTTCAGACAACGCTTCCTGAGGGCAGGACACATGTTTACTGCTAAATACCCAGTGATTATGTTAAATCTGTTCATAGAAAACAGGAAAGTGGACAGTTTATTCAGTAGCGGAAGCGTGATCCGGGGGGGTAGACTGGTAAAGGGGGACTTAGTCTCCCCAAGTGAGTCTGTGTTCCCAGAAGCTGCTCATAGGGGTGAAGAGACACTCCTAGTCCATGCCCCCCTACCGCTCTTTCCAAGTCCCTGCTCCAACAGAGCCCCTTCGCCCCTCCTCACCGGGTCTGGTGAGAGCCACACAGAGTGTATTCCTCTCTGGAGTTCTGGGTCTGTGCCTGGAGCCACAGCCCATCCCAAGCTGTCATGGACTTTCCCAGCGCCAGTCAGCAGTGCCCATGGGGCAACCAGGTGGCAGCTCTTGTGGGTAGCTCAATGGCTCCTCTGTTCCACTCCTGGCTCCACACCCTGCTCCAGGAAGTCCTGGCCCTGGGCTGGGGCACCCCTAGGATCTATGACAGGAGCAGCTTAGAGACACTAGGTTTGGCAGGACAGGTGGCTACCCTGGGTATGGGGATAAGCAGTCAGTACCCAGGCTTCCACTCTCGGTACTTCTAGATCCCCATTGCTCAGTGGGGTCAAGCAAGCTGTCCTTGTGGGCTTCTTACACAACATGCTGTGTAGTTTGTGGTCCCTTGATCCCCCCCTGATGTGTCCTGTGCCCCTGCCAGTGTTCAGATCTCTGGTCAGTCCGACTTCTGACTGATCAGCAGGGGTGACAGGAGCAGGCTCACAGGAGAACCTATATTTGAACTGGGACCAAAACCTCTAGCTCAAAGGCAAATGGGAAGAACTGCCAGCCAAGGGACTTCAGGAAAGGCTTCAAACACAGGGCTGGTATTTCGGCATGTCTACTGGTCATCCAGAATCTACTGAAATGCTGGCATACTTCTGAACAAGTAGGTAAAGGAGCTGCTGCTCAGGAGACCCCGTGCTTTCCCTCCCTCATGCAACTTAGTAGGCTGACTCCAGGCCCTTGATTCTCATCTGTTCAGCTTGGCATTGCCCCTCCCAGATCAGCTGTCAGACTCTGAATCTCCTTCCTGCCCACGCCTCTCCCAGGTTAGCTAGCAGACCCACCATCTGGTTTGGTTTGGCCATCCATTCTGCAGTTGGATCAAACAACATATTCCTGACCATACCCCCTGGACTCCAAAGGATGTGAACCCAAGGC
The DNA here is from genome assembly GCF_031878675.1 of Megascapheus bottae. Classification (NCBI taxonomy): domain Eukaryota; kingdom Metazoa; phylum Chordata; class Mammalia; order Rodentia; family Geomyidae; genus Megascapheus; species Megascapheus bottae. The sequence goes on along the minus strand of NC_143533.1, from coordinate 20,549,326 downwards.
AGAGCTAGAGGGACAGCCATGGCAGGATGCTGGCTCTACAAGGTCCCCAAACTCTATAATGTGTGTGTTTGAATTTTGAACCGGTGTCTCCCAATTTAGCCAAGCTGGCATCAGCTGCATGACCTTCCTGTCTGTCTCCCTAGGGCTGGGATTATAGGCTTGTGCCACCACATCAGCTCCTCCACTTCTTTAAGGTTACATTTGAAGTCGAGAAGTCCCTGGCTGTTTAAACCGTCATTGTAGGTGAGGGCAGAAAAGAGGAAAATGAAATTGGACAAGTTCTTATTCCAAAGGCTGGCCCAGCATGCGTGCTCAACATTTAATATCATAATCTTTTCGATTCAGGTAATTAAGGTGTCACAGTACTGACACATGACCAGAGCACAGACTGACAGCACAGAACAGCAGAAACCTCATCTCCTGACTGTCAGCATTTGGGCACTGTTTTTTTTTTTTTTTTTTTTTAATAAATATGACAAATACTGCATCTTCCCTCCTTTACTTGTAACTTGGAATTTATTTTAGGGACTCGCAATATAGTTTAATGATAGAGCTCCTGTCTAGCCTGTCAAGACCTCAGGCTCAATCAATTCTCCGCACTTAGAATTCATGTAGTAAATAAACCTGAACACATTTCTTTAACAAAATTAAACTATTTTGTTTTCTCTAAAGCGTTTAACCCCAGAAACCCTTTGTTACTGAAAACCTATCAAACAACTAATTTGGAAAAAGGTAACACTACTTAATTTTCCTGAAAGCCAAGTTTTTGTTGCCTACTGTTTCTACATTCTGGGATGCCAATTTTATCTGCCTGGGAAACTCTTTCAACATAAAACGAATTCATTGTTTTTCCTTTTCTAATTACAAGAGCAATGCAAGGCTTGCAAAACACTCACACATCAGACAAGCCGCTGCCGCCGCTAACCTTAACAAGACCCTTCTGTGCATCTGTGACCACCACAAGATCGCATGGCCAGAGAGGTCACATCATTCAGGAAATTGTGAATTCAGCACAAAACAAGGCCCTGATTTCCTTTTCTAAGAGCCTCCCTGGTGTTTGGTACTGAGAGACAGACCATGGTCTCAGCCGAGTCAGGCTGCAGGGCTATAAACCATGCAACACTGTTTTAACATTCCTGTGTTTCATTTCATCCACAAGTAACCCAGGTACAGAATCGGCCTTTCAGGGTTGTTGTACACGTTATCTGTTCTAACACATACCCGCTGCTTTCAAATGATATCAGTTATGAAGCAAGTGCTTAGAAAATGTCAGTCACTTATATTAGTAAGGATGAAAAGATCAAATCTTTAAGGTTTTCTGAGGAGTACCCAGGAGCTCCCACTATGCAGAAGTTGGAGGCGGGGGGGTCTCACCGGTGCTCTCCACATAACAGCATGCTGGTTCTGGGATGAGGAAGTACACAGCGGTACCCCTCCAAAGCAGGGGCCCTATTTAGCCAAACAAGCTTAGCCATCCATGATCAACAGGATCCCAGCTATTTGCTGATCCCAAGATCCAAGGCTGCCAGGACTGAGGTGTGACTAATTTACTCACTGGCGGAGGCTATAAAGCACAGGTGTCTTCCAGACAATGAGTAGGGTGGCACTGGCATAGGTAGACAGGCTAGCCTTACAATTCCCTAGTGGACATAAGCCTCAGCTGACCTTGAAACACCAGAGGTATCATAGATGGCCACAAAGGGCTAAGGCATCTAACCATTTTCCCGAAGTCCCTTAACCTGGACCCCTCTCTTTACTTTCCTTATCCTTCCCCACGACGTCGGTATCTCTAACAGAGAATGACTGCAAGATAAGCAGATCAAACCTTCAGATTCAGTGGGGAGAAAATTCAAGTACAGAAACTCAAAAAAGGCAAAGACCAGGTCTTCTAGATGCTGCCTACACTCAGTACTTAGAACACCCAATACTGAGTGATCACTGGATAAGCGATGGTTCCACAATTGGCAGCCCAAACCCACCCTCTTAATCTCAGGGAAAGAATGTCTTGCTCAACTCCAGATCCTTTTACTCTTCCTACCACTGGTTTGTTTACTCTGGAAGACCCAAGTCTACATGGAGATCAGGCATGAGTACTTAATTCTTTATTTTGGGAGCTATCAATTCCTGTTAGAATCTGAGAACTGTGTGCCTTCCCCAGAAAAATAGGAATGACCCTGCACACCATTTCCTGAGATGGAAGAACGCCGGGAACCAAAACTCTGGTTTCACTATATCTTGTTATCCATGTAACTCTCCATGGATACTCCCCCCATCATCTTGGCATGAAGGAAGCCAAAGGCACACTGTACAGATGGTCCCAGGCAGTTCAAAGTTTCATCCAATCAGGGGCCCATTCCCATATCCATCCTCTTCCCTAATTAGAGCAAGTTTTTCCGGTTAAAGGTTGGAGAAAAGTAAGCAAATCAAAAGGACTGCCCAGTTCTCTGGCCCCTCTGCCAGAGCACAGCCTGGGAAGTGGGATAAGTGCCCAGCGCCAGAGGGAGCTCTTTCTGGGGCCATCTGGTGAGCCCTGCCTGCCCATTTCAGGGTGCTGCTCCTGCTGCTCCCACACCTGCCCTGCCAGGCCTGCCCAGATGGCCAGCCAGCCTTGCTCTCCAGCCAGTTACAGCAATGAGGCTTAGGGTGGGCTGACAGCCAGAGACCTGGGTGAGGAGAAGGCTAATGGTCTCGTACCCTGCTAGGCCTCTCAGGGTCCTGTTCAGGACCCCATTCTCCCTTGCTTCTACACTTAATGGATTCCTTTCCCCCTCAGTCTCTCAAGCTCATCACAGAAGCACCACCACACCTTTCATCCAACTTCCTGACCTGGCCTATCTCAGAGGTTCTGACATCTCTCCCTGTCCCAGCATAGCCACTAGAAGAAGGAGAGAAGCAGGACGGCAGCAGGCCCACGCTGGTCGCCAGTCTTTTCCATCTCACTTCAGGAAGAAACCCCAACTCAACAAACCATGGGGCCTTGAAGATCCGAGAAAGAGAATACAGCAGCCATAGGGTACAAAACACCAGTTAGGCGGGGGCAGGGCAAGGAAGCTCACTATTCAGGAACAGCACCTACGTGAACCCTAAGCCAGTGTGTCACTCATTAGGCCCAAGCGAGGCTTAGGCAGTTGTTTATGATAAGGATTCAGGCACTCTGGGTTTTTCCGAGAGGAAGTTGCTCACTCTAAGTAACTGGGAAGCCCTTGCAACACTTAGGGCCCATGGAACAGTGTCCTTGCCCTTGGGCCAGCTCAAGATAGCATTCTGGATTCTTCTCATCAGATTCACTGAAGAAAGTACACATTGTGTGTGTAGCTCCTGGAAGAGCCTACTGGATGTCATTCCTGCCTCTCCAGCTGACAAAGGTGGAGGCAAAAGTGCTCTCAGTAAAGAAGAGACTTTAAGAGTCCGTCTGAATGCTTTGAGTGGGTGCAGCACCTTTCTTGAGTCCTCTGGGAAAAAAATGTGGAAAGAAAGGATGACCCTCATGCTACCCTGGTAGTGGGCTGTCACCATTCAGGACATATATATGCCAAGAATTGTGTCAGACACTTGGGCAACACACACATGAGGAGGATACCGTCCTTATCCCAGAGGAAACCACAGCTTGGTGAGGAGCCTGTTAGGTCATTCTTACCCACTTACAGAGAGGAAAAGGGCCCAACACAGTTTAGGGCCATGTGCCAAGAGCTAGCGGTTAGAGGAGATTGATTGATCAGTGGAGAGAACAAGGCCTAGTTACTCCCAGGCCTCAATGCTACACCACCAACACATATCACAGAGCCACACAGAGCCACGCGGCCTCGAGGACAATTAGGAAGGAAACAGCACAGCCAGGGACACACTAAGGATCCTGGCCCACAATGGGCAGCCATGCTTCACAGCAGGAACTATGGGAAAAATTACTCACATTCCTGAGGCTTCTCTCTGACCTTGACACATCTCTCTCATCCAGAAGTGGGCAGAATGTCTCTCCACTAAAATCCTCTGTTCTAGAATCCTCTGATTCAGACAGCAACTTTGCTCTCCAAAAATAAAAAAATAAAATGTCCTCTTCTGCATAGGAAAGGGGCCCAAAGATCCAGAGCTGAGCTCCCAGGGAGTGAAGAAGAAAAACAGGGGCCAGTGTAGCTCAGTCACTGACCTAGGACTTAGGGCTAGGGAGGCCTGGGAATGGCTTTCAGCTGTCAGGGAGGAGGGTCTCTGAGGGAAAGGAGCTATCCTGGAGCACAGTGACATGTCTGCTGTCCTCTCTGCCCCATGAAGAGCCATGAAAGACTATATAGCCTCTCTGAGAATGGACCAGGCCTTAGAGGACAGGGGGAATTGGGTTCTGCTGCTTAGCCCTATCTAGGCAACAGGTTCTGAGCAGCAACTGTGAGCATACTTTGTTCTGAGGAGGCGATAGGGACAAGGAATGAGTGGGCCTGATGTAGCAGACTACCCCCAGTACAGTCAGCTTCCTCGGCAAGAGGTACACAGTGCCCAAGCTGGAATCCTGAGAACAGCTCACCCCATTACAGTGCCACACTGGGAGGGGGGGGTAAGGCCAAGGTCAGCCCTTGCTGTGACTACAGAAACCCTAGCCTTCACCTTCTTTTGGGGGGCTGCAGTACCTGCAAGGATGCGTGGGCAGGAGGAGGAAGAGGAGGAGGAGGAGGAGGAAGAGAAGGAGGAGGTGGAGGAGGAGGAGGAGGGGGAGGGAAAGAGGATAGGTATAAGGGAAAGGAGGAGGGGAAAGCTTTGTGCAGATTCAACCCTGGGGGGGAAGGGTCAGAGATCAAAGAGCAGAGAAGCTGTAGCTCTGAAAGGGTTGCAGGGGTGAGGGGTGGGAGTATGCTTCCCAATTCCCGTTAGACCAGGCTGGGTCACGGGGGGAGGGGAAGCTGGGTGCTGCAGAAGCAATCAGGAAGAGGAAGGTCACCAGTCCTGGGACCGGAGCAGAGTTTGGGGCTCCTATTCGTCTCCGATTTAACCTGAACAAAAGGTGACCTAAGACTTGGAGCCCCGGGGTCAGGGAAGTGAGCGCGTGTCCATCCAAAGCCGTGACGGCCCGAGGCCCGGGGGCCGGCCAGGCGCCACCTTTGTCCCCCACCCCCGTGTCCCCCCCCTCCCCCGGCACCTCCTCTGCGGACCATCGGCGCCCCGCGCTGCACTCACCCTGTCGCTGCCGGCCTGGGGCCCGGAGATCCGCTCCTCGGGAGGGGGCGCCGGGGGCCCGGGGGTCTCGACCCGTATGAGGCGGTGTGGGGGCGAGCCGTGGCGCGGCGGCGGCGCGGGTCCCGGGGCCGAGGGGGCGGCCAGGGCGGTGGAGCCCGACGACCCTCCGGAGTAAGGGTCTTCAAAGTCGCGCTCCCGCTGCAGCCTGTAGGCGGCCAGGATGTCCGGCGGCGGCGCGGGGGGCGCGGCCGGGCCGGGCGCAGGGGGGCGGTAGTCGGGCTCCGGGGGCGCCGGCTTGCCCCCACCTCCGCCGCCTCCCCCGCCCCCGCGGAAGCCCAGGTGTTCCCGGAGCCACTTGGCTACTCCACCACTGCCACCCCCTCCCGGGCCGGCCCCGGCACCTCCGGCACCACGGCGGGATCCTCCGGGGCCGCCCCCAGCTCCCCCCTGTGCCCGCGGCCCCGGGCCGGAGCCCGCCGGAGGAGCTCCGCTCAGAAGCATGGGGCCGGCGGGACTGGGGCGAGGGGAGCGCGGGAGCCCGGCGGGGGCGTGGCCTCGGCGGGCGACGGGAGGGGGCGGGGCCGCGACGCCGTGGGAGGGGCGTGGCCTGGGAGGGCGGGGCGGGGCCTCGGGAGGGATGGGGCGGGGCCCTGCAGTAACAAGAGAGGGGCGGGGCTCTGCTGTCTCTCGAGGGTCGACCTCGCGCCTCGCCAGAGGTGCGGAGCTGGTATCTTCTCATAGCCTGGGGTGGATGAAGCGGGGTTCCCCGGGGGCTGAGGATGCAACTCCGGAGCTACGGTGCACGTGTCACCTGAGGGTGTGTGTGGGGGGGGAATGCATCCATTCTCATCCCTTTCCCTTCCCCAGCTCCCAGCAGGTGCGAGACACTGAAAAGGGGGGGGGGGGGTCCCCCAGCCCGCCCTCCACAACGTGGGAGCATTCAGTCTTTCCTTTCCCTCCCTCCCCTCACCCCAACGGAAAATGATGTTTTTTTTGTTGTAATTTTGGGCGAGGAAAGAGGACTGCCCCGGTCTTGAGAGCCCCACCTACCTCCTCCAGCCCCACTGCCAGCCGGCCCAGTCCAGGCCAACCCTTCCCGCATCACATGTAATCAACTCCCCAGAGGTACCCACTCTTCCCGTGTCGTTTCCACGTGCCCCCCCCCTTTGCGAGCAAACAACTCTTCCACAAATATCTCCCACCACAGGCGCACCTGCCCAGAACAGGCCCACCCAGCCCCTCCAGGCATTGCACACACTCGCAGAAATCTCTTTAAGCCACGTCCTGGGTGTCGTTGTCAATCATGTTAGTGACAGAATGGAAACAGACAAGTCAATAAATCAAGTCTAGAAGCAGTTCCAGTCTTGTCTATCACAACCGCTTCTCCTCCCGAGGCTCTGATGCTCAAGCGCTCAGCATTTTTTGTCTTGGAAATAAGGCCAGTTCCTTTGGCTCAACTGGGCAGGTCTCAGTGGGAACTCTTTAGCCCAGGCTGGCCTTGAATTTCCCATCTTCCTGCCTTAGCCTCCTGGGTGCTCTGGGACTTCAGGCATTCATCATCTTACCCTACCATAGGAGTTCAAACTGGAAGAGAAGGAGGTGGTGGGGGAAGGTGTATGGAGGGAGGAAGCAATTTCTATAATACCCAAGGCCCTGTCTCAAAATATTAAATTCCTGCTGTGGGCAAATTCTACTGTGTTATGTATCTAGGACAATGCTTGTAAACTGTCCTGTGAACACATGTCTCCTGGGAGTCTTGTTAAATTGCGGATATGATTTCTGCAGATCTAGCTGGAGTGCAGTCCCAGAAGTCATGGTTTTGACAGACTCTCGGATGATACAGATGCTATTGGACCCCAAATACACATTGAGTCGTAGGACTCTGAACCTGGTTCATGAAGTCTGGTGGAGAAAGTAATGAATACATGTTCTTAAAAGTGTGGTTAAAGATATTAAATGGTGTAAAACTGGTCAAAAGAATGACATATCTGAAGGATGGTACAGTTAATCTGTGTATAAGGGTCATGATAATCTCCAGATGTGGAGGGATAGGAAGGTCACTGACCAGGAGGGAACAGCTGTAGGTTCTGGTAAGATATTTGGGCAAGATTCTCAATAGCATTGATCCTTTTGTGGAAATGGTTGGTAAATGTGTGGAGATTATGGGAGATGACGAATATGACCTAGATTTTCAAACTGTAACATGGTGAGGCCAGGCGTGTTGGCCCTTGGCATCTCAGTCAACAAGAGAAGCAGAGATCAGAAGAATCACTGTTGGAAGTCCAGAAGCTCACCCTAGGCAAAAAAAAAACCAACAAAAACCTATCGGAAAAAGTAACTGAAACAAACAAAAAGGGATAGGAGCATGGCTGAAGTGGCCCTGACTTCATATATCTAGACCACCAAATGACAAACAAAACTCTGTAAAAATGGTCACAAGGAAAGGTGTCACATGGTTAAAAAGTAGTCTAGAATAAGGTGGTAACTGCTCAGAGGAATGGGATCAAGCAAGGTGCAGGCTTCTTGAAGAAGGTAGACTGGAGCTGTGTAGGAGGATTTCCAAGAAGAGTCATTCCAAGCCAGGAGGTGAAGACAAACACAGCAAAGGGGCAGATATGGAAACCAACATAGCAGAGGAAGAGAAGCAGGCATAGTGGGGACAAAGGTAATGATCTCTTTACTGCAATCAATTACCCCCAAATTTCGGGGATTTTTTTGGTTCTCTTTCTTACTGTAAACAAGAAAATGAGTGGCCAGGAATTTGGGTTCGTGGTAGAGTGCTTGCCTACCATGCACAAAACCCAGGTTTGATTCCTCAGTACCACATACATAGAAAAAAGCTGGAAGTGGTGCTGTGATTCAAGTGGTAGAACACGAGCCTTGAGAAAACCAAAGGGTAGTGCTTAGGACCTGACTTCAAGCCCCAGGACTGGCCAAAAAAAAAAAAAGAAGAAAATGAAATATTTTTATTTTTCCAGGTCATAGCCTTGTCAAAGATAGGAGAAGGAAGGAAAGAAAAGAAAGGGAGGGAAGAGAGAGGGAGGAGGAGAGGGAGGATCTACAGTTATATGTTACTAGGAAAATGGGAATGTGTTTTCTTTTTTGGTGGACTCATGGACTAGCTCTATTTCATATGAAAATGACATGATTCATTATTTAAATATCATACCTTAATATGCACTTCTAAATTAAACCTGGCCACTTCACTCATTTATAGACTGCCTAAAAAACTCCCCAAAGAAGTATGTGTGGTGTGTCTTTGTTTAATTTGTAACAAAGGCTTAAACAGGTGGAAACAGTGAATCCTCTTTGACAACCCAGAACTCATTGTTGAATAGGACATTTTGGTACATTTAAGAAGGAATCTGACTCCTACAACAGTTGGCAATGTGAGGGTTTGTTAACTCACACAGGTTGGTTCCAGGAATGAAGTTGATGTAATAAGCTAAAAATAAATAAAATAAATAAATAAATAAAAAATACCCAAACTCCCCCGAACCAGGCATTTTGGTATATAATTGTAATCCCAGCACCCAGAAGCTGGAGGTGTATGAGTTTGAAGCCAATCTTGGTAACACAGTGAGACTGTGTCTAAGAAGGAAAAAAAAACTAAATAAACAAGCGAACCTTGAGTTTAAATATTTATGAAGAGGCTGTGTGCTTAACACACAAACAAGACTCAGTCAGTCCCGATTACAATCCACTTGAATTTTCTCACTTTGGTGGTTTGTGACTTAAAATTGGATTTTGACCATAAAAGCCAGGGGAGGTGAGTAAGTAAGTGGCGGGTTTCCAGTTGGACAGCGGAGTCAGCTTCCTCTTCTCTACTCCCAATTCAAGCTGCTTCCCTGATTTCCCAACCTGAAAATCAAATAACAGTGTTGCTTTGAAAAAGGACTCAGGCTCACCACCCCCACCCGAAGGTGTTCATGGATACAATCAAGAATTCGTTTTAATATTGTACCACTCCACTGTCCCCCGCAGCGTGTGTGTGTGTGTGTGTGTGTGTGTGTGTACTTTTCCCCATAAAGGGGTATTTCCTACCCAAGGGAAAATCTGTCACCTCGAGTTCTGTTCCTATTACATCATTCTGGAGGGTGTATGGGGGGGGGAGGGCAGAAGACTATATTTTATGCAAGAAGTACGGAAATATATTTACATATATGTACATAAACATCCGTTTGCACAAGGACTGTCAGGGCCAATACATGGGCAACTGGCAATAATTGGTGGAACGAGAAAGCCTTTTGACTACCGCGTGTACGTATTATTCTGTATTTTAAAATGGACGACACGATTTTAAGTAATTCATGAAAAGGCTGACGGCGGTGTGGGGGGTGTGGAAGGGGAAGAGAGGAGAAAGCCCTACAGGGTCAGCGGAGCGCGGTGGTGCTGGCGTCGGATGATTCAGACCCTGTCTTTGAGTAAGGGAGAATGGCCGATCCGGAGCCGAATTCAGAGCATTAAAAGAATTACAGGAGGTGACGATCTTTTTTCTTCTCCTCAGAGGAAGAAGAAAAAAGAAGGCGAACCCCTTGCCGTGCCATTGTTCCCACAATGCCGTGACTCGGATTCGAACCGAGGTTGCTGCGGCCACAACGCAGAGTACTAACCACTATACGATCACGGCGAGCTACCGGGGACCTGGAGGCCTAGCCCTGCAAAAGTCCTCTTCAACACTCATAGGCCGGCCCACTGGTGACGTCGCCCCATGACTCACCCGAGGGGCGGGGCTTCAGCCTGACGGAGGCTGGGTGCTGCGCCTGCGCATTACGCTCTTAGCCGGTAGGCTGGGTTGTTTTTGTTTTGGGTCTTTCTTTCACACCCATCCTGCCTCCCCCTTCCCCAACCCCTTCGGAGAAGCTGAGGAGGAGGATAATGGAGTTGGGAAAGGGAGGGGGAGCGGGGCGGAGGGTGGTGATGGTGATCCTCAGGGTTTGGGGTGGGAGTTTGGAGGAGACCTCTGGGGGTGGAGGGGGGCTCGAGGGCTTCCAGAGGCCTGCAGGGGGCGATCCTCACCCAGGGTGTGTGTGGGGGGGTCGGGGTCTTCTGATGGCTGATCTCCCGCAGCAGTGACCCCCACAGGCCTTGGCGGAGCGAGGGCGGGCGTCCCCCAGAACTGGACTCACTAGCTGGACCGACCTCAACGAAGGCCTCTCGTTCCCCACACCATCCTCTTCTCCCCCGACACCCAGTTTCTGGCTGCCTCTCGGACTCCCCGATGGCTCTGAGCCCCGAAGGCTCTGACCCCAGGCCCCCCTCGCTCACCTCCTCCATCTCTCCCGAGTCACCGCGTGTCTTCCTTCCGTGTCCCCAGCCAGAGGGGAATCTGAACACGATGAATGTATTTCCCTCACTGCTGGGATTTTGGGGAGGGGACATTCGACATGCTCTTCTAGCTCATTTCTCGGCTCTCCATGTGGGTTCCCACTCCCCAATTACTTGCATTCAATCCACAGGTACTTGAGGGGCGCCTACTAGGCCCCCAGCGGGCCGGTGGGCGTTATGGCAGTGGGGGGCTGTATAAAGAAGGCTCATGAAGAGGAATTACCACACTGCCTTGTCAAGATTTGCTGCAAGCTTTGCACATTAACTTATCCTGTCCCCCCACACCGTGCATCATTTCATATTAAAATGTTTATTAGCATATGTTATTCGTACAAGGGGGATTGTGACATTTCCACAAACATATACAAGATATCCCCACCGACCGACCCCCTCTATCACTCTCCTTTATCCCCACAATCCCCCCCAGAAACAATTCCAACAGGTTTCATACATGCATATAAAACTGCAACCATATTCATCCTCTCCACTACCCCGCACCCCCGCCCTCTCCAGTTGGCTGTTTTAATCTCCAGACATCCCATTTTTAACGTGCATATTAACTGCACGAAGGAGTTTGGTCATATTCTGCTTTTAAGAGGTACCTTAAAGGTGCCTTCCTTCGGCGGAGCCTCCTCTTCCCTTTATTCTGGAATCCACGCCAGGACGCTTTTGTGGAAATCTGCAAGATGTCTCTTCTGTGTGCGCTCCGTCTCCGAAACGGCCCCAGTTGCTTTAGTAACCCAGTAATCCTTCGGTAGTCCGGTTGGAAAGAAACTTGATCGTTTAGCTGTTAAAAGGGAACGGGATCCATTTTCTAGAATAACCATTTAGGATTTAAGGAAAGGGGGAAAAAAAAAAAATGGAGGAGATCGACAAAACACTGGCCCCTTGCCGTGCCATTGTTCTCACAATGCCGTGACTCGGATTCGAACCGAGGTTGCTGCGGCCACAACGCAGAGTACTAACCACTATACGATCACGGCGAGCTACCGGGAACCTGGGACGAAACGGCCTCCCGTCGTCTCTTCTCTGTCCAAGGTCCCGCCCCCTTTTGACGTCATCATCCCGTCCCGGCTAGTTCCCGCCTATCAGCAACCTCGCGCCGCTGGGAGCGCAAAGCCGGCGCGCTTTCTCTTCAGCGGCGGCCTGGGTTACTCCGGCTTGGCCGCCGCGTCGCCGCCGCCCGGGGCTGCGCTCCTGCTTCTCTAGGACAGTTTGTTTTGGGGGGAGCAGTTGGGTGACGAGGGGAATCTTTGTCCGAATTCCTTTTTGTAGACTGTGAGAGAATCCCCTCCGATAACGCGAAACCTCGGCGACCCCCAGGCGCTTCACACAACATGGTGGGCCTGGTGGCGCCCGCGTCCTGGCGTTGGCCAAGCGCTTCCACGTCTCCCTTCCCTTCGGCGGTGGGCGCGGATTTTCCCGAGCAGAGGCTTGCGTGGCCTCCACTTCCCTATATCGTCGTCGGCGGGGGTGGGGGGGTGGTCAACATTCCCATGGGAAGTTCCGGAAAGGTTGGACGGCGGCCTCGCGCACCTCAAGGACGGCATTCGGCGGCCGCGGCGTCGTGGCGTCCCGGTAGCTCGCCGTGATCGTATAGTGGTTAGTACTCTGCGTTGTGGCCGCAGCAACCTCGGTTCGAATCCGAGTCACGGCATTGTGGGAACAATGGCACGGCAGAGGGGCGCTCTTTTTAAAGGCTCTCAGTTTCCGTTCCGGGTCAACAGAACGCTCAGGTCGGGGCCGAAATGTACGAGAAGGGTGCGGAGAAAAGCTTGTAGAGCTCTCCTTTCCTTGAACGAAAAGGTTCACGAGAGAAAATGTGCTTTATTTAGCAGAAGGGAAAGAATGGCTCAGGAACCCGTTCTTGAATTTTACTTTCATAACGTGGCCGGTGTGGAGAGTTTTTTTTTTTTTTTTATTAAAGAATTTATTAACGTTGATTTTTACATCGTATTTTAAATAAGTTTAACAAACAAGTGTTCCAGAAGGGAATCTCTATGTACAATCGGTTTATAGAGTTTTTAAGTTACTCACCGGTGCCTTACATGTTTGTATTTTGGTTTATGCAGCGTTTCCCTCAAGTGCCTTAAGTGTTTGTTAGACAGAATTAAAATTCCGTAAGTTAGGTTGTGCGTACAGTGCTTCTTTGGTCACTGTCACCCCTTCCTTTGTTTTCCTTCAGTTTCCTCCTCTCAGTCCTACCCTCAAGTTATATAGGTATATTTTATTTTTAAATATATTCTGTGAGCTACCTTGTCTTCTTCATTTGGTACCCATCAATGGTCAACTCACATACTGGTTTATCTGAAAAGTGTCTTGCTGGAGAAAAAGTAAATGTTTGGTGGCCTAGGTGTTATAGGAATGAAGTATAACCATTTAATTAAGGGTTAGAAGGCAGATTAGGCAACACACTGACCCATGTTTGGTCTAGATCTGTGACAACTAAAAAATATGACCAGATGTACTGGAAGTATTAGTCTTTTTAGCTACTACGAAGTATGCCCCCAGAGATGATAGGTATTCTCTTTGAGGCTTTCTCTCCTAATCTACTCCAGGCTTAAAAATCAAATTTTGCTTGTTTTATCTGCACATTAAGAATGAAACTTGGCACAGTCAAGTCTGTCCTATAGCATGAGGCAAAATAGAAGTGAATTTTATAGTTCTCTTGTGTTTGATGGTAGCTGTGTCACCTAGAGGAAGGAATAAGAGCGATTGAAAAATAAACCTTTACTTCTACAGCGACTCCTCCTGGGCCTGGGTTGGTAAAGCAGGTTGGGGAGCATTTGTGGGAGAGATGGGCATTTATGCTTTTACAGTCCATCAACAAACACAGAACAACACGTTTAAAAAAATAAAAATAAAAAAAATAAAAACAAGAACAAGACACTGCTGTAGTATTACTGAGGTTCCCAGTACCCAGTTCCCTAGATTAGATGAGTTGAAAAGTAGAAAAAGAGCAGGGAAAGGTGAACCTTTTGGCTGATTTAATAGTCATATATCTAGAAAATCAACATACTAACAAAAACAAAAAACAGTAGGTACATGACATCTCTATTCCTTGAATTTTTCACTAAATAACTTCACAAAGATTTTAATATGTGGGCCAAGTTTAGGTGTCAAGGTAGGAAATGAAGAAAGGCTGTGGCTCATTCCCAAGGGCCCTGCCCCCATCTCCTTGCTGTTCCCTGACAGTCACAATTTTTGGTGTTTTTCACTGCACATCTCCCCCTCTCCCTCTCTCCCTCTATCTTTCCCTGTAAGGAATGTACTGAATTTTCTGCATATGATAAATTCTATTCCTTAATACCAACAAATACCTTCACAAGAAAGTCAAACAGTGTAGGAAAAAAATTCTAAAACAGATAACCTGGACAGTACAAAAATGAAATATTAGTTGAGCAAAAGAATGTGATAATTTTTCTGTGGAGTAAAAACTTTGAGGATATTTACATATAATCTGAAAAGTAAGCTAACTGGCTTTTCCTAATCTCTGTTCAAACACTTGGTATAGCATATAGCTGTAGGCTGAACCAACACCTTCCTAAATGTTTTGGAAGCAGTTTTCTTGTCAATGAACTATATCCCTAGCCACAGAATACAATCCTTGTACTAATAATCATTTATGCTGAAGTATGTGTATTTCTTAAAAAGTCATGATGAAAAATATTTGAGAAATAGTAACTATTTTGTTTGTTTGGGCCAGTCTTGAGTCTTGAACTCAGGAGAATACTGTCCCTGGCTTTTAAGTTTTTTTTTTTTTTTAAGGGTGATGTACAAAGGGATTGCAGTTACATAAATCAGGTAAATATTACATTTCTTTTTGGACAGTGTTACCCTTTTGCTTGCTGTCTCCCAGTTTTTCTCTCTCATCTCCATAGTTCACATTCAACATAGCATCTAGTGAGTACCACTGCTGCATTTGTTTACCCTTTGTCCCTCCATTTCTGGGCCTCCTCTTATACTCTCAAAGACAAAAAGAAAACAAAAACAGCAACAAAGATGCACATACTTATTGTGACCTGAGCTCCTATGCTCCTTTGCTCCAAGCTAGAGTTCTACTACTTGAGCCACATCTCCACTTCTAGCTTTTTTTTTTTTTTTTGGTAGTTAATTGGAGATAAAGAGTTTCATGGACTAGGCCGGTGCTTGCCTAGAAAAGCAGTGGTGCTGTGGCTCAAGCAGTAGTGCGCTAGCCTTGAGAAAGTCCAAGAACAATGCTCAGGACCTGAGCCCAAGCCCAGGACTGGCACAAAAAAAAAAAAAAAAAAAAAGGAAAGAAAGAAAAGAAAAGAAAAAGAAAAAGTTTCATGGACGTTTCCTGTCTGTGGCTTCAAACCACAGTCTTCAGATCTCATCCTCCTGAGCAGCTAATATTACAGGTTTGCTTTAAATTCTGAAGAGTCTGACTAGTGTGATTCATTTCTGCTTATCTTTGAGTGGATTGGCACTTCGTAGTTTCTAGGTTTACAAAGCAGAGATAGAGAACTGAGATTCTGGTATGGGATAACTTCACTATGGTATCCTAGGATCCCTCTCTCTCTTAGCAGGCAGCCAGAGAACTCTTGCTTTTAAAACTGTTTGTATTATACATTATGATTCTGGGAATATGGCTGCCCCCACCCATCTCTTCAGTTGGATGCTTGAACTCTTCCTCAGGTTTCAAAAAATGGTAGACAGTACAAGAGTTTTTTGCATACACATTGAAGCTCTGTTGCTGGTTTAAATCACATTTGTTACTTTCCGCAGGTATCTGGTCTCTAAGTCACTTTGCTTTTCTTCCTTCCATCTGGTAGTCTTTGAGGCACAAAAGCAGATTCCCCTATTTTGTCATAGCCTAACTTCCAAGAGGTAGCTAGGCTTTGAATTGAAGTCTTTGGCACTTAGGAATAGGCTTCCTGTGTTTGAACCTTGACTCATCCCTTACTAGCTAGGTGACCTTGGAAAAGCAACACAATGTGTTTGTGTATTTCTTTCTTATTTGTAAAAGAGATGGATGAGCTTGTTATGAGGATTAAATGAGTTAATATTTGTAAAGCCTCAATGCCTGGAACTTATTAAGGCCTACTGAGGTTTTATTTATATAAAATAGTAGATGGGAATATGACATAATGAAACCAAGTCCTTAAAAATAAATGTAGTGGAACTTAAGTATCCAAGTAAGTGTTGGCACAAAGTAGGCATTCCACTTTTGCATTCAGATGCCAAAAATATTTTTGGAACTCCTCTTTGGGATTATCTTCAGGACTAAGGTATAAGTTGTATGAGTAAGTCCACCTCAATATTTATAATCATATTCTGTTTTGAAAAACCTGTTCTCAAAAAGATATCACCACTGAGTATTTTAAGGCACAAATTTCAACAATTTCGCAAAAATATTTTAAGCAACATGCTGTCAAAACATGATTTTAGAATAGATCCTAGCCCACGTGTAGTGGGTACCTAGGGAGGAGCCTACACTTCCACTAGGAGGCGTCGTATGCCAGACAAAAAGACTAGTTAGAGAGATACTGAAAAGGACAGTGTGTCCCGCTGAGCACTGGTGGCTCATGCCTGTCTACTCAAGGAGGCTGAGATCTGAGGATTGAGGTTAAAACCAGCTGAGGCAGAAAAGTCCAGGAGACTCTTACCTCCAATAAACTTACTAAGAAAAAAAGCCAGAAGTGGCACTGTGGCTCAAGGGGTAGAGCACTAGCCTTAAACACAAAAAGGCTTAGGGACAGCAAGCACCCAGCCCCTGAGTTCAAGTGCCAGGACTGGCAAAAACATAAGATTAAAAATAAGTAAAAAAACAGCTCCCTCCCAAAAGAATGTTCAGGACTCAGGTTCCTACTTTCTTTACACCTGCTCATCCATCCATCAATCCATCTATCCATTCACTCCAGTCCTTTTGCATTTCTTTCAAGTAGGACTTTATGCTTTGTCCATAATCCTCTTCTTTCTGCCTCACAGGCAACTGGGATTATAGGCACCTGTTACCATATCAGCTCTGAAAAGTTATTGGAATGTTTTATTTATATATAAACCATATTTATAAGTTTTTTAGTAATAAGTGAATAGCAATTCTCAGTGAAAACTGAAAAAGTTGTTGAGTCTGTGCTGAATGATTTAGGGGTCTGCCTGCCTATAAACCACTAAGGCAGTAAAGGCTTGGTCACTAGACAACAGAACTATCTTGCATTTTTACAGAACAAAACATAGAGTCACTCTCCCTAAAAAAACAAAAGCCCAACATTTTAATGAGGTAGAAGGTTAAGTCAATACACAGAAAAAAAATCAGACAATAATAGCTTTAAAGAAGTACTCTCAGGGTTGGGAATGTGTAGGGTATAGAGTGCTTGCCTAGCATGCATGAAGCCCTGGGCTCAATTCCTCAGTACCACATACACAGAAAAAGCAGAAGTGGTCCTGTTTAAGTGGTAGAGTGCTAGCCTTGGGCAAAAAAAGCTCAGGAACAGTGCCCAGGCCCTGAGTTCAAATTACTGACTTGGGGTGGGGGAAGAGAGAAAGAAATATGTTCATATTTTCAGTAATTTATTACCCATCCCATGGAGTTACCAAAGGCAAGAATCTTTGGAAAGAGTGTATGGAGAAGGCAAGAACCTTTGTGACTAATGTCCTGGGTCGCGGCCACCCCAGGCATTGCATTGATAAATGTACACTTGCCAGTCATTCCTGTTGGTAAATACTCATTGCTCTCAATACTCCTCCCTCTCTCCAGACAGTTCTTCCTTGTTATTATTATTACTATTATTACTTAGAAATAATGAAAAAGTGTTTGTGAGGTAATGCACCTTCTATCTGGTGAATATAATATAACCCTTCTATTAATTACAATAAAAATATATGAAAAAATTAAAAAGAAATCATGAAAAAGCTTAGTAGTACGTAACAAACTTTCCATTTATCCTCATCTTTCCTTAGTTGTTTGTATTGCAGTGCACAGAACAGGGCATCTTGAGTACACAGATTGGTGTCAGCATTCTTGATGCCCGAATGAGCAGTATTGGGTACTGTTTCTATTTGAAATGTTGTTGTGTTTTGATTGTAGTCTAGAGCTTCAGTACAGTACTTGGCATCTTTTCTTGCATGGGTTGCTCACCTGTAACATGACAGATTTGGTAAGAAACCATTAGGTTGAATCTTGCTTGCTTGCTTCAGGTCATCTTACCAATCTAATGTTTGGTTATATGTTTATTTTTTCTTTTTCCTCTCAATCTGTTCTGTTTATCATCGCTTTTAATTGCCTTTTAATTAATTAGCTGCACAAAGGCCTTTTTTTTTTTGTCAGTAATGTGCTTGAATTTTGGGCCTGGGTGCTGTCCCTAAGCTCTTCAGCTTAAGGCTAGCGCTCTACCACTTGAACCACAGTGCCACTTCTGGTTTTCTGGTGGTTAAGTGGAGATAAGAGTCTCACAGACTTTCATGCTTAGGCTGGCTTTGAACTGTGATCCTTAGACCTCAGCCTCCTGAGTAACTAGGATTACAGGTGTGAGCCACTGGGGCCCTGCAGGGGTTTTGTTTTGATGTATTATATTCGCGATAGTGTACCTTAATCAAACTCACCCTTCCATGACTCTCCTTCCTCCCTCTTCCCATTGCAGCCTTTTCTTACTACTGTCTGAACCTTGTCCCCATCTAATTATATAACCTGTTATTACATTACTAAGCAAGCCAAACCTGAGGTCTCTACTTCTTATCTTGAAAGATAATCAGTCATTTAAAGTTTTAGCCTTAAATGCTTTATTATCGATAACTAATCTTTATGTTTGCATGCCTTGCTGCCACTGAGTACTTTATTGTCCTTTCCTATCTTTTGGTAGATGTAGGCAAACTATCAAGTCAGTAAACTTGATTTTCTAACTTTAGCTTCACAGAGTCCTTATAGAGACCAGCTCACTTCCCTGATCTTTTCTTCTCCAACCCTATTTAAATATATCTCTTTATCCAGTTTCTTTCAGGGAAGCAGCTAACCTGATATTTTTTGAAGGGTGCTAAAATATTATCCTCATAACACAATTATTTTAACTGAGATCTGTCAAGCCAACCTCTGTGACCAACACAGAAAAAAAAAAAAAAGATTCTCTGGTGCCACTAGGGCCTTGTGGTGTACCTGGGTCTTTGAAGCACATGGCATCTAAGACATGGCAAGGGAACAATGAAGTACAGAAAAGTATGTCTATATAAGAGTCTAGCATGTAAGAGTCAGCCTAGACTGTATGTCTGTTCATTTAATCTTCTGATTATAATGCTTCTCACATCCCTGTACTGTCTCTTCAGCAAGTAATTCTCCATCATGTCCTTCTTCTGTCCAGCTTCCTCACTTAGTCCAAGCCTAATCCAAGCCCAGCTCTAGTCCCACCATATTAGATTTACCTTTGGCTCCCACATGGAAAGTCTATGGGAGTTTAAATTGAACCCAAATATAGGGATAGAGAAAGGAAAGCCACAGAAAGAAGAAAATAAGGCATTTATTGAAGAGGTCTATGTCCGACATGATTTGTTAAAGGCTTTTATTTATTTCATTTAATTAAATGTATTTAGTTATATAACTTTGCAAAGATGCCTTGTTCTTTCTCCTTCACATGGCTTATCTAAAGGTTTAGATAGTAAATATGAACTTTTTCAAGGACCAACAAACACTTTTATGTGGATATAGAAGATTGTTGAGTGAGTATGGCTCAGAGAATAGGACTTTGAATACTGTATTTTACTGTTAAGTAAAATCAGCCAGACTGAGAAAGACATTTGTCCTCTCTTATATGTGGAACATATCTAAAAACAAAAGGAGATAAGAATAAAATTCAGGGAATGCTTACTAGTAGGAATCTATGGAAGGGGCAAGGTGAAAGGAGAGAGTAAAAGCTGGGGAGTTAAAATAGTTCATAGGCATGTGCGAAAATGCAATAATCAAATATATTAAAAGTATAATGTTTCCAGTCCTGGGGCTTGAACTCAGACCCTGGGTACTGTCCCTGAGCTTCTTTTTGTTCAAGGCTAGAATTCCACCACTTAAGCCACAGCACCACTTCCAGCCTTTTCTGTATATGTGGTAGCCAGGAATCAGACCCAGAGTTTTGTGCATGCTAGGCAAGCACTCTACAACTAGGCCACACACTGGGCCCTGTCTGTGAGATTTTTTTTTTCCCCCCAGTCCTGGGGCTTAAACTCAGGGTCTAAGTACTTTCCTTAGGCCTTTTCCTCAAGGCTAGCACTCTGCCACTTGAGCCACAGCACCACTTCCAACTTTTTCTGTATACGTGGTACCAAGGAATTGAAGCCAGGGCTTTATTCATAGGAGGCAAGCACTCTATCACTAGGCCAAACTCCCGGCCCTGGTGAGATTCTGTGTTTTGGTTTTTTTTTGTTGTTGTTGTTGTTGTTTTTGTCATAGGGCTTCAACTCTGAGCCTGGGTGCTGTCCCTGAGCTCTTCAGCTCAAGGCTACCACTCTACTCCTTGAGCCACAGTGCCACTCTCAGTCTTCTAGTGATTAATTGCAGATAAGAGCCTCACAGACTTTAGTGCCCAGGCTGGCTGGCTTTGAACTGGGATCCTCAAATCTCAGCCTCCTGAGGAGCTAGGATTATAGGTGTGAGCCACCTTGCCTGGCCCCTGTGAGATTTTTTTAATCTCCAATTAACGGGAAGTGGAGCTGTGACTCAAAGTGGTAGAGGGCTATCCTTGAGCTGAAAAGCTCAGGTACAGTGCCCAGGCCTTGAGTTTAAGAACACCCAAATCCCCCAAAATAATAATAATGTGTATCCAAGATATCAATTTGTCTACAAAGAAATAGCATCTATTGCTTGCCCTTTGATCATTGTCTGAAATGAGATGGAAATTGAATGGGAGAAAGGCTCAGAAAACCTTTCCTTGTGGTTTAGTACTGATGGAGTAATAGGTTAACAGTACTTTTGGAATTTCTTCCTAAACCACGCTGTATCAAATGCTTTTGGAATGCTGAGCACATTTACTTAGAGGCCAGCAGTACAAACCTGTGGTTTGATAATGTCCGTTGTCCACAGCCAGTGCTGTTGGCATTAACGGGAAAGTCATAAAGGTCCATTTAGCTCTGAGAAATCTGCTTCCACACTAATAACTTCTTTATGACATTTGTTATCTTACCTTGGTCAGATAACATCTTACCAGCGTCAGATGGATTTGCACAGAAAGGGGAGAGAGAATTTCTGTGGAAGCAGCAAGATTTCCAAATCTGTTTTCTTCCTTAATTGATAAAAAAGTTAACAGACTATAGTATTTTCACTTAACATTAACTCAGCCAGTGATAAGAAACTAGAAATTTTCAGTTGATTGATTCTTGCCCTTTTCTTTCTTTTCTATACCTTTTTTTTGGTGCCAATCCTGGGGCTTAAACTCCAGGCCTGAGCACTGTCCTTGGGCTTTCTCGAGGCTAGTGCTCTGCCACTTGAGCCACAGCACCCCTTCCAGCTTTTTCTGTATATGTGGTACCAAGGAATCAAACCCAGGGCTTTATTCATGCTAGGCAAGCACTCTACCACTAGGCCATACTCCTGGCCCCCAGTCCATTTTTCTTTATATACAAATTAGATTAGTAGCTGACTGTATTACCTTGAGGAATATTGTGAGGATGCATTGTGAAAGAACAGGAAAAATCTTTATAAAGATTATAAAATGTTGGGGCCGGGAGCATGGCCTAGTGGTAGAGTGCTTACCTAGCATGCACAAAGCTCTAGATTTGATTCCTTAGTATCATATACACAGAAAAAGCAGGAAGTGGTCCTGTGGCTCAAATGATCGTATGGCTCAAGTGTCCTTGAGAAAGCCCAAGGACAATGCCCAGACCCTGAGTTCAAGCCCCAGGACTGGCAAAAAAAAAAAGGATGGGGGGGGGGCGAGAGTTTGGTCTAGTGGTAGAATACTTGCCTAGCATGCACAAAGACCTGGGTTCTAATTCTTTGGTACCACATACATAGAAAAGCCGAAAGTGGTGCTGTGGCTCAAGTGGTATAGCACTAGTCTTGAAGAAAACCCAAGAACAGTGCTCAGACCCTGAGTTCAGGACTGCAAAAAAAAAAAAAAAGACTATAAAATGTTGCAGGAACAGGTATTTCTTTCTACCATTTAACCATATAGTCAGAAGTAGTTCAGAACTGGGAGACAGAATCTCAGGATATGCAATTGGCTGAGCCATAAACTAATTGATGATGCTGGGAAATCATTTCATTTTTCTTGATCATTGAATGTTCAAAGATCAAAGTATAAGTGATAAGACAAAAGTACACCAGAAGGTTCAAGGTTCAAGCCAGCTGAGGGGACTGACCTATCAGGTTAGTTTTCTTGCTCTTGGCAGTGGGGAATGCAAATCTTTTTTTTTTTTTTTGAGTGTGTGTGGGGGTGTAATGGGGCTTGAACTTAACTGGGCACTGTCCCTGAGCTCTTTGGCTCAAAGCTACCATCCTGCCCCTGGGCATGGGCATTGTCCCTGAGCTCTTCAGCTCAGGGTTACCACCCTACCCTGGAGGCAAGCCCCACTTCCCATTTTCTAGAGGTTAACAGGAGATAAGAGTCTCAGGTCCTTTAGTGCCCGGGCTGGCTTTGAACCTTGATCCTCAGATCTCAGCCTCCTGAGTAGCTAGGTTTACAGGTGTGAGACACCGAGACCGGGAGACCGTCGAATGTGAATCTTTGGAAGTGAGATGAATGCTATGGCCTCAACATAGGTGATGATTGTATGCACGTGTGCTTGTGCATGCGCCTGCTGCTCTTGGAACCAGCAACTAGGTACCAGCTTCTGCTTTCACTTCAAGAGTAAAAACTCAGGATTGCATTACCAGCTTTTTTGGCCCATCTGTCTTGCTTTAGTGAGTCCTAAGTTCCTGATGGCAAACATCTGGTTCATGCTTATCTCTTCAACTCCTAAAACAGTAACTTGGTGATAGTATTTAAATGCTTGTTGGGTGAATTAATAAAAGAATTCCTGTCAGTTGTTTAGCAACTGACGTTTCTAGGAAACGTCTTTCTATTACAAAATGAAGTTTCTGAGTGTAGAGACTTCTGCATACTATCCAGTGCTTAGCCCTCAGTGCTGCAGTGTGATTGCTGTAAGTCTGAAAAGTCCCTAGGATACTTACATCAAAGGCTGTACTCCTCCCTCTATATGTAGTGAACAAGGTCAGGAATGTAAAGAACTGCCAAGATAAAAGGCCAACCACAGACAGAAGCTCCCTTTTACCCCCCACACCTGCAGAGCAGAAAGAATCTTCCAAACTGTGGTAAGCCAGGGTAGGAGGGCAGGAGTCTGATTTGCCAAATGTTTTAATGGATCATACTTATATGAAAAACAAGTAGTTTATGCCTGTACAGGAAATGTGGTTATATATGTTTAGTGTAATGATATTTTTTGGGGGGGTAGGGGTGAATGGTCCTGGGGATTCAACTCAGGGTTTTGCCCTTAACTAGGCAGACACTCTACCACTGGTGTCATACCTCCAGCTAGAATGATGTTTTAAATGCTTAAAGAGATCATATACATTTTTAAAGAATTTCTATTGTAAAGGAAATTTTCTGCCAAGTAAGGATATATCTCCAAATGAATCTGCATTATAACTATGAGTGGTCATGTACTTGGTTTGTTATTCTGACAGGTGTTTGCTTAAGTTTCTGCATTTCTTCCTTTTGTTTTAAACTTTAATTGGAATCATTGACAATCATACTGATTACTCTAAATGCAGGTTTCTTTTAAATTGATCAAGTGCTCTCTGTGATACTCAGAAAACAATTATTATGCTACGACATTGTGGTTGTGAACTTGAAAGCCTATTTATCCTTATTTTCAGCAACATTAACATCTTGGGTTTTCCCTCAGCTCTTTTCTTTCTTCTTATTTTCTTCTCATGCAGTATAGCTCAGTGGAGCCTTCCCTAGGCAAAAAGGAGCACTGGCCTTAGGGTTTTTCGTTTGAGCAGAGAGGTTTTTAGTCTAGGTCCTGGGGCCCTAGGTAGCCCACTCACTGGTTTATTCCAGTTCCCCTAGGTTATCATTTTTTTTCTCCTATCTTCTTTCCGCTTATTAAGGGCAGCAATTGTTGATAAGAATCAAATTCTTGATTCTTTCTATAGTTTTTTTTGGATTCTAAATCATTTAATTCTGCTTTGATTTTAATAATTTGTTTCCTTCTACTGGGATTAGGATTGGTTTGTTGCTCTTTTTCCAGGAGTTTAAGGTGACACATTAACTTGTTGGTTTGCGATTTTTTCAATTTGTTATGGTAAGATGTGGTATTTGTACACAATGGTATTCTATGCTGCTGTCAGAAAGAACAACATCGCCCCATTTGTTAGGAAATGGAAAGACTTAGAAAAAAATCATATTAAGTGAGGTAAACCAGACTCAAAGGAACTTAGGCTCAATGGTTTCCCTCATTTGTCATAACCAGTAGAAACCTTGGGCTCTCCTAGCAGAGATTTGCAATAGAGCAAAAAATAGATACATAAGGCCATATAGTATGATGCTAATTGAAAGGACCTCTAGGATATAGAAACAAAAGCCATGTAATGAATGATTGTTGTCCTTAATGTACTATGTTATCTTTCAGCTCTTTTGCTGTCCCTTGGTTATCTCATATTGTTACAGTATCTCACTTTGTTATCTGATATATCGGATATATTTGTATTTGGTTATTTGAAATTGGATAGGGAAGGGGGTAAAACAAGATGGGGGGTGGGGGGGAGGGTAATGGGGACCAAGACATGTGAAAGGGTATCAATGTATGTGAATTAATGCACCTTCTATCTGGCAAATATCATGTAATCCTTTTATTAATTACAATAAAAATATTAAAAAAAGAATCAAATTCTACCTTTCATTACAATGAAATCAGTCCCCAATCTTTCTAGTTTTCTCTCTTAATAAATTCAACTAATTTTCTTTTTCCTTTTTTGCAAGTCCTGGGCTTGGGCTCAGGGCCTGAGTATTGTCCTTGGCTTTTTTTTTTTCTCAAGGCTAGAGTTCTATCACTTAAGCCACAGTGCCACTTCTGGCTTTTTTCTATGTATGTGGTGCCAAGGAATCGAACCCTGGTCTTTGTACATGCTAGGCAAGCACTCTACCACTAGGCAAAACTCCTGGCCCAATTCAGCTACTTTTCTATAGAAATTTAGGTTTGTGTTTCTGGCTAGTGCTTTGCTTGGTCCTAAAAATACTCCTCAGCCTACAAAACTGAGTGGCAAATCTTACCACCCTTGTTTTGCAGTTGAGGAAAACAAGATGCGAAAAGCAAGTGGCCCATCCACCCTGAAGAATGACTTTGAGAATTCAGGGCTGGAGCTCGAGGTAATTCATTAGTTTTGTTTCCATAGTGTTATGGCCTGCTCTGTTGCTTTGATGAGGTCTTTGGCTGCCTTCTTGATCTCCGTAGATCTTCTAGCAGTGCTCTGTGACTGACTTGATTCTACCTGTGCTTACAGGAAGGAGTAAATCCTGAAGGAACCAAAAGGACTGCAGTAGAGGAACATAGCCTCAAGGATGACCTGAGGCCTCCCTCTAACCTGAGGTACAAAAGTTGTAGAATCCAGTTTAGTTAGAACCTAAGGGCATAGGGTGGGTTAGGTAAGAAGAGATCTAACCTTCTGCTGTCACAGAAAGCTTGTTTAATTGTTGGGATGAGTCTACAAGCACCCCATATACACATGCACAAATCTACACTGTATGTCTAGTATTGTTTTATGAAACTAGGTGTAGCAACATTTGGTATATAGCAATTAATTATTATTTTCTAATACTAGTGATTGAGACTCATAGGTTTACATTTGATGCTTTATTACTTAGCCACTCTTACAGTCCTTTTACTTTTTTTTTTTTCCCCCAGATTGGGTCTCACAGTAACTTTGTTTGGGCTGCCCTTACTTAAGCCACAATCCTCATACTTTTGCCTTGCAAGTATCTGAGATTACTGAGCTACACCACCATATCTGGTGTATTTATTTGATAGACTCTCACCAGCTTTTGCCTGGGATGTCCTTAAACTGTAATCCTCTACCTTCTGTATAGCTGAGTGGTATGTTTTCTTGATAGACTGTTCTCTTTATTGATAAGTAGTAAACTTATTTTTCTTAATTTGGCTTGAGTGTGCTTTATGCAGATTAGGTTAGCTGCTCTTACTTGCTGTCAGATTCTGTTTGTTGCTTGAGGTTGTTGGGGCCTAGCCTCCATCTCTGAAGCCTGATTCTGGCTCAGCTGCAATTAAAGGGCTTTGTCCAGGCATTTGGTCTTTTGCATACCTCTCTTAAGGCTGTGTACGTGACTCGATTGAACCCCCTGCAGTTTCGCGGGTCTCGCAGCAGCTCAAGTCTCGCGCGCTTTCCTGCACCTGTCCTGCCCACTACCTGAAAGCCCCACCCAGACCCTTAGTGGTAGCACAGGGGCCCTCTTCCTATTGGCTAGCTTCCCAGTGCCCACCTTCTCCTACCCTAACAGTAGGTAACTAATTGTCTGAGGCAATAAAGCGGGAGAGCATCAGAGAGAACGAGAGATCAGCAGAGATCAGCAGAGAGATCTGATGCGCTTTCATGGTTAACACTGCTTCTGACTCAGCGTGGTTTTTTCTTCCCCGGTGATTGGGGGAGGGCTGGGTCTTCGACACTTACCATCTCGCTCGGCTCCCGGGGGACTACAGGCTGGCCCTGTGTGTCCCTCCCCGTTCCTGTGTTGCTGCCCCAGAGAGGAGCAACATGAGGTTATCGTTTTTTTCCATCCTTTAACTTTATAGTCTTTTTTTTCTTCCTTCCTTAAGGTTAGTTACCTCATGGTCAATAATGGCTGTTGCAATGTAGGATATCTTGGGTCCAGGCAGCAGGGATGAGGAAGTGGCAAGAGCAATAGGGCAAGTTAAGTCAGTTTCTTTTAAATTGTATTCCTACAAGCCTTATCTATTTTTTTTAAGTGTGTGCTAGTTCAACTTAGAGTCTGAGTGCTCGTTTTTTGCTCAAGGATAACACTCTAGCATTTGAGTTACTGTTCTATCACTGACTTTTTCATTGCTTAATTAGAGATAAGAGTCTAAAGGACTTTGGTACCTTGGTTGGCTTCAGACACCATCCTCTGATCTCAGCCTTCTGAGTAGTTAGGATTACAGGCATGAGCCACCAGTGCCTTAGATATTTAGACACTGAGTGAAAGCTGTTTTAATAGGAAAAATGATTTAGAAAATTCTTGGCCTGACCAGGTGAGCGGCCATTTCATTGCAGCTAACTGGAGCTTGTCTCTGTAGCAGTCATTGTACAAAGTTTATCAAATGCAGTTTCTGTTGTGAAAAAAATTTTTAAAAATATTTTTGGCATAATTTATAAAACTATTGTGACCTTTCCATTTATGCATAGAATGCACCCAATCAACTTTATCCCTTCCATCAGCTTCTATCTTCTTCTATCACCTTTTTTATCTCTTTTCTCCCCCTTCTGAAAACAATGGCAACAGATTTTACTGTTATATTTTCATACATATATATAACATGGTTCAGCCATAGTCATCCTCATTCACTTTCTCCATTCATCCTCCCCCTCCCACTGATGGGAGCATGTTTTACTCTCCAGAAGAGCATGTTTTACTCTCACAGTATTCACTTTTTAGTGTATTTATTTCAATAAAGGGTTTCACCAGGGTTTTTACACACACACACACACACACAATAATCCTAGTCCAGGCTGAATAGGGTCATTCTAATCTGCAAATTGACAAGGCTTGATATGTCCTTTTGGGCTTTGTTGTAGTATTATCTAACTTGTCCTTAACTGAAATAAGTTTTCTTTCTTTTCTTTTCTTTTCTTTTTTTTGTTACTCAGAGCAAATTAGCAAATTCTACCTTGGGCCAGTCAAGTTCTGAAAAGTAGCACAAATGGGATGGAATAATTCTTGGTTATTTGTTTTTTTTTTTTTTTTTTTTTTTGTCAGTTCTGGGTCTTGAACTCTGGGCCTGAGCACTGTCTCTGAGCTCTTCAGCTCAAGGCTACCTACCACCCTACCCCTTGAGCCACTTCGTTTTCTGTGGTTAATTGGAGATAATAGTCTTGTGGATTTTAGTGCCTGGGCTGGCTTTGAACTGCAATCCTCAGATCCCAGCCTTCTGAGTATTTAGGATTACAGGCGAGAGCCACTGTGCCCATCTAATTTTGTTTTCTGTTTGTTTGCTTTTTGCCAATCCTGGGGCTTGAACTCCGGGCCTGAACACTGCCCTTTGGACACTTCTTTGCTCAAGGCTAGCACTCTGCCGCTTGAGCCACAGCACCACTTCTGGCTTTTTCTGTGTATGTGGTACCAAGGAATGGAACCTGGGTTTTCATGCATGCCAGGCAAGCACTCTGCCACTAGGCCAAACACCTGGCCCTAATTCTTGTATTTTAATTTTGGGTTTTCATCAGGAGAAATCTACAGCCTTTCTTTGAGGCAAGAAGTTTCTGGAAAAAACATGCCAACTTGTTCAAGAAGATCATGTTGGGCCTGTTGTGTGTTGGTAAGATAATGAAAATTAGTAGAAGTGAGAAGCACACTTATTTTAGGAATGTTACTTTGTATCAAGTTCATTGGTATATGGAAAGTAATTTTATTCACAAACTTACTTAAAGGCTATTTGAAGTCTGTACTGAAGTCTGATTTTAACTATTTTCAGTCAGATAATTTATTGAATTGCATCTACAACAACAAGTAGAATCTGTATGCCTTAACAGACTTAAAAATATTTCCAAGAATTTAGGCTCATCTCCTTTTTTAGTGCCTTGATTTGATTCTGGGCACAATTTCTTGATATATCTATATCTACATCTATATCTATATGCTAGTTTACAAGGAAAATAAATACCAGAGTATTATTTTTTTGCCAGTCCTGGGCTTGAGCTCGGGGCTGAGCACTGTCCTTGGACTTTCTCAAGGCTAGAGCTCTACCACTTGAGCCTCAGCACCACTTCCGGCTTTTTTCTATATATGTGGCACCAAGGAATTGAACCCAGGTCTTCACGCATGCTAGGCAAGCACTTTAACCACTAGGCCAAACTCTCGTCCCAACCAGAGAATATTTTTTTTCATTAAAGAATTTATTAACATTGATTTTTACATCATTTTTTAAATGACAAGTTTAACAAACAAGTGTTACAATCACTGGGACTTAGTATTTAGAACTTAATCAAAATTAGGCTAAGGGTTTGTATGTCATAGAAACATATTAATTTATAAAATAAAACATTATGTCTATAGAGTCATAGGTTTTTAGGAAGAGAGTATTTTTAAAAGACAACCAAACTGTTTATAAAGTCTTCTGTCAGTGATATGTGGGGCTTTGATGTCAATATTAGATACAGCCCACATAATAAGATTTTAAAAATTGTTAGATTATTTTGGTGAGCAAAGGGCCATCTATAGCTTTGCTTCTTAGTGGTAGTCATGTTTACCTGGTTTTGAACAAGAGAAAAGGTTAACTTTTTAATATAACTGGGTTCATAAAGCTTCAAGAATAGATAACTGACTGGGTTTTTAAGTATCTAAGATGGATGCTGATCAAATATATGTGATGGGCAGGAAGAAGATATCAGATTAAATGGGAGTGAGATTTTTCTAGGGGCAAGTGAAAATTTATGGTTAAATTAAGGGAGATTGTCTTTAGGATTCCCAAGAAGATTTCAGGTAACTGCCTGGCCTTCAGAAGTGCAGCCCAGGCCAGAGTTCTGCCTAGTGGTAGACTGCTTGCCTAGCATGCAGGAAGACCCAGGTTCAATCCCTTGGTACCACATACATAGAAAAAAAAGCTGGAAGTGGTGCTGTGGTTCAAGTGGTAGAGCACTAGCCTTAAGAAAGCCCAAGGACAGTGTTCAGGCACTTAGGTCAAGCCCTAGGACTGGCAAAAAAAAAAAAAAAAAAAAAGTGCAGCCCAATTTGACAGACTGGGCGGCAAGCTCTCTGAAAGGTTTTTCTTGCTGGAAGCTTCATTTGCTCTGAGAAGCTCTGTCTTGCTGACCCTAACTCTTCACCTTCTTTCTTTAGCTTATGCAGCTTACTTCCTGGCAGCTTGCATCCTGGATTTCCAGAGGGCACTGGCTTTGTTTGTCATTACCTGCCTAGTATTATTTGTCCTGGTTTCTCACTTTCTAAAAAAGTTATTTGGTAAAAAATTAACAAGATATCCGAAGTCCTTTAAAAACCCCAACCTGAGACTTTGGATGAAATGGTAAGTATGTTACCTTTTTGTTTCTCTGGCCAAAAAACAACCTGAGAAAAAGAAGTTGGAGGAGCAAAGTTTTATTCAGGTGTTGCTAGGCCTCATCATTGTGGAGTTGTTGGAAGGCAGAGTATCATGGTGGGGAGCATGTGATAGCACAGCTGCTCATCTCTGTCATCCAGGAAGCAAAGATAACATGAGAGTAAGAGCCAGGAAACAAGATATAACCCTGGTAACTACTTCTTCCAACTATTTCACTTCTTCTGCAGTTTTTACCAAAGAATATAGGCTCATTGCCTTTATTAACGCCTTCATTTGATGCAGTCCTTTCAATTAGAAACCCATCACTGGATTAACACACTGATGATATCAGAACCCTATGGTTCAATTTACTTTCAGAAGTCCCACCTCTAAATATTGCTGCATTTTGTATCAAGCTTTTAACATACACAGTTTTGGAGGATAGCTTAGATCCATAATAGTAAGATAAAAATTCTCAACATCCTGATGCTCCCGTGTACCCTAGTTTCAGTCTGCTTCTCTGTATTCCGTCCTCCATAGACAGTTCCTGAGTGATTGCTGAGCCTCTCACCTATACTCTGCGCTGGTGTGGAGCACAAATAGCAACAGGCCTCTAAGCACCAGATTTAAGTCCAGTTTTTTATATTCGTGGGCTGATATTGTCAGGGAGAAGGAGGGACTTAGTTTTAGAGAAAAGTTTACATGTCTTTAGCATTAGAGCCCATGTGAGAATTGAGAAGAATCTATGCATTTCTTCATTGAAGGAATTAGAACAAAGACACAGTAGTTACATTAACTTACTAAGTATGTCTCCTTTAACCCCTGTTACATTTTATGCATTCTTCCCTATAGTTGTCCATACTTCCTGAACCCTTGGATGTCTTTTACATTCCTTAGAGTTTAGAAGCTAACTTCCTGTTTCATACTGCCCTGGATTTTCAGTAGCCTTAGACCATCGCTCTAAGGCATGCACATGTCCTTTGGTGAGGATTAAAAGAATAACTTTCAGACTTCATTACAAAGTTCTTATTTCTGCCCTTTCCCCCAGTGATTGCACAGAAAATAGATTTTGTTGATGTTCATAACAGTGATAATTTGGAGATACAACATCAGATTTCCACTTAAATTTTGGATTATAATTATTTGACACTAGGGAAATAGAGCTAAAATGACTTTACTCAAAGCCAGATTTTACTGAGTGAGATGGGCTTCCACTTAGAAGAGCTCCATATTTCAGTTTTGACATATAGTGCATTTCATTGTTTTGCTCCAAAAGTGTCATGAACAATGTGTTCTTTTTGTTTTGGTTTCATCTGTGATATCCCTTCTAATTCTTTTTTCTTGGATTTGAAGGACTCTTAACACACAGATAATGTGAATACTGGTCTGTCATTAGTCAAATGTGTTTGTTACTTGAAAGGACTATAAGCCCATAAGTACCTGATTTGTGGCTAGGCCTTTAATCTTATCCTTAGAGTGGTAAAAGGGAAGGCTCATAGTATATACTTTTCCTCTTTTTAGGATTTAGTATTTTGTTTGTTCAAGATTGAATCTTTATACCCTATCTCATTGATATGGGAACAAGATTGAATTCAGAGTCTGGGCACTGTCCTTGGACACATTTTGCTCAAGGCTAGCACTCTGCCACTTGAGCTACAGCACCACTTCAAGTCTTTTCTATGTATGTGGTACCGAGGAATCACACCCAGGGCTTTGTGGGTGGAGTTGAGCGCTCTACCACTAGGCTATGCTCCCAGCCCCAGAAGTTTGCATTTTGATTTGAAGAATAAGTTGGGGGAAAAGAGGTAGAAGCTAGAAAATTACTATATAGATAAGTGATTCTTAAAGTATCTCTGTGTCTGGCACTGTGGCTCATGCCTATAATCCTAGCTACTCAAGAGGCTGAGATCTGAGGATCATGGTTCAAAGCCAGCCTATAGGCACTAAAGTCCAGGAGACTCTTATCACTAGAGAACAGGAAGTAGAGCTATGGCTCAAGAGGTAGGGCTGTAGCCTTGAGCTGAAGAACTCAGGGACAGCGCCCAGGCCCAGAGTTAAAGCCCCATCAACCACCACCCCCCCAAAAATATATATATATATATTTATATCTGTAATCAGCAATACACCATTGAAGTTTTTCACTTACTCTTGGACCTAATTTCTGTTTTTCAGAAGTAAATATATTGTTTTTCATTTATGCAGTGACAACATAGACTTGGTCTTCCTTCTTCAGGGGATTCTCAGGACTCTCAGTGGTTGGGGTCATCCTGTGGTTAGCTCTCGACACAGCTAAAAGGCCGGAGCAACTGATCTCCTTTGCAGGAATTTGTATGTTCATCCTCATCCTGTTTGCCTGCTCCAAACATCACAGTGCAGTGAGTTTTGGTCATAACACCATATAACAACAAGGCCCAAGTATTAATCTTTGTGTATAGTATTACATAATTAAAAATTTATATGTCAGGTATTCATTAAAAGGGATAGAACTGGTTGGTATTGTGAAGCACACCTATAATTCCAGTTACTCAGGAGACAGAGGTTTGGAGGATTGCGCGTAAGGCTCGCTCAGGCAAAAAATAATTATTAAGATCACATTTTAACATATAATCTGGGTATGAAAATATTTTGTGATTTGTAAATTCCTGTCATGTTTTTCTTTAACATTCTATACACCCTACACCATTCTACTCTAGATATGTAATTAACATCCTAGGTTAGTTCCACCCAGAGCATATGTATCCATTTAAAAATTTCAGACACATACATTGTCAAGTAGAGTTTAGAACTCACATTGGATTAATTTTCTTATTGATTGTAGGTGTCCTGGAGAACGGTGTTTTGGGGCTTGGGACTTCAATTTGTCTTTGGGATTGTGGTCATCAGAACAGATCCTGGATTTATTGCATTTCAGTGGCTGGGGAATCAGATCCAGGTATGGGAAAATAAATGAAAACTTTGGTCTTTTAGAAGTATAGAGAAGGGAGATTTGAAGGAAGTATAACATTAGGTTGCATTATGTGAATGGTGTAAGATCTGGTTGTGAAAGGAGAGTAATGAGGTACAGCAAAATATGTGAAATGAGAGAACTGATCTGCTGAGTCTATTATTCAATGAGTCACTCATGGGGACATAGCTTGCCTAAAGGTGCTGACCAATTTTAGTACCAGCAGTAAGTCCTAGTCACAGAAGATGCAAATGCCATCTTCTCTGTGTGTCCTGTCTGGCTTCACTTTTGTTCTCTAGATTCTTCTCTTCTTTCTTTCAGATTTTCCTGAGCTACACTGTGGCTGGTTCCAGTTTTGTCTTCGGGGAAGAGCTGGTCCAAAGTGTCTTTGCTTTTCAGGTTATGTCTGCTCTGTGGGCAAGAAGGATGAGCATTGGAGGGTTTGGGGAATAAAACAAAGGAAGAAATGTGTGCCTAAGAGATTAGCCAGATGGGCACTAGTGGCTCACGTCTGTAATCCCAGCTACTCAGGAAGCTAAGATCTGAAAATCCCTGTTCAAAGCCAGCACAGGCAGGAAAGTGTGAGACTCTTACCCCAATTAATCACAGAAAATGCCCGAAGTGGTACTTTAGTTCAAATGGTAAGAGTGCTAGCCTTGAGCAAAAGGAGTTTAGGGATACTCCCAAGCTCTGAGTTCAAGGCCCAGGACAGGCAAAAAAAAGATCAGCCAGCCTATAGATCAATATAACTGTAAGAGTTTAACAACATCAGTAAAGGAAACAGCATCCATTCCTTGCACTTGGTCATTACTATACAGAAACTAGATGAAAGAGCAATAGGGAGTAAAGCTCAGAAACATCTAATTGTTAGTTCTGATGGAATAATAAATTTTCAGCATATTTAGAATTTATTCCTAAAATATACTGAATTCCTAAAGTATACTAGAATACTAATAGCTAAATTTAGAAGGCTGAACCATTTAATTATTGTATATATACATATATATACCACATATAATACAATCTCTCACTAGATGTTTACCATTCTCGTTACAGTCCTTACCAATCATCCTTTTCTTTGGAAGTGTGATGTCCATTCTTTATTATCTGGGCCTCCTGCAGTGGGTGATTCAGAAGGTGAGTCATTTTCTTATACCAGTTAGGAGATGTGCCTTTATTTTGGGATCTGTAAAAGGCATAAAATGACTCTCACTTTGGAAATATGTTCATATATAGAAGGCAGAGTGTGTTGTTCATTAGAACCAATGTGAAATGGCAAATATTCCTAAGCATTCTGATATTTAGTGTTCACCCAGGTCCTAGGTAGGCCTGTGGGCAGAGCAGGGAGAAAAGCTAGGCTGGACCACCTTTTCATGTAGTTTGAATGTAGTTGCTCTTGAATCCAAGAAGCCCAGGCTCTGGTCAAGGATCTGTTTACAACTTGTTTTGTGACTGTGCTACACTATTTTTGTAGCCCTGAGTTTTCTTGTCAATTTCCATGTCAGGAGAAGAGGTTTTGTTGGACATCCTCCAAGAGTCCTGATAGGGTTGATGATTTGGACTCTGTGTTCTTTTAGATTACCTGGTTTTTGCAAATCACCATGGGAACCACTGCCACAGAGACACTGGCTGTAGCAGGAAATATCTTTGTGGGGATGGTAAGTACTCTGAGGCCTTCTTGGGCAGGAAATACCTGATGAAACAAACCTTATCAGTTAGCCTTGAGCTAGCCTTGAGCTCTTTTGCTCAAGGCTAACACTTGAACCATACATTCACTTCCAGCTTCTTTTCGGTTAATTGGAGGTAAATAATTTATTGAATTTATTAGGATGGGTTAGCTTTTTAACCATAGTCCTCAGATTTCAGCCTCCTCCAGAGCTAGGATTACAGGCATGCACCTCCAGTGCTGACTTTTTTTTTTTTTGCCAGTCCTGGGGCTTGAACTCAGGGCTTGAGCACTGTCCTTAGGCTTTCTTCAAGGCTAGAGTTCTACCGCTGAGCACCACTTCTGGCTTTTTCTATGTATGTGGTACCAAGGGATCGAACCCAGGTCTTTGAGCATGCTAGGCAAGCACTCTACCACTAGGCCAAACTCCTGGCCCCTGAATTTTTTTTTTTTGGATGGGCAACTTTGTCATACAGCTTCAGGCTGTACTAGAACTCAGTATGTAGCTCAGGATGTCCTTGAGCTGGTGATCCTGTAGCCAGGCCTTGAATCAACTTATTACATGGAAATATAGGGTAATGACCTGGTCTAAATATTCTTCCCTTTTCTTCTTATGACTTCCTGTAACCTTTGTTTTCCAGAGTCTCCAAGGAGGGACAGTTTGTCTTGTTCAGGACTAACATGAAGATTCTTTCCCATAATGCTAGCTTAGTACATGTGTCTGTACAGAATGTTGTCTTAATATAGAGTAGCTACTCAAGATATGCTTTTGACTGATTAGTTCAACCTTAGGAATAATAGCTTGTCAAATTGGCAAGGAGTTATTTCCAAGATCTTTTTCTCCCAAGGGTGTAAGCTGATTATTTCCTTCTGATATGTTCTCAGACTAGTTCTAGATACTTCTGTAATAGCCCTATACATTTTTCTAAATGTATCTATAACCAGCCTAGTTTGTCCTGCTAATTTTTTTGTGGGGGGGTGTGGGAGGGGTCATAGGGCTTGAATTCTTGGGCCTGGGTGCTGTCCCTGAGCTCTTCACCTCAAGGCTTAGGCATTTTCCCTGAGCTCTTCAGCTCAAGGCGATATACCCCCTTACCCCTTGAGCCTTGGTCCTAGTTCCCATTTCTAGTGGTTAATTGGAGATAAGAGTCTCACAGTCTTTAGTGCCTAGGCTATTTTGCACCACTGTCCTCATAGCTCAGCCTCCTGCGTAGCTAGGATTACAGGCGTGACCACTGGGCTTGACTAAACTATATTCTTTTAAGAGTAGGAAGTTTGCCTATTCATATTAATATCCCTAAATCTCGTACAGTACACCATTACTTTAGGTGGCACCTATTATATGGTAGATAAATCTTACTATGTTAAATGTAGTTTTCGTAATTGAGCCTTCCTAATTTCATAAATTTTACAGACCATTAATTCTTTCATTCATAAAGATAGCTTAGATCAGTGATTTGCTGTTCATTTAATGAATATACAATAAGGGTCTAATATGTATTCAGTACAAACACTATATCCACAAATTCATTCGGCCAGTGCATTGTTTTACACATTGAAAGCAATGGAAAACACTGTTTTCTTTAATATTGTATAAAGTTTGACATGGAAACTGATGAGGTGATGTCATGATTAGATGCCTGGGGAATGAGGAAGATGATGGGAGAACAGAGTGCAGAACTTGTCTACTTTGCAGGCTGTCTACTGAACAGCACTCACACTGTCAGAAATGTGTGTGTGATAGGTTTAGGCACATACCTTTTTGGAACTTGACTGTTCTTTTCTTGTTTAGACAGAGGCACCTCTACTCATCCGTCCCTACCTTGCAGACATGACTCTTTCTGAAATCCATGCAGTGATGACTGGAGGGTTTGCCACCATTGCAGGCACTGTGTTGGGAGCCTTCATATCCTTTGGGGTAGGCACAGCCGCATGATCCTTCCTGGATGAGCTCAAGCTGGGATGCTGATCAGTGATGCTGATCCTCAGTCGGGTCTTACAGATTGATGCATCATCCTTGATTTCTGCCTCTGTGATGGCTGCTCCATGTGCTCTTGCCTTGTCTAAGTTGGTATATCCAGAAGTAGAAGAGTCCAAGTTCAAGAGTAAAGAGGGAGTGAAACTGCTTCGTGGGTGAGTCTGTGGAGGGATGTAACTTGGGAGATGGTGAGGCAGATGCAAAGTTAGAAATAGAGAGTCTATGGAGAACACAGACTTCAAGGCTTCCCAAAAGAAAGAATGAGATTCCATATTCCCACTTGCCTATCTCTGTCTCCAGTTGCTCATGTTCATTTTCTTCTTTGGTTTAACCTTCCCACCTGCCTTTAGCTTCTGCATTCCCAGCCCCTCGGTCCTTGGTATTAGTGCAATTAGATGGTCATTATATCTGATACTGCTTCTAATCGCCACTAATACACTCACTAAGGAACTCTGCCACATCCCACACTGGTCTTGTTACCCACCTCCTGCACTACAAAGAAATGCTGTTTTTCTTCTTTAAAGGTCTGAGATTACTTTAGGTAACATATTCTTTCCTCATACTTGATAACCATAGGAAAGAGAAGAGTATCTTGGAAGCTGCCAGCAATGGAGCCACAGATGCCATAGCTCTTGTTGCTAATGTAGCAGGAAATTTGATTGCCTTTTTGGCTATTTTGGCTTTCATCAATGCTACTCTCTCCTGGCTGGGAGAACTGGTGAATATACACGGGCTCACTTTTGAGGTATAGATTTTATTTATTGGTTTTCTCCCCCCCGCATGGTTAAATAATCTTTGAGCTGAGTATATCTGCTGGATTCAGAGCAAGCTAAGAGAAAGCATTAATAAGAGAAGGAAGAGAAGAAGAAAGACTAGGCTAAAGTTTTTTAGCCCAGAAAAGGCAATGGGTACCTGACACTTTTGTTATTTGTTCTTTATTTTTCTTGGGGTTCCTTTCTTTTATTCAGGTCATCTGTTCCTATGTCCTAAGGCCAGTGGTTTTTATGATGGGTGTGGAGTGGGCAGACTGCCCAGTGGTGGCTGAAATAGTGGGAATGAAATTCTTCATTAATGAATTTGTGGCCTATCAGCAACTATCTCAATATAAGAACAGACGTCTCTCTGGAATAGAAGAATGGATCGAGGGCGAGAAACAGTGGATTTCTGTAAGTGACAGTCCAGAAAAGCATAACCAGCATGAGGTCTTGGTAATCAATAGCTAAGGACAGACAGAAAGGACTATACAAAAGTTGATGGCAAGGCCAGGAGCATGGCCTAGTGATAGAGTGCTTGCCTAGCATGCAGGAAGCCCCTGGGTTCAGTTCCTCAGTATCACATATACAGAAAAAGCCAGAAGTGGTACTGTGGCTCGAGTGGTAGAGCACTAGCCTTGAGAAAGCCCAAGGACAGTGCCTAGGCCCTGAGTTCAAGCCCCAGAACTGGCAAAAAAAAATTGGTGGCAGATCCACAGGTGCTTTCCAGGATTGCAGACCTAACCACAAAATAAGCATGGTTGCTTAGCAATCTTGTTTTTAGTACTTGAGCTCCCTACTCCAAGCCTGTATATTCTTTCTCCCCTGAGGTAACTTAACTTTATAATATAATTGGTTGAGTCTTTACAGTTAAGGCAGTCCAGGGAACACACTTTTTTTTTTGATGTCTAAGCCCCCTTCTTCATTTTTATGATTAAATGGCTATAAATGTATTTCCTTTTCCTCTTCCTTTGTCTTTCTAGATTATCCTGTTCATTCATCCTTCTCCTATGTCTTCTCCTTATTTACAGGCTTTATCATGGTGGTTAGAGTATTTTTATCCCCATTGGAACTTATCAGTTACTTTCTAAACATTTTCTTTGTGTGTTCTTTAGAATAACAACAGAAAATACTAGGTTCTCTAAGCACTCTGGAACTTCCATCATGATTATAATACTGCACACATGGAATTGAATTTATATGCTTATTGTTTTTGTTTTCCCTAGGTGAGAGCTGAAATCATTACAACATTTGCACTCTGTGGATTTGCCAATCTTAGTTCCATAGGAATCACACTGGGAGGCTTGAGTGAGTTGTTAATTTTTCCCAGCTCTCCAATAATCCAGCTAGATCTCAGTTTTTGTAGTGAACTGTTCTTGGTGCTTAATACAGGTTGAGATTAGATAGAAAAACTGATGTAAAATGGAACCTCAAGGCTGTAGTTAGTTTGGAGTTAAAGAAATCATGCTTTGTGATTATATATAGAGTTCCTTACAATGTCAACTTCAGTTGAATTTTTCTTTTTATCAAATGACTATGATTATTTTAATTTTACCTAAAAGAAAATATGACAGTTTCTATTTTTCCATATATATATGCATATTACAGTACATATATAAATAAAAATTAATAGCACGGGTCCTTTTATGCTACTGACCATCTCTCTTCATAGAAGCAAGATTTATGCAGGAATAAAAAATATAAAATATAAATGAAAGCAATAGAATAGATAGTAAGCATGCACAGCATAGTGTTGGATTAAAAGCTGAGGTTCACCAATTGTAGGAGGAATTAGTCTTTAAATTAGACTATATTTAATTAGACTATATTGATGAAGATATTGTTGAATGAAGCTGATGGTTGGAGGAATAGCATGAGGAAGGTGGAATGGTTCTGGAAGGCAAGGGCAGGTGAATGATTAGCAGATCCCAGTGGTTTGAAAGATTCAAGTTATAAATGACTCATTAATAAATGTAGTAGAAGAAGAAAAACAATTCAATGTGTAAAAAAAAAATCAGCATGGGGCTGGGACTGTGGCTTAGTGATAGAGTGTTTGCCTAGCATGCATGAAGTCCTGGTTTTGATTCCTCAGTACCACATAAACAGAAAAAGCCAGAAGTGACACTGTGGCTCAAGAGTGCTAGCCTTGAGCAAAAGAAGCCAGGGACAGTGCCCAGGCCCTGAGTTCAAGCCCTAGGACTGGCAAAACAAATCACCATTTTATGGCAATCATATTTTGGAACAGAACCATTAAATTTATTTATTTGTAGCTGATAGAACAGCTGATTATTACAGTTTCTCTTTTCCCTTCTATTAAATATCTATCTGTATTGTTCCAATTCTGATGTCTGATTAATATCTGATTATGAATTAGCATCTAATATTGGAATATGCATGTGTATCTAAGGCTTTCTGGCCCCGCTCCGGCCCCAGCTCGCTCCGGCCCCGCCAGCTCCGGCCCTGCCAGCTCCGGCCCTGCCAGCTCCGGCCCTGCCAGCTCTCGCTTGCTCCTGGCTCTGCTCGGTTGGTGGCTTCGCTCTTTGTCGCTTGTTGCAGTCTCTGCCACTTCCGGCTTGGTTGTGTCTCGTCTCTGCCACTTCCGGCTTGGTTGTGTATGTGGGATACCGAGGAATCGAACCTGGGTCTTTGTGCATGCTAGGTAAGCACTTTAACCGCTAGGCCAAACTCCCGGGCCCCTATCTAAGGCTTATGTGAATGTTGTTCTCCTAAGTCCTCTTGCTCAAAATGGCCCATGTAAATCTGGTCTAGACTCTAATATCCCAGTCTGAACTGGAGCATGCTAGGCATTTGTCCCTACCTGGCACAACTCAGAGTCAGTTCCAGACATATCTTGGATATGTTCATAGAACCATTGAAGTACAGGTCATATGCATAATCCCTGACTCAATCAAAGTTTGAGTTAGTGATCTTTAGTAAATGTTTGTACATGTGCCCCAGGGCAGTACTGGCACCCTCGGGTGGTTAGTGGTGAGACTGTCACCATATTTATCTGCTGGGTTTTCTTCCTGTACATTCTTCTAAGTGAAACTCATGGCATTGCTAGGTGTGGAAGAAATCAATTTAAATTTTTTTGTTGTCTACAGCATCAATTGCACCCCAACGGAAGAGTGACTTTTCTAAGGTTGTGGTCAGGGCCCTCTTTACAGGAGCCTGTGTATCCCTTGTCAGTGCCTGTATCGCAGGTAGGTGCCTCAGCATGGTCTCCTGGCTGAAATCACTTACATAGGTAGTCATGATAGGATATCTCTCAGAACATTGATTTAATTCTCCATTTCACAATTGCATAAAAAAGATTCCTAATCAAAAGTGTTCTCAATTCAGAACCAAACAAGAAACAACTTTGAGAAATAGGTCTTCCCCTTACTATATACTCTGATTTTTCCAGGAATTCTCTATGTCCCCAGGGGAGTTGAAACTGACTGTGTTTCCTTCCTGAATGCAAGTTTCGTCAACAAAACATATGAAACTTATATGTGCTGTAGAGAGCTCTTTCAGAGGTAAGTGATCACTGAGACCCTGCTTCCTCCTCTTACATACTGTCCTCCATGAAACAATCTTCTGGAGGTATGAGAAATAAGATCTTGAGGATAGATAGTCCTCTGGAGGCTGAGTAGAGTGCATGAGAGAAGATATGGGTAGTGTGTGATGATCTAGATCTGTGTTCTTTATCCCTGGCTGAACAATAGTTTCTATCTGTGCGGGTAGAGTCCTGAGGAATAGAGAGGCAAAAGAAGGATTGTTTCTCTGACAAGAAGCTACTATATTTATTGTTACTGAAAGACAGATTGGAGATGATGCTTCAATGATATACCTAAGTGGCTAATAATTTGTAGGATTCTTCAGACAGAAATGAGGGGAAAAAAAAAAGATAAAATTGAGTCAGGCACCAATGGCTTATACCTGTGATCCTACCTATTCAAGAGGCTGAAATCTGAAGATTGAGGGTCAAAGCTAGCCTGGGCAGTAAAGTCTGAGACTTAACTCTGTTAAATTATCAAGAAAAAAACCCCAGAAATAGGGCTGTGACTCAAGTTTGTAGAACACTAATCTTGAGTAAAAGAAGCTTATAGACAGAGTATAGGGGTGCCGGGAGTACAGCCTTTTGGTAGAGTGCTTGCCTAGCATGCATGAAGATCTGGTTTGATTCCTCGGTACCACATACATAGAAAAAAAGCCAGAAGTGATGCTGTGGCTCATGTGGTATAGAGATCTAGCTTTGAGAAAGCCCAAGGACAGTGCTCAGGTCCTGAGCTCAAGGCCCAGGACTGGGACAAAAAGAGTATAGGCCCTGAGGTCAAGCCCCAGGGACTGGCACGAAGAAAAAAAAGATAAAATTGAATTTATCAAATAATGATTCATTTATATAAGTTTAAGAATGAACTGGGCTGGGAGCATAGCTTGGTGCTAGACTGTTCACCTAGCATGCACAAAGCCCTAGTTTTGATTCCTCAGTACCACATACACAGGAAAAGCCAGATGTAGTGCTGTGGCTCAAGTAGCAAAAAGTGTCCAAGGACACTGCCCAAGCCCTGAGTTCAAGCTCCAGGACTGGCAAAAAGAAGAAAAAAAAAGGAAATGAATTTGTTCAACTAATTCTAGAACATGAAGAGAATATATCACTAACGAAAACTAATGACACATAACAGGAATAGATGGATATGAGGGAATGGAATATTTGGTACTGTCAAAGTAAAAGTGTATGTACTTGTATAAATAGGCAAGTGAGGACAATAAAGACTGAAATACCATAAAAGACTTTGTGTGAGATACTAAGGAATTTTTATGTTGACTTTGAAATTTTTTAATACTGGCATTAACTATTCTCTTTCAAAAAAATCTTTTTTTTTCTTTCTTTTTTTTTTTTTTGGTTGCCATTTGGATAGCAGGGAAATAAAAAATCATACTGTTGTAGTTGAGATGGTAAGAGCTGGAACTTGGTAGTTGTAAAGAAAAAGATGTACCAGTCCAAGGAGAATCAGTGAGGTTGATCCTCAGCTAGGTAAGAGGAAGGGATGTGATGAAGAGGAAAAGGGGCTGTCTTTTTTCTGACTTGGGCAAGGAGGGCCAAGTAGTGCCATTCTTTCACAAAGAGAAAGAGGACTAATTCTAGAAATGAGAAAAAAAGGAGATAGACTCTTTACTGACCCATTCAGTTTTAGACATGTTGGAAGCAATTAATGTAACTACCATGTAAAGGTATTCACAAGCCAGCTGGAGCCTGGGTTCTAGAGAGAAATCAGAGCTAAAGCCTCTTTGGAAGTTATAAATAAAATGTGATCTATTCTCTGTTTAGTAGATTTTGGAGTTAATGGTTAGCAGATTGTTAAGCCTAGTGAAGTAGTATGCTGTTTGTTTGAAAGTTGCCACCAGAGAAGGCACCAACGTTCTCCCAAAATTTATCTTTCTGATGTACTATTAAAGATGAATTATAAGCTAG
Organism: Megascapheus bottae; assembly: GCF_031878675.1. Lineage (NCBI taxonomy): Eukaryota > Metazoa > Chordata > Mammalia > Rodentia > Geomyidae > Megascapheus > Megascapheus bottae. The sequence goes on along the minus strand of NC_143533.1, from coordinate 20,506,837 downwards.
ATAGATCATTGATCGGCAATAGTTGTAATTCCTATGTGCTTGTCATATGGATTATTAATGGATTTGCTAAAGCTACATACTGAGGGTCATTAGCTGCAATTAATCTAAAAGTGACAATGTTTTTGCAGTATTCATTTGTCTAATTAAGTAACTTCCTTTTTCAAGAGGAAAATGGTCTTAAGTTCATACCTTATTATTATTTTTTGAAAAAATTAGTTTTCTATCATTACAATGCAAATTTTACCTCAAACACCTGGAAAGGGAGGGAGTATCTAAATGGGCTGTGGTTAGAAATTGGACACAAGAGCGGATACATCATATAGGGTTCCCTGACAATGTAGTATTGACATAGTTATGAATGAGAAAATACATTTCAAGTACTTCCTTGATGGATCCTTTTGTTTTGTTTTGTCTTTATTTTAATCTATTTGATGCACTTTTTTTTTTTTTGCCAGTCCTGGAGCTTGAACTCAGGGCCTGAGCACTGTCCTCGGACATGTTTTTCTCAAGGCTAGTGTTCTGCTACTTGAACCACCGAGCCACTTCCAGCTTTTTCTGTGTGTGTGGTACCGAGGAATTGAACCTAGGGCTTCATGTATGCTAGGCAAACACTCTACCACTTGGCTACACCCCTCGCCCATTCATGAACTTTAATGATTGTTTTCTTGCCTTGTTTTTCATCTAACCCACTGTGTATCTCTGGCTTTTCATTCAAGTACCTCTCTGAATGGCACCAACCTGCCCTCTTTCTCTGGTCCCTGGGAAGACAAGAAATTCAGTGCCATGGCCCTTACTAACTGCTGTGAACTCTACACCAATGTTGTCTGTGCCTAAGACTAGTTGGTCCATTTTTTTTACAGTAATATTGATCTTAACAGTTCTTTGATGGCAAAGACATTTATATACATGGGATTCCCATTCTGCTAGAAACTCTTTAAGATTTGTAATAGTAAATGTAAAGGATTCATTTTGATTCACCATATCCCAATAATGAAACTTAGCATTCATTTTTCCATTGTTTGGCTGAACCAAATAGAAAATTCCCCTTAGGTTCTTCTGAGCTATTATTGGAACAGATAATAATTAACATATTAAAAGAATCTTGAAATTTTTGCTTCTGGTTACACTTTTAAAATAATGTGTTATAGTGTTCTATAAAAGTGATTTAGCATGTGATCCTATGATGGGGGTGAGGGAATGTATTTCATATGTAATTAAAGGCACATATGAATAACATGATAATTTAATAAGTTTTTTGGGATGTCACATATATCTCTATCCTATCTATCTATCTATCTATCTATCTATCTATAGATAAATATAAGCCTACAGAATCTTTAACATGATTGCACAATAAACAAAAAATACTTCTAAGTTGGGTGTCAGTGGCTTTTATCTGTAATCCTAGTTACTTAGTTGGCTGAGATCTGAGGATTACAAGTTCAAAGCCAATCCAGGCAGGAAAATCCATGAGACTCTTTATCTCCAATTAACCACCAAAAGCCAGAAGTTGGAGCCATGGCTCAAGTTGTAGAGCTAGCCTTGAGCACAAAAGCTTGAGTTCAAGCCCCAGGACAGGTACAAAAATAAATAAGTAAGTAAGTAAGTAAATAAATAAATAAATAAATAAATAAATTTTTTTTTGCTAGTCCTGAAGCTTGAACTCAGGGGCTAGGTACTGTCTTTGAGCTTTTTTAGCTCAAGGCTGGCACTCTACTGTTTGAGCCATAACACCATTTCTGGCTTTTTTTGTGTGTATGTGGTACTAAGGAATTGAACCCAGGGCTTTGTGCATGCTAGGCAAACACTCTACCACTAGGCTGTGCTCCCAGCTCCTTTTCCTTCTTCCTTCCTTCCTTCCTTCCTTCCTTCCTTCCTTCCTTCCTTCCTTCCTTCCTTCCTTCCTTCCTTCCTTCCTTTCTTTCCTTCTTTTTGATTGTGGGGCTTGAACTGTGGGCCTGAGCGTTGTCCCTGAGCTCTTCATCTTAAGGCTACCACTGTACCACTTTGAACTGCAATCCTCACATTTCAGCCTCCGGAATAGCTTGGATTACAGGTGTGAGCCACCAGCACCCAGCTTATATTTATTTCTTAAAGGTACTTGTTTAACATTCTGATTTAGTGCTTCTGGTTTATGGTGAACCATTAAAATAGTGGATTTCATTGGAAGAGTCTGGGCCAATTTTGCTTTCTAGGGGACATTAACAATGTCTCTAGCTATCATTGATTGTTACAACCAGGGGGAAGCTATTGACATCTTCTGGATAGCGATCAGGATGGTTATAATGTCTAAGTCAGCCTTCTACAACAAAGAATTGCCTGTTCCAAATGTCAAGACTAAGACTGAGAAAATGATTCACAATGCTTAATATATTTAAATTTATCTAATCACATGCAATATAAAATAAGGATTTCAAAGGATATAGAAATTTCTCAAAGGTACAGAATAGTCATAAAAATAGGTATTGAAAAATAGATACTCAAACAAGTCAATGTACATGTTGCTATGTACATGAATGTTCATAGCAATACTCTTAGCAATAGTAAAAAAGATGAAATGATCTAAAAGTTGAAATGATCAATGGGTGAATGGATAAAAAATTGTGGTATGTACATCATAATCCAATTTTTTTCAACCATTAAAAAGATGAAATAAGCTGGGCCTGGTGGCTTACGCCTGTAATCCTAGCTACTCAGGAGACTGAGATCTGAGGATCACGGTTCAAAGCCAAGGCACTAAAGACTATGAGACTCTTATCTCCAATTACTCACTAGAAAATGGAAAGTGGGGCTGTGGCTTAGGGGTAGGGCAGTAGCCTTGAGCTGAAGAGCTCAAGGACAGCACCCAGGCCCCTTGACCCACAAAGAAAATAAAAATAAAAAGATGAAATATTGATGGGAGTTCTTGGAGAGGCTGCCATATGGGGGTACTATGGAGGACACTGTGGAGAGGAAACTGCATGAATGAGCAGAGAGAGGCATGCTATACCATTGAAGCAAATAATGACCCTTTCATCCTTTTTGCTAGAATATTTGCTTAGTACTTATCACATCTCTGGCATTGTCTAAAGAACTTTACATGTTTTTTCCGCTTTCTCCTCCACTCTCTGCACACTTAATCCACATACTTCAAAGGCCTTGCTCTTACCCATAATGTCCAGTCTTATATTATCCTAGCCCTTCCTGCCTGCCTTTTCTCTGTTTTCTTGGATCCATTGCCTCAGGTTACATTTGAACTCAATTGATCTCATCTTATTTCTAAACTCCAAGAATCTTATACTCCCTGATCTGTCTATGTGTTAATCCTCTTTTGCTGTCTTTTATATTTTTGTCTTATATTATTATTCTCTTCTATGGTGAACAAAAATGTTTGCTAAAATACCAATTCTCTCGGAGTAAAATTGATTTAGCAGGTTAGTTTGATTAGCTCTTTGAAATGGAGATATATGACGGCAGAGATGAAGTCGTTTTGTCTATTGAATTCAACAGTAGATTTCCCTAGACTATAAAAATCCTTTCCATGTATTTGAAGCAGAAACCCAAGCAGAATATTAAAGCAGTTTTAAACAAACATAAAGCAGCAAGTTTTTGTGTCCTTTTTTTTTTTTTTGCTGAAATCCTGTTTCCACTTGTCAGGAGCTACTAGTCCCTCAAGGGAAGTAACAATGTATCTGTGGAATTGAAGTGCTTCATAAAAAGAATGGAGAAGAGAGAGCTCTCTTTTATATGGTGCCAAGACTCAGATTTGAATTATTCATCAATTTGAGGATATGTTCTTATAGTAACTAAATTCAGATATTTGGGATATATCAGATATCCCAAAGAAAATATTCTTTATACATTTGACATTTGAAGAATCTCAAATTATGGTTTCAGAAACAAATCAATGATTGTGAATGGGCAAGTTATCCTTTAACCACATGGCTATAACTTGTAGAACAAAATCCAGTATCAGTTTTTTCCTTGGTGAGTTTCAGAGGCAAGTTGTATATTTAAAAGCATGTTTAAAGGCAACAGCCAGACAATGAAAGGGATTATCACTAGTCATGTTTTTATAAAAGCAAAACAGCTCAGTTGCCTCACTATTTGTTGTGGATTTTCTGCAATGTCAATTTGCTCCCTTGCTTCTCCATGCTGCTGTGAACTACAGCCCATGGCATTGTTGAACCACTCAGATATGGCTGGTTTTGTGTCTACCTGCTGACTGAGCACAGTAGTACTTAACAGCGATTTTTGGGGGGGGCTTGGGGGAGAAGTTAAACCAGTCATAATCACACACACACAATCCAGTAATTACTATTGAAAATAATACCTAACGTTTAATGAATACCTACTAAATACCAGGCACTATATATTACTAGACCAAAGTCTTAGATGAAACCTCTGCAATGCTTGTTATAGTCATAAAGCCATAGCCAGAAGCCCCTACTTCCTTGCTTTCCTCAAACTGAGGGTCCCTCACATGTGACACTAACTGGAAAGACTAAAGCATTCTGAACAGGAATAGAATGACCTGCATAAACTCTGACTTTTCAAGAAACTATCTGGAGAAGCTGCATAATAGAATCCAGAAGGGTGGATTAGTTAATTTCTAGAATGGAGTAAAGCTCAACCATTGAAACATGGGAAACAGAAAGCAGCCAGCATTGCTTACCCGGTCAGTCTCTGATGGATGGTTCTGAGAGATGGTGGTTTCATATGTACTTTCTGGAGATGCCCTGGAAGAACAAGCTATCAGTTTTGTTTACATGCAGCTATGGTCATCTTGGTATTATATGCCTTATATTTGTTTCTGCTTCTTCCCTACCTTACATCTGTTTTCCCTTCACAATTTCTTCCCTAGATTTTCACCAGTCAATAAAGCATTATCACAAAAGAGTGTATACTTTTTTTGCTTTCAAATTCTACTTTTGGGGGCTGGGAGATTGGCCTACTGGTAGAGTGCTTGACTACCATGCACAAAGACCCGGGTTTGATTCCTTGGTACCACACACATAGAAAAGCTGGAAGTTGGGGCCAGGAGCATAGCCTAGTGGTAGAGTGCTCATCTAGCATTCAGGAAGCTCTGGGTACGATTCCTAGGTACTACATATACAGAAAAAGCCAGAATGGTGCTGTAGCTCAAGTGGTATAGTGCTGGCCTTGAGCAAAAAGTGTCCAGGGGCAGTCCCCAGGCCCTGAATTCAAGCCCCAGGACTGGCAAAAAAAAAAAAAAAAAAAAAGCTGGGGCCAGGAGTTTGGCCTAGTGGTAGAGTGCTTGCCTAGTATGCACGAAGACCAAGGTTTGATTCCTCAGTACCACATACATAGAAAAGCCAGAAATGGTGCTGTCGCTCTAGTGCTCTAGTGGTAGAGCACTAGTCTTGAGGAAAGCCCAAGGACAGTGCTCAGGTCCTGAGTTCCAGCCCCAGGACTAGCAAAAAAAAAAAAAAAAAAGCTGCCTAGGAGTCTCCCAGTGGGAAGGACAGCCAGGAAAAAAAATTGCTTTCATGATTATGCCAGGCTTGCTTGGTCCTTAAGAGCAGATCGCAGATCATCAAAATATGGTTTGGTAATTCAGATTCAGTAGTCCACCTACACCTATAAAAAGGTAATAAGGACTATCTCCAGTAGTAAGATGGCAAAAAATCTCTGCCTTGCAGTCACATGTATCATGCTTATTACATCTTCCTATTGTCAATTGAAATGAGGTGCAGATGGAAGGTAAGGCATCAGGATCCACTGAATGGTATACTTGATAGGTATGGGAACAAGATAATGATAAAGATTGGGGAGTAGAGGACTGGGAGTTTGGCCTAGTGGTAGAGTGCTTGCCTAGCATGCACAAAGACCCAGGTTTGGTTCCTTGGTACCATATACATAGAAAAAAGCCAGAAGTGGTGCTGAAGCTCAAGTGTTAGAGCTCTAACCTTGAGAAAGTCCAAGGACAATGCCCAGGCCCTGAGTTGGGGCCCCAGGACTGGCAAAAAAAAAATTGGGGAGTAGACTGGATGCTTTTGACAGTACTGTAAGTCAGGCAGAAAGAAAATTATGGTTTGAAGATGCTAATTAGCCAATTCGTTTTCTTCTGCCTTCATTGGGAAACACTATGGTTTTGTACTGACTGCTTTAGGAATAAAGTAAACAAATTGAACCCACAATTTTTACAGCCAAATATTGCCCTGTATTTAGTTCTCTGTAGATTTAAAGCTTAAGCCAGAAATCCTTAGGGAAAAAAACCTAAGGACTTTTTTTTTTTTTTTTTTTGCTTTCCCTGGGGTTGAACTCAGGGCCTGGGCATTGACCTTGGCTTTTCTCAAGGCTAGCTTTCTACCACTTGAGCCATAGTACCACTTCCAGCTGTTTCTGTGTATGTGGTACTGAGGAATCGAACCCAGGGCTTCATGCATACTGGGTAGGCACTCCACCACTACGCAACACTCCCAGCCTGAGGTCAATTTTTATGTTAATGCTTTATCAGGAGTGCCATGCTAGTGGAGCAAGGGAAAAAGAGTAGCATGTTAGGGAAGGATGGCAAAGAAAAAAGTGTGGTTCCAGTGGCTCATAACTGTAACCCTAGCTACTCAGGAGGCTGAGAGCTAAGGCTGGCAGTATGAAGCTAGTCTAGACATGAAAATTCATGAGACTTATCGCCAAGTAAACATTTAAAAAGCCAGAAGTAGAGGTGTGGCTCAAGTGGTAGAGTGCTGGTCTTGAGCAAAAAGCTCAAGGACAGCACTCAGGCCCTGAGTTCAACCTCTAGCACTAGCATGAATTAAGAAAATATTACATCCCATGCACACACACTAACAAGTCTTTATTTTGCCCTGCTCCTGTGTTTCAGCAACCCTTCCCTTGAAATTCAGCTGTTTTTCTTACACTAAACTCTCTTGCGCTCCTACCTCTTTGGCTGGCTGTTTTCTCCATGTATCATTAAATCTTGTTTTTCACATTCAGAGAATTTGTAAGGATTTTTTTCCTATGGTCCACTTCTTTCTGCTTCCCATTTCATTCCTTGTGTCTTGATTCATAAAACAACATTGTTGTTTACAAAGTAACTTCACTGGTTTACATTGTTCTCATAACTTTCTAGATTTAAACTTCCAACAGCTTACTAAAATTTTTCACCTATGTTATTTGTGTTCTCTCAAACTTAGTATGCTAAAAATCAACTCAAGCCAGGTGTGGTGGTGCATGCCTGTAATCCTAGCTACTCAGGAGGCTGAGATTTGAGGATCAAGGTTCAAAGCCAGCCCAGGCACAAAAGGACCTGAGACTCTGATCTCCAATAAACCTGTAGAAAACAGGAAGTGGGGCTTGACTCAAGGTAGGACAGTAGCCTTGAGCTGAGGAGCTCAGGGACAGCGCCCAGGCCAAGTTCAAGCCCCATGACCACCCCCCCCCCCAAAAAAAAAAATCAAGGGCCAGGAGCATAACTTAGTGGTAGACTGCTTGCTGCTTGCCTAGCATGCACGAAGTCCTGGATTCGATTCCTCAGTACCATATATATAGAGCCAGAAGTGGTGCTGTGGCTCAAGTGGTAGAGCACTAGCCTTGAGCAAAAGTGTCCAAGGACAGTGTCCAGGCCCTGAGTTCAAGTCCCAGGACTGGTTTAAAAAAATCAAATCAACATACTTAGTATTTAGTACATCTATTCTGTTAAATCTGAGTTACATTGTGGGTATACAAAGACAAAATAACCTCATACTTCCTCTCTACACTTCATACATTCAATGTTTTATAAATATCAGCTTTCCCAGGCACTTTGTAAAAGCCCTATGTTCATCTCCCATCCTATCTTTCTCTCCACATTCTACTGATTGTTTTACCACCCGTTCCTTTCTCCTCCTCTACTTATTCTTTGTTTCTGGGATTACCACAACTGTCTCCTCAACTGGCCTTTTCTAAACTCGCCATCACTGCCACCAGCATGGCCCATCTGGAAGCTTGAAACTCTTCAGTGATTCTCAGTTCCGTTAGGATAATTCTGACCTCCTGAGCTTTGTAGATAAGGCTTATTAGAATATTATAGTTGCATAATTTTCGAGGATTTTTCTTCATCCTTAAGTTCTCTGTCTCTAGAAGAATATTCAATTATAGTGTTATAAGTGATAGTCACACTGAAGCTTCATAGTTGTTTTTCTGGGCTGCTCCTCTGCCAGAGATACTCCACAGCTCTCTCCCATTCTATTATCCTCTTTGTAGATTTTTTTTCTCCTTTTTGGCTTATTCTCAACCTTCAGCAATTATAGTTTATGTAACAACCTCTATGTGGTTTGATTCTAGTTCTCTAATCAGAGAGTCAGTGGAGTCATCTAGACTTCAGTGGCCTGTTTGTAATCATTGACTGCCACCTGCTGGTGATATCAGAATGCCTAGCAGGCTGGCTGTGTGGAAGTGAAATTCCTCACCCAAGCTAATTATGATGGCACATATCTGTAATCCCAACACACTGGATTCAAGAGCACATTGGGGCTACATAATCTTAAAAACAAACCAATCTAGTGGAAGTAGCACTGTGGCTCAAGGGGTAGGGTAGCCTTGAGCTGAAGAGCTCAGAGACAGAGCTCAGGCCCAGGGTTCAAGCCCTATAATGAACAAAATAAATAAAATAAAAATGCTCTACCCATGCAGAATCTGGCAGAAAGTGTTATTATTTTGCCTACTGTAAAATTCACTTAAAGGAATCATTTGCAAGGACAATTTTTTTTCAAAGCAGTTCTTCCTTTAGACACTTCTTTGCATCAGTAGCTGCATTCTCTCAGCCATCTGGTCTGAAACTCTATCATATTGAATTTTATATTTAACAAGCAACTAGAGCTTGTCCTTTTTTCCTTCTGCCACCATGCTAGTCTTAGATTTCAGAATTTTCTACCTGGACCATTGCCTTTGTCTTCTTGCTAATCTTAAATACCACTTTACAAAATGTCACAGTTGAGTGCCAGAATCCTCCACAAATCCATACTAACCATGGAGTGAAGTCTAAATTCCTTAGCATATATTACAGTCCTCTACAATCTGGTTCTATAGATGCCTGGTTTTTAGCAACTAGAAATACAAAATGCCCAGTTAATTTTAAATTTGGGTCTTCGTGCATGCTAGGCAAGCACTCTACCACTAGGCAAACTCCAGGCCCAATTCAACTAATTTTATACCTCTGACCTCACTCTCTTCCTCTACAATGCTTTTTCCTTAGTCACCTTCTCTCTGATCAGGTGTTGACCACCAGTTACTGATAACATTTCTTCCAAGAAATTCCTCCAGATTAGTCCCATTCCATTCTGTCCCATTCCATGTCGTGGGTGATGAAGAAGTGGTTCATTTTGGGGTTCCTGACAGCAGATCTTAAAAAATCAACACTGTCTAGCTTGGCTGAGAATGTGGCTTACTGGTAAAGTGCTTGCCTAGGCATGGAAGCCCTGGGTTCGGTTCCTCAGTACCACATATACAGAAAGAGCCAGAAGTGGTGCTGTGGCTCAAGTGGTAGATGCTAGCCTTGAGTGAAAGAAACTCAGGGACAGTGCGTAGGTCCTGAGGATAAAGGATTAAGAAACTGGGTAAGATGACAACAGTGAGCATATTTTTGAAGTTGTAGAGCAGGTGGAAAAGTGGATGCTAACTTAGCAGAGTGGTAACTGCTAAACACTAAACTATTAGGGAAGTCCAAAGCAAGCCAATTCCTAGAGCGCCCCTTCCCTGCCAAGTTTAAGTGTAATATTAGATGTTTCCAGAGGGAGAAAGTGAGAAACAAAAATCTGCGGCATAGCTGCTGGTAAGGATTCTGTACTGAGAATGGGAATTCCGTGAAAGCCAGTGTTAGATGGTGACATCCTAATTCCTATATCCAGTCAGCTCTGAGAATATTGGTAGCTAGGCTTACTTACCATCTTCAACCCACAGACAATTAGGAAATGCCCTGTTGGGAAAATGTACCAGCTCAGTGGATATGGTCAGGGGGATCTCCAGTCTTTTTTTTTCTTTTCCGGTGCTGGGGAAGATTGAACTCAGCCTGATCACTGTCCTTTGGCTTTCCTTAAGGCTAGTGCTCTAACATTTGAGCTACAACACCACTTCTAGCTTTTTGTTATGTATATGGTACTGAGAAATCGAACCCAGGGTCTTTGTGTATGCTAGGCAAGCACTGTACCATAGGCCAAACTTCGGGCCCATCTCCAGCCTTCTTAACCTCATCTGACACTGACCAGCCCAACCTCCTACACACCTCACCTGCTGTTGGTCTCACTGATGTGTTTTGTTTACATTTTACTGACTGTGATAGGAACATTTAAGGTGAAATCTGTCCTCAGCAAAATTTTAAGTAAATGTATGATACATTTTTGTCCCCTGTTACATCAGATCTCTAAAGTGTATTCATATTTTTCTACTGATATTTTATGCCTGTTGATTCACCCTTAGACAGCCAAGGATAACCTCTGCCAGTCAAGGAATGCTACCAGTATGAAAACAAAGTGGAATTCCTCCACCAAGAACACTCATTAATATGTGCAGTAGGCAGGTGCTGGTGGCTCATGCCTTTAATCCTAGCTACTCAAGAGGTTGAAATCTGAGGATTGAGGTTCAAAGCTAGACTGGGCATGAAAGTCCATGAGACTGTTATCTCCAATTAAATTGGAAGTGGCACTGTGGTTCAAGTGATAGAGCACTAGCTTTGCATTGAAGAGCTCAGAGACAGTGCATAGGCCGAGTTCAAGCCCCACAACTGACTAAAAACAAACAAAATAAAAAACAAACCGTGCTTACTTGGTGTATCAACTTTAAACTAATATGGGAAGATCTGCATTAAACCAGACTTCAAAGCTTCATCAGTTTTAATTTAATGAGAGACAAAACCATAAGAAAGTAAAATATCAAGTCAAGAGTTCTAACTTGTAAATTATACAAATTTCAGCATGACAAAATGGTAGAGAAAAAAGTAAAGATATTCAGGAAATTTTCCAAGAATCAAAGTACATAAATTTCTAGTATAGAATGCATAATGGGTGTATGTAGACCCACACAAAGATTGAAGTCATTGTAAAATTTCAAAAAAAAAGTTTAGGGCTGGGAGTTTTCCCTAGTGGTATAGAATGCTTGCCTAGTGTACACGAATACCCAGGTTCGAGTCCTCAGTACCACATACATAGGAAAAAAAACGGGAATGGTGCTGTGGCTCAAGTGGTAGAGCTCTAATCTTGAGAAAACCCAAGGACAGTGCTCAGGCCCTGAGTTCAAGCACTGGGCCTGGCCAAAAAAAAAAAAAAAAAGTTTACACATAGAGAAAGCAGAGAGATTGGTAGATGAAAATATTTGCCACCAGATGGCAAGAATGTCTCAAAGGCTCTTAAGATTTTTTAAAAAATATCTTTCCATAGTATTAGAAAGTGTTAATTCTTTCTGTCATGCGAGGCCTTAGTGACTGAGGCATGATGGGATGGATCAGGAAAGCTTTTAAAAGATTGAATTATGGACTATAATTGTATTATGTTCAGGAATACTTTTGTTGTACAGAGATTCTACAAAGCATTGTTCATTCTCTCAGGTTGTGTCAATGTCTTCTGTGTATCAGATACTGTGTTAAGTGCTGTAAATATCTCAGTAGAAATGTCAGGCCAGCTGGGCACAGTGGCTCATGCCTGTAATCCTAGCTACTAAGGAGGCTGAGATCTGAGGATCCAAGGTTCAAAGGCAGCCCAGGGACAAAAGGACCTGAGACTCTTATCTCCAGTTAACTTCTAGAAAATGTGAAGTGGGGCTTGGCTCAAGGGTAAGGTGGTAGCCTTGAGCTGAAGAGCTCTACATGGACAACACCCAGGCCAAGTTCAAGCCCCATGGTCCACAAAAAGGAAGAAAGAAAAAGAAAGAAAGAAAGAAAGAAAGAAAGAAAGAAAGAAAGAAAGAAAGAAAGAAAGAAAGAAAGGGAAAAGAAAGAGAAAGAAAAAAAGAAAGGTCAGGTCAGTCAAGGAGTGCTACCAGTATGAAAACAAAATGGAATTCCTCCATCAAGAGCACTCATTAATATGAACAGCAGCCAGGTGCTGGTGGCTCACACCTATAATTTGGGCTACTCAGGAAGCTGAGGGCTGAGAGTCTCTGTTCCAAGCTAGCCCAGCCAAAAAAAGTCCACATGATACTCTTTATCTCCAACTAACCACCAGAAAACCAGAAGTGATGCTGTGGTTTAATGTGGTGGAGCACTAGCCTAGAGAAAAAGAACTCAGGGACAGCTCCCAAGCCCTGAGTTTAAGTCCCATGGTGGACAAAAATAAATAAATGAAAATAAATAAAAAGTTAGACATGAACAAGACATGTGAAAGGGTATCAATGTATGTGAATTAATGTACCTTCTATCTGGCAAATATCATGTAACCCTTTTATTAATTACAATAAAAAATTTTAAAAAAAGTTAGACATGGTCTTCTTTATAAAGCTTAAATTCTGAAGAGTGGTGAAGGCTTGGGGAGAAAAGTTTTGGAAGAAAGTGCAACATTATGATTCAAGAGTTTAGTGCAGAATGTAATTTAAACTGGCCTTTCTCCCCAGGCATGAGGCATACTATGAATGTTGAAAAGCATAGTTAGGAAAACATACCATTTAAATTGTTATGTAACACACAAGCTAGGTTTTAAAAAAAATAATGTGCATAGTATGCAGAAGTTCTCCAGTTCTACAGCTGTTGTCAAAAATAGGAGCCAACTCCTGGCAGAGGCTCCTGCGTTCCTCTGTAAGCCGAGTCCCCAACTCCTGTCCTCCCTCCCTTCTCTTGCCATTAGCTAGTGCTGTCTTTGCACTATTGTTCTGCTTGATTTCAGAGTATTCTGTCCTTTCTTATCTTTATATTCATGATTCTTATTATCCTGATCCAAAGCTTTTCATTTTACTAATTCCGAGGGAAAAATAGGTTCAAAGTCCTATGAAGAATTCCCCTCGAACTTTGACCTGAAGTGGTAAGACAAAGTTCTTTCGCACCTAGAATATGGACTTGTTATAAATTCTTTCATTTATTATTATTTATTTATTTTTGATTTATTTATTTAACAAGTCCTAAGGTTTGAACTCAGGACTTGGGCACTGTCCCTGAGCTTAGTTTGCTCAAAGCTAGCGCTACCACTTGAGCCACAGTGCCACTTGTGCCTTTTTTTGTCTATGTGGTACTGAGGAATCGAATCCAGGGCTTCATGCATGCTAGGCAAGCAGTCTAGCACTTAGCCACATTCCTAGCCCCCTTTTATAAATTCTTTCAAATCAATGCAGACATGGTATATTTAAGCAAACTTTTTTTTCCTGGCAAGTCTTTTAAAAATACAGTGTTGGTGTAAAGCTTTTGGAAAGAGTAATTTAGAAATACCATACCACATTTAATGTATAAAACAGTGTCTCCAATTGAGAAGACTTTGTCCTAGCCCCAAGATTTTTCCTTATAGAAACTCCTGAAGGACTGAATCTGTCAAAAGAACAAAAAAGATGTTTTTGTGCTGGTTCTAGGGCTTGAGTCAGGGCACTCTTCCTAAGCATTTTCTCTCTGGTAAGAGATAGGCTGGTGCTCTCCCTTGAGCCACAGCTCTACTTCCAGGTTTTTAGTGGTTAAATGGAGATGAAGTCTTACCTGGGCTGACTTTTGACTATGACCGTCAGATCTCAGACTCCTAAGTAGCTAGAACTATAGATATGAGCCACCAACACCTGGTTTCAGAACAAGATAGTAAAATTACCTTTACTTGTATATTATATTATCATATATCTGGGAAAGCTAAGAGCATCAACTTAAAAATCATTTGAAACATTAGGAACATTTGCAAGGTCAGGCACTAAAAAATAAATTGGTAAAAACAATATTCAGAAAAAAGTTTAAAAATGTAATTGTAGGATAATTGTGATCACAAATCAAAACAACAACAGCAAACCCTAACACGAAGTGTGCAGAAACTAACTGATTTTTTTTTTCAAGGTCTGGATGCTGCCCCTGAGCGTCTTTTTGCACAAGGCTAGCATTCTACCATTTTGGGTCAGAGGGCCACTTCTGGTTTTTTTGGTGGTTAATAGCAGATAAGAGTCTCATTCTGCCCTGGCTGGCTTCAAATGGCAATCCTTAGATCAGATTCCTGAGTAGCTAGGATTCCAGGCACAAGCCACTGCTCTGTTTATTATTGTAGATGCACAATGTACATATGTACATGTTACCTGGCCCAAAACAGAGAACTTCTTGTCTATGGACTATTTTTTGTTTGTTTGTTAGTTTTGCTAGTCTTGGGGCTTGAACTTAGGACCTGAGCACTGTCTTTGAGCTTCTTCAAGGCTAGAGCTCAACCACTTGAGCCACAGCACCACTTTGTGCTTTTTCTATATATGTGGTACCAGGGAATTGAACTTGGGTCTTTGTGCATGCTGGGCAAGCACTCTACCACTAGGCCAAACTCCTGGCCCTGGACTAGGCTTTTAAATGAAAAAAAGATGAAAGATATATGTAGTATTTGTAACGGGAAGCAGAGCAAAGAAATGTTGACAGCCGGGCACAGAGGCTCTCGGCTGTAGTCCTAGCTACTCAGAAGGCTGAGATCTGAAGATCAAGGTTCAGAGCCATTCCCAGGCACAAAAGAACTAGGACTCTTAACTCCAAAAAAAAGGAAGTGATGCTTGGTTCAAGGGTAGAGTGGTAGCCTTGAGCTGAAGAGTTCATGGACAACACCCAGCCCCAGGGGTAGGGTGTTAGCCTTGAGCTGAAGAGCTCAGGGATAGCACCCAGGCCCAGAGTTCAAGCCCCATGACCCACAAAAGAAAAAAAAAAAAAGAATGTTGAGAATACAGTGTTGTTTTTTACTGAAATTTTTAATACCTCTAGGAGACTGACAGAAGAGAAGCAAGTAAGGGAGAGGTGGGGATTTAGGTGTTTATATGTATATATACACATATGTATACATAGTACATCTATTATGAAAATCAGTATGGAGGTTCTTAAATTAAAATTTAATATATCATTATATATTTAAATTAAATACAGATCATATATAAGTACATTTTAGAGTGACTCCAATCTTCGTGTGAGTCTATATGAGCCCATTATGTAATCTGTACTGGAAATTTATGTATTTCAGTTCTTAGAAATTTTCCTGAATACCTTGATGTTTTTCTTGATACCATTTTTTTCATGCTGGAATTTCTTTAAATTAGATGTTCTAACTTCTTTTTTTTTTTTTTTTTTTTTTTGCCAGTCCTGGGCTTGAGCTCAGGGCCTGAGCACTGTCCTTGGATCTTCTCAAGGCTAGAGCTCTACCACTTGAGCCTCAGCCCCACTTCCGGCTTTTTTTCTATGTATGTGGTACCGAGGAATCGAACCCGGGTCTTCATGCATGCTAGGCAAGCACTTTAACCACTAGGCCAAACTCCCGGCCCCATGTTCTAACTTCTTAATTGACTTTTTACTTTCTCCCAGTTTTATTTTCCATGTTCATTATATCAGTTCTAGGCTTGAACTCAGGGCCTACCACTCACTGTCCCTGAGCTTTTCACTCAAGGCTAGTGCTCTATCACTTAAGCCACAGTTCCACTTCCAACTTTTTGCATAGTTAATTGGAGATAAGAGTTTTACAGACTCTTCTGCCTGGCCTGGGCTTCAAACCTCAGTTTTCAGACCTCAGCCTCCTAAAGTAGTTAGGATTACAGACATGAGCCACCATTGCCTGACTGGTCTAGAGGGAGTCTATTAAAATAACACCTTTGCACTTTTATTATCCCATGATAGGATTCGCCTTACATTTGCAAAGTTAGCATTCTAGAAGTTGCTGAATCTCCACCTAGGTATTAATTAAACTGCTACTACTAGGTGCCATTCTTACAAACAACAGTTAACTGAGTCAGACCTTGGTATACTTTTGCTTTCTAAAACCAGTGTTTCTGCTAAAGGAGTTAAGCATAGATAATTCCTAGAATTATGCCAACATTCAAAGAATCACATATGCAGAAGTTTCAAAGAATAAACGTGTAGGTATAGTGAATAATATCTGATTGGATAAAGTCATACATATTATGGAATGTAATCTATTACCAAAGTCTACTGAGTTAAATGCTAATCACTTCTAAAAATGCCTTCACAGCAACATCTAGACTGGCGTTTGATCAAACCATCTACACATAAGAGTCTAGCCAGGTTGTTGTATAAAATCAATCATAAAAGTAGTCAGGAGTGTTTCTTTTTCTGCTGCTTCTTCTGGCTGAGGCAGAAAACAGTCCTGAAACTGAGGCAATCAGGAAGACTAGGGAGGATCACGTAAGACTTTCTTAACATTATTAGATAGCAGACTTACTAATGTCAAAGCTTTAACAGAAGAAGTAGGGTTTTGATATTGACCCTGTTCTGAACATTCCCAGAACTGTGACTAAGACTCTCAGAAAACTCGGTTTGAGAAGAATTTAAATTTAGTTTGTTCTTACAATCTAGATGAAATGACGCAGGCAGAACAATACTAGACTAAGCAACGATAGCTTATTAGCAATTTTAGCTTATAGCAATATGTCATCAATCAGTATATGGTATTATTCACTATCCTTACATGTTTATTCTTTGAATAATGTATCGTATTAATCAATTTCAGGCTAGAGGTTTTCTGAACTACCCAGAAATTTTGACTTGAAGTTAGGTGGCAGACATTTCTGTTTAGTTCTATTTTTCCCCTTGCTTAATAGTATGTAGCCAGTGCCCCTCCACACAGGATTCTGAGGCCAAACAAATATCGGTGATACTAATCCTACCCTCATTTAAAATTTTGACATTTTGTTCAGGGATTTTTTTTTTCCAGTGGTAGGATTTGAACCTCTGAGATTGAATATGCTAGTCAAGTGTTCTTCCGCTGAGCTATCCTCCCAGATAAGATTTTTTTCATAAATATTGCACAAAATAATTATCTGTGTTACCGGAGTTTTTTTTAGGGATCCATAAATTCTTTGGCCAAGGGTACTTCACTGACATCTCTCTTCTTAGTCTCCGTATCTGCCTCTTGGATTTTACATCCTGCGGAGTCTAAACGGGCAGGGACAATTGTGGGCCACCCAAACTTCCGACAAAATTCCACAAGGAGTTGAGAGTATTATATATATTTTCTCCTCTATGATGTCATTTATAACCAACTGTCAAAAGTCTTCAACATGATTAGAGACTGAAATAAATTAGAAATAAACATTTTGCTTTCTTCCAAAGCTGCCCTGAAAGGATAGTAGAAGAATCAAAAGGCAAAAGCTCACAAGAAAAGGGAAAATAAGAGAAGTGAAAATGAGACACACTGCAAAGTTTTGGACAACAGCTGGTGGAAGAATGAATCTGATGAAGAGAACACAGTACAGAAGGAAGCCCTACTGCCTTCAGAGAGTAAGAATGAGCCAATTCATTCTATGGGATCCCAAAGAAAATGTTCTGTTCTCATTGTCAGTCACCAGGGATAGGTAACAAGCTATGTTTACACGGTGAACTCTCCAGTATGTTACCACAAACATGTCAAATAGGACCTAGATCAAATACACCTAGAAAAACAATTTTTTTAAGTCATGGGGGTTTGAACTCAGACCTCATGCTTACTAGGCAGGTACCTTACTACTTGAACCATACCCTAAATCCTTTCTTCTTAAATTTTTAGATAGGGTCTCTTGCTTGTGTCCTAGGTTATCTTTAAACCACAATCTTCCTACTTACACCTCCCACATTGCTGAGACTACCACTATGCCCAGCTTACTTGTTGAGTTGGTGTCTCACAAACTTGCCCAGGTTAGATTTGAACTATGTTCTTCCTGATAAACTAGGATTACAGGTGTGTGTGTCATCACCCAGTCATAAGATGTTTTAATATACTACGTTGACAATATTATGATTATCCTCAAACTAAAGATCAACTAAAAGTACTATATACTAAGGTCATAAATCAGATAATTCAGGATAGCTAATTAAAAAAAATTCAGTGGGGCTCTGTGGCTTATGCCTGTAATCCTAGCTACTCAAGAGGCTGAGATCTGAGAATCGTGGTTCAAAGCAATCCCAGGCACTAAAGTCTGTGAGACTCTTATCTCCAGTTAACCACCAGAAAACTGGAAGTGTTGCTGTGGCTCAAAGGGTAGGATGGTAGGTAGCCTTGAGCTGAAGAGTTCAGGGAAAATGCCCAGTCACAGAGTTCAAGCCCCATGATAGACAAAAAAGAAAAAAATCAGAGCCCCACATACACTAATATTTTGAAGGCCTACAATGAGGTAGAACAACACCTGACATACTTAAGGCAAGTAGGACTAAGTTGCTGCTGCTTTCGATCTCTTACACTAGATTAGGGGTTTAGCACCTAGTGGATCCATTTGGCTTTGGGAGAAATTATATACTTCTTTTAGGAATACTGTTAGCCCAAATCTGTAATACTCAGAAAAGGGCTGAGAACATTGTTTGAGTGGCAGTACATTTGCTGCCAAGCACAAGACTCTTGAGTTCAAACCCCAGTACCAACAAAAGAAAAAAAAAAAAGAAAAACTATTCAAAGAAGGCTATATTTGTTTGAGGATCTGAACCAGTAATCAAACTTTATTTAACCTGTTATCAAAATGATGATATGTGTCAGAAATGTCAGCTAGCTTCACTCAGGCCTACAGGAGTTTCTGGCAAAAGTTCACAGCCACTGCTCAGTGGTGACCCCTGGATCTTTGAACTAAAAAAGTGCCAGACACTTCTCTCAATTATACAGCTTTGCTACTGTACATTTATGAGACAGCCCCAAACTTCAGGACATGACTGTACTGGGTGATACCAGAAAAACACTTAAAATGGAGGACAGTGCCCAAAGAAACTCAGTTCTAAAGTTTAAATGTTATATACACGAGCATGCTACTAAGAATTTCTATGGGAGAAATTCATTGTATTAATAAATAAGTAGATTCTTTGTCCCGTGATTGATTATAGATTCTTTCTAGAAGATTTACCTGCTATGGTTGTTGATGGCCCCTCATTTCCATGAGTCCCCAAGGATGCCTTCATTCATCTCAGACTTATGAGAAAGTTCCTAGTAGACTTCTCATTTTGTTTTGTTTTGTTTTTGTTTTTGTTTCAGTCATAGAGCTTGGACTCTGGGCTTGGGTGCTGTCCTTGAGTTCTTCAGCTCAAGACTAGCGCTCTACCACTGAGCCACAGCAACCACTTTCGGTTTTCTGGTGGTTAATTGGAGATAAGAGTCTCACAAACTTTTGTACCCAGGCTGACTGTGAACTTGGATCCTCAGATCTCAGCCTCCTGAGTAGCTAGGCTTTTTTTTTTCTTTTGAGACAAGGTATTGCTATGCATCTTAGGCTGGCCTTAGAAAGTGAAGACTTTCCTAATGCTGGGATTAACAGCATGTACTATACTGGACGTTTTGGATGACATGACTATCTCCTTAAATCCAACTGGTTAGTACAAATGTATGGATCCTGTATGTACATTTTTTGTTGTTGTTAATGGTGGTAGGACTTGAACTCCAGGTCTGGGCATTGTCCCTGAGCCTCTTTGGGCTCAAGGGTAGTGTTCTACCACTTGAGCCACAGCACCACTTCTGGCTTCAAACTGAGATCCTTAGATCTCAGTCTCCTGAGTAGCGAGGATTACAACGTGAGCCACCAGTACCTGGCTATATATCTTTTTTGCTTTTTATAGTGTAAGAAACTGATCACTCTTAGCTGGGCGTGGTGGCTTACGCCTATAATCCTAGCTACTCAGGAGGCTGAGATGTGAGGATCAAGGTTCAAAGCCAGCCCAGGCACAAAAGGACCTGACACTCTTTTTTTTTTTTTTTTTTTTGCCAGTCCTGGGCTTGAGCTCAGGGCCTGAGCACTGTCCTTGGACTTTCTCAAGGCTAGAGCTCTACCACTTGATCCTCAGCACCACTTCCAGCTTTTTTTTCTATATATATGGTACCAAGGAATCAAACCCAGGTCTTCATGCATGCTAAGCAAGCACTTTAACCACTAGGCCAAACTCCTGGCCCCAGGACCTGACACTCTTAATCTCCAGTTAACCTCTAGAAAATGGGAAGTGGGGCTTGGCTCAAGGGTAGGGTTGGGGGGTAGGAAGCATGGCCTAGTGGTAGAGCACTTGCCTAGGATGCATGAAGCCCTGGGTTCATTACCTCAGTACCACATATGCAGAAAAAGCCAGACGTGGTGCTGTGGCTCAAGTGGCAGAGTGCTAGCCTTGAGCAAAAAGTGTCTAAGGACAGAGCCCTGAGTTCAAGCCCAAGGACTAGCAAAAAAAGAAGGGGGGAGTAGGGTGGTAGTCTTGAGCTGAAAAGCTCAGGGATAGTGCCCAGGCCCAGAGTTCAGCCCCAAGACACCCCCCCTAAAAAAAGTGGTCATTCTCAAATGAAAAATGATCATTTTGTAATTTAAAAAAGGCCTGAATCATGGACAAGGGAGACAGATACAAGAGATTGCTTTGAGCATGACTATTTTCTGAGGTGGGGAGACATATCACACACACACACACACACACTCACACACACACACACTCACACACACACACACACTGAAGTTACAAGATGAAACATGTCAGTTTCTGTTGAAAAAGATTAAAGGATGGGACTTTGTTCAGTACTTTTTCTATAGCCCTGAGATTTTAAGAGGGTAAAGAAGTCAAAGCTATCACTGAGCTCCCTCTAAAAGCTTAGCTGATAAAGGAGGGGGTAGGGGGTTGGTGGGAGGCAACCTTAACCAGGTTATACAAATGTACAGAGACCTAAAGGGGATGAGACCAGAAACTGAGGGAATTGATGGTTCTTTTCTCATTTCAGAAGTTAGTAAAGGCCTGGAATAGCCACTGCAGTGAATGCAGAGGATATGCACTGAAGATTTAGATCTTAGAAGATGGACCCCCAGTGTGTACCCATCCACACAACAATGGGTTTCTCAAATAGGATTCTGTCCAAATGTAAGACTAACAGGATCTCTGTGATTGGTATAAAAGGACACTGGGACACAAATGGCTTAAAAGAATTGACAAGGGAATGGTTCAAACCTGTGAATCTTTAATGTACACATTCTATGCAGGTTTTTTTATGTGCAAACCTCTCAGTAACTCCAGAATTAGGACTTTTTTTTTTTTTTTTTTTTTTTTTTTTGCCAGTCCTGGGCTTGAGCTCAGAGCCTGAGCACTGTCCTTGGACTTTCTCAAGGCTGGAGCTCTACCACTTGAGCCTCAGCACCACTTCTGGCCTTTTTATATATATATGATACTGAGGGATCAAACCCGGGTCTATGTGCATGCTAGGCAAGCACTCCACCACTAGGCCAAACTCCCAGCCTCCAGAATTAGGATTTCTTTTACTTCTCTGAGATCTAGGCTTAAGTTCAGGGCCTAAGCACTGTCCTTGGATTTTCTGTAGGCTAGAACTCTCCATTTCAGCTTCAGTACCAGTTTTTTAATAAACTGAAGTCTGACTTAGTTGAATATTTCTGAATTCAAGTGTTAGTTCTAAATTTGGGATGAGTATTCTTGTTTTCTTTTTTACCAGTCCTGGGGCTTACACATCTCAAGGCTAGTGTTCTACCACTTGAGCCACATTTCCACTTCTGGCTTTTTCTGTGTATGTAGTACTGAAGAATCTAACTGAGTTTTTCATGCATGCTAAGCAAGTACACTACCACAAGGATACATTCCCAGCCTCTGAATATTCTTGATTATTTCAGAAAATTAGAATTCTGTCTTAAGAGCTACATTCTATAATTTACTTTTACTGGAATAATTAGGCCGATATAAAGGAACTGTAATAAAATCCAATTTGAAGCACAAAAGTTTATTAGAATAAAAATACATATACAGTATCCAACATTAAAATTACTTCACATTGCATATTGGTTTTTACCACCATTAGTTTTTTTTTAAAAAATTGCTTTTAAAGTCTATGCTTTAAATAATTTGCACATATGTAAACAGATCTTAGATTGCTAAAGCTGCAATGTACCTATTAGATATTAAGCATTAAAATTCAGGGGTGGGAACTGATAGTTATATCCTAGCATACTAAATAGTTATGAAAATTTTTGGAAAGAAGAAAAAGACCAAAATACTTCACTTGAAATGAGGTAAGTTGTATGACATGGTTTTTAGTAGTACATATAACTGCTATGATGAGAATGTTAACAGTGTTCATGGAAAATCCATTTTAATGTTCGTATAGTGTAGGTTATTGTTTCAGAAACAAAATAAAGAACCACCCAAATTCTTCTTCAGAAAAAGAGTCATTTGGCTCTATTTAGGAAATGTACCTTTCTAAGTCTTTCTCTCATTTAGAAAAAAGGAAGTCATACAAACATTCATGAGTCTATCAAAAAGGAAAAAAGGACCAACATTTCAAGCTGCCTTTTGGAAAGAAAATTAAAAAACAGAGGTAGATGGTTAAATATTAGTGGCCAAGTTATTCAAGTGACTAACTTTTGTTTTGGTACACATTCACCCAATTCTTATACTTGAAGCCAAATAGTAACTAACTTCAGAAGAAAGGAATACCTAGTAGAAGTTATTTTCCTTACATCAAAGAAAAGTAATAAAAGTAAACCAGCTTGAGACCCCTGTTAAGGCTATGATTGTTGAAAGCACTACAGTTCATGCAGTTTTTAAAGCGGGAGAATGAACCTTGCCCCTAAGCTTCTCAGGTGTGTCTGAGGCCATGCTTTAAGGCCCCCTAGGCCTGCTCAGTCCAAGTAGGACCGAAGGGAGCCTCGGCGGCGGACATCGCAGGTCCAGCAGTGGAAGCCTCCTCCCAGGGAATTGGCGTTACGAATGTTAACCTTAATGGTACTGATACCTGCATTCAAAGAGAGACGAGATCAGTTAGATAAACTAACATAAGGATTCTCTCTACAGGATGGAGTCCCGTAGTTCTAACCTTTCAAGATACTATGGTTGGTTTTCTTCTTTTTCACCAGTTACACTTTCATTTAATCTATCTCATTGCTAATACAAAATCTTTACATAAAAGTTAACAGAAACCCTACAATTTTGTTCTACTGACTAGATAAGCTGTTTCCACCATATATTAAAAAATAATCAAGAATTAAAATTTCAAGATGTTTGTTTTACAATTAGATTTGTCAGAGTATTTCTAATATTACACTGTTAATTTAGTAGTGAAAGTACACTTTAGCCAACCTGAACATTGACTTTATGTGTAAACTATAAAGAGATTTAATCTGATACAGATTAATTTTGCCAGGACATCCTAAGGAAACAATGGACCAAAATTGGTAGTTTAGTCTTGGTTGGTATAGTTATATGTATCAAAGCTAGTCAGAGAACTGGTTTAATCTTGGTAATATTTATAACAATAATACATCTGGAATGTACTGTCTGTTTAACTAGCAATACTTAGGGAGTCTGTTGTATTAGATAAAGTGGCACTTTAAAAAAGACCATGCCTGTCTTCATTATTGTCTCTCGTTGGACTCTCATGAGCCTTTAAAATATTCATTTACTTTAAAAAGAAGTCTTAATAATTTCTTATTTTGCAAAGGACTCACCAATGTATATACAAAGAAATAGATTCACAGGTGGACACCTGGAAACTATGAGTCTTAGAACATTGATAAAGTTATCACGAAGGGGAGTATTTTATTGGCTTCAGATATAGCTCCAACTTCGTATGTGCGCACGCACACGCACGCGTACACGCCAGGCCTGAGGCTTGAACTTAGGGCCTGGGTATAGTCCCTGAGCTTTTATGTTCAAGGCTAGCTCTCTACCGTTTGAGCCATAGCTTCACTTCCAGCTTTTTTGGTGCTTAATTGGAGATAAAAGTCTCACAGACTTTCCTGCTCAGTCTAGCTTGGAACCATGGACCTCAGATCTTAGCCTGCTGAGTAGCTAGGATTATAGATGTGAGCCACCAGTGCCCAACAAGTTCCAATTTCTTTCTTTCTTTCTTTCTTTTTTTCTTTCTTTCTTTCTTTCTTTTGAGTTGTTATTATAAGGGTACTGTACAGAGGGGTTACAGTTACATAAGTCAGATGAGTTCATTTCTTTTTGGACAGTGTCACTCCTTCCTTTGCTTTCTCCCAGGTTTTCCCTCCCATTTCCACCCACAAGATGTACAGTTCATTTTCAACATAGTGTCTGTCTAGTGAATGCTACTTCTGCATTTGCTCACCCTTTGTCCTTCCAAGCTCCAACTTCTTGAGGCTATGCTTGTTGAAAACAAAAACAAAAGTACTATCCACTTACAAAGTACTAGTTAAGCACCTATAAGAGGAATGAAAATTGAATTTGATAAACCATATGTATGACTTTTAATTTCAGTTTCTCAGATCTTATTGAACACTTTCATATTTGACAAAATGCTGCATTTATTCTACATACCTAGCTTTTCAAACATCTTTTGAATTGGAACTTCATTGGCATCCACCATAACACGTTTTTCATCTAGCATTAAGACATTCATGGAAAGCCATTTGGATGACATCCAGAGTGGGTGATCTGAAAATAGCAACAACTGTTCAAACATATCTGGTGCCAGTTTTGCCTAAAGCCAAGAATTTACATGTGAAAGGTATTAAAGTGAAAGCTCAATTATTTCCCTGGTTTACTTTCTTTGTGAAAACTTCATTTTATTTATTCATTCATTTATGAACTCTATGTTGCCTAGGCTGGCTTGATTTCTCTATCTTCCTGCCTCAACCAATGAAGTGCTGGGATTACAGCTAGGATACAGCTGTATCACCATACCCATCTTTCCTTCCTTCCTTCTTTCCTTCTTACCTACCTACCTACCTTGCTGTCCTTTTCTTTTTCTATACTGGAGATTAGACCTTGGGACTTGAGCATGTTAAACATGTGCTCTATCACTGGGCTATATTCTCTATTCTTAAAAAATTATTTTAACCCTAAAAGTATTTTTCTGTAAATGTTAGGGATCAATCCATGTTCATGACACAATCGGAGTTCATCCTGTTTGCTTTATGTGATGTTGCTTTATTCTGTCTTCTCATTTTCATTTTCTATGGCAGGAAATGTTGCAAACAAAAGTCCCAACCTTATTTTAGTACTCATAGCCACCACTTTACTATTTTTTAGGGAAATATATTCTCTAGTTTGCTAAAATCTGGGCAGTTCTATATAGATCAAAGATTCTTGGTCACTGAAGTATTCACTTTGTTATAAGTATAAATATAAGCAGACATACCATCTGGGATGACTGGTATTGGTGGAGTAATTATGGTCCATCCTGCTTTCTTGAAAAGATCAATCTGCAAGACCAAAATAACCCCAAAAGACTTAAATATCTACTTATTGTGCTTATTCTTAGTCTCTGATACTTTTAATTTTTCCCTTTTCTTTCTTCCTGTTTTTTTTTGGGGGGGAGGGATCAGTCATGGGACTTGATCTCTGGACCTGGGCGTTGTCCCTGAGCTCTTCAGCTCAAGGCTCCTGTCCTACCCCTTGAGCCACAACACCACTTCCTCACTTCAGTTTTCTGGTGGTTAATTGAAGATGAGTCTCATGGACTTTAATGCCCGGGCTGGCTTTACTGTGATCCTCAATTCTCAGCTTCCTAAGTAGTTAGGGTTACAGCCATGAGCCACCATGCTCAGCTTTTTTTTTTTTTTTTTTTTTTTTTTTGCTAGTCCTTGGGCTTTCCTCAAGGCTAGAGCTCTACCACTTGAGCCACAGCCCCACTTCCGGCTTTTTCTATGTATGTGGTACCGAGGAATTGAACCTGGGTCTTCATGCATGCTAAGTAAGCACTCTCCCACTAGGCCAAACTCCCGCCCCCTCCCCCACTTTTTAAAGACAGAATCTTATCATATAGCCCAGTTAACCTTGACTTTACATTTCTTCTGCCTCAGGCTCCTAGTAAACAGGATTACAGATGTACATGACCCTGCTTAGCATTCCTGTCATTAATAATTCTTTTTGGAGTCAGGTGCTGGTGGCGCATGCCTATAATCCCAGCTACTCAGGAAGCTGAGATCTGAGGATCACAGTTCAAAGCCAGTCTGGGCATTTAAGTCCATGAGACTCTTATTTCCAATGAACTCCCCAGAAAACCAGAAGTGGTGCTGTGACTCAAAATAGTAGAGCACTGGCCTTGAGCTGAAGAGCTCAGGGACAGCGCCCAGGTCCAGAGTTCAATCAAGCCCCACAACCAACCAAAAAAAAAATTCTCTTTGGTGAGGTGTCATCTCAACTGTCAAAATAGGGAAATGTAATTTGTTAAATATTTGGATGATTTTGTTCCAATATTTTAAAATATACAGAGAAACTCTATTATAAATTATAGACTGTAATATTAAGATTTTCTCTGTTGTAAGAGCTTTAAAATTCCAAAGATACTTTCCTGAAGAACACCTTTGTTAAAGAAAATGAAATTTTTTAAATTAAATGAAAACAAAAATATGATTATGCCAAACTTATGGCCCATCAACTTCATAGTTAATTTGTGGCTATAGAAGAAAAATAAATGTTAGACGTGTTCTCAAAGAACCATATTGTTATCAGTTACCTATTATAAGTAAGCCATCTCTGTATCCATATCACATACCCACTTAGAATATTAGTTAAATATGCTAAAGTTCAGTGAATAAGTAATTTTGGCCACCAGATCTGAAAATAAGGGACAGAAATGAACTGTAACACCATATAAAAGTGCTTTGTGAAAGGTATACTTCATCCTTACAAATAACACAAAATTACTTTCTGTCTGTTGAGAATAAGGTTGCAAGAGGTAGAAAGTCAGAGGCTGCAGGATCAGTAGAGACTAGCTCTACTCCCTGTAGAGTGAGGCTGGCTGCAGGAAGGCTGACCCATGGGACAGGAAAGGCACCCACTGCTCAGCGGCATTGTTCTGGCCATACCAAAGTTTTTTGTTGGGCTGGGAATGTGGATTAGTGTTAGAGTGCTTGCTGAGCATGCATGAAGCCCTGGATTCAATCCTTCAGTATATACACAGAAAAAGCCAGAAGTGGTGCTGTGGCTCAAGTGGTAGAGCTGAGTTCAAGCCCCAGGATTGGCCAAAAAAAAAAAAGCTCAGCAACTGCCGGGCCATGAGTTCAAGTCCCAGAGCTGGTTAAAAAAAAATTCTTTGTTTACTATTTACTATGAAACTGAAACTGAAATTCCAAATCACAGATAATACTATATACTTTCTCTCTTTATTTTTTCTTTTTTAGTTGGTCCTACACCTAGGGTGTGGACTCTGGGCTTGGGCACTGTCCATAGCACCACTTCCCACTTTTTTCTGTGATTAATTGGAGATCAGAGTCTCACAGACTTTACTGCCCTGGTTGGCTTAGAACTGTAATCCTCAGAACTCAGCCTCCTGAATAGTTAGGATTACAGGCATGAGCCACCAGTACCCAGCTATTATACACTCAGATACCCATACTTTTTTTTTTTTTTGCCAGTCCTGGGCCTTGAACTCAGGGCCTGGGCACTGTCCTTGGGCTTTCTCAAGGCTAGTGCTCCACCACTTGAGCCACAGCACCACTTCCAGCTTTTTTCTATGTATGTGGTACTGAGGAATCAAACCCCAGTCTTTGTGCATGCTAGGCAGACAGTCTACCACTAGGTCAAACTCCCGCCACCCACTTTTTTGTGGGTCATAGGGCTTGAACTCTGGGCCTGGACATTGTCCCTGAGCTTTCCAGCTCAAGGCTATTTCCCTACCCCTTAAGCCACAGCTCCACTTTCTGTTTTCTAGTGGTTAATTGGAGATAAGAGTCTCAGGTTCTTGAGTGTTATTCTGGCTTTGAACCTCGATTCTCAGATCTCAGCCTCCTATGGAGCCACCACGCCCGGCTCCATACTTGATTTTTTTAGCTAGAGCAAGTATTTACAGTTTGATGGTACTATACTAATTTTAACAGCAGCAATGTACATTTCTGAGTCGACACCTTAAAACATGTCATAAGTGATGTTTGTTTGACCATAATACTGTTGAATAATGCTTAATTTGTCACTTAGAACCATTTGGAGCCATGGAAGTACATAAAGTTGCTAGACTCTGTTGCTTTTGCAGCATCCTAAGAGCTCTCTTACCTGGTGGCATGGTCGATCAGGGTTGGAAAGCACAAGACCAGGCCCAATGATGTTGAAAGTGGCATCAATATGCATTGGATTGGGGTCCTTAAAGGAAATGATATGTACTCTGTAATCTGGAGCAAGATGTCTACGCATCCACTCAATGCCCAGATAATTTGTAACCTGAAGATAAAAAGAAGACATGCAATATATAAAGATTTGGTTCTAGGTTTAGAAAACTAAAAATATAGGATTCAACTATCTTAACATATAAATATTTTTTTCCTTTTTTTTTTTCCAGTCCTGGGGCTTTAACTCAGGGCCTAAGCACTGTCCTTGGACTTTCTGAAGGCTAGTGTTCTACCACTTGAGCCACAGCCCCATTTCTGGCTTTTTCTATGTATGTGGTACCAAGGAATTGAAACCCGGGTCTTCTGCATGCTAGGTAAGCACTCTTACCACTAGGCCAAACTCCCGGCCCTTAACATATAAATATTAATTAGTAAACATCAACCTGGCTTCTCTGTGCAAAAATATCTCTTCCAGCTCGAATGAAGTCAGCAGCATCAAAGCATGGCTCAAACTCAGTCGTCACAAATTTTCCCTGAGCAGCCAATTTGTGTCTGTCTTCCACAGAATGGATAGGATAATCCTAATTGGAAGAAGAATGAACACACATAATACATTGGTTTTATGAGGAAGTTGTTAACAGAATATACATTTAAAAAAAAAGCTTAACTCTTTATCATAATTTTCCCAAATACCTATACAGTTCTAAACTAAAGCATGCATAGGAGAAAGGTTTTGATAAATAAAACAAAATAAATAATAAACATAAATAATAAAATAAAGCATACAAATAATAAAATAAAAATACAATAAAAATCAGGCATTACAGAAATTTTCTGATACTTGGAAACAAGTGGTGCAGGGCAGTAATTGATTCTGAAAATATTTTATGAGCCATGCATGCATTCATGTAACTATAATACTGAAAGCCAACAGGATGAAGTAATTCTGTTCTTTTAGAAAAGGAATTTGGACATAAGCCTAACTGGTATCATAAAACAAAATACCATGCTTCCCTGCCAAATTTGGGTGTGGTAGAATTAATTCATTATTAATTCTTTCTTTGAATCCCTAGAAATATTTTTGATTTAATTTTTTTCCGTAAGTAATCAAATAATAAATGATTTAATAAGGAACATGAAATCACCCATTTTATCTGCAGAGTGATTGGTTCCAGGACCTCTGACAAATACCAAAACCCACAGATGTTTATGTAAAATGATAGAGTATTTGCATATAATCTGTCCATATCTTCCTTTAAACCATGTCTACATTACTTATACCCAACACAGTGTAAATACATGTAAAAGATGTGCTACTCTTTTGTTTAGAGAATAATGACAAGTAGGAAGTCTGTACATGGTTAGTACAGTATTTTTACAATATGCTTGTTTTGAAGTTGGTTGAAACAACAAATGCAGAGTCTATAGATAAGGAGGGATAACTGTGTTTCATTTTACTGTGAATCTGCCAGTAGATCAGGCTCTTTTTCTAGAAAAGGACTTGAACCATGGGACTTTTGTAGCTCTTACAAAGAGCAGAGTATCTCAGGACAACTCTCCGTAATAAAATAACTCCTCTCTCTCTTAGAGTTGTTCTGAAGAATAAAATGCAAAGAAAGGAGCTAACCCCAGGATTCAGTACAAGGTAAGCAACAAATAAATGTTAACTATTATTGTTACAAACAGTTATCACAAGATCATTTACTCTTCATTGTACCAAAATCACTTTTTTTTTTCTTTTGCTAGTTCTGGGGCTTAAACTTGGAGCCTGGGCACTGTCCTAAGGCTTTTGCAAGGCTAGCACTCTAGCACTTGAGCCACAGCACTACTTCCAGCTTTTTCTATTTATGTAGTACCAATGAATCAAACCTAGGGCTTCGTGCATGCTAGGCAAGCCTTCTACCACTAGGCCACACTCCAGGCCCAAGCACTTTGGGTGGGCGGGGTGGGGGGGGGGCAAGCGATGTTTTCACTTTCTGAAATGTTCAACATTTAAATAGCATCAGAGAATTTCTTACTGTTGGTGGATTATTTAGAAAAGTTACTAACAAGCTAGCCTATAACTAGAGACTTAACCTGGTCATAAAGCTCATCAGCCATGGTAGGTTTAGGAGCTGTTGTCCACTTGGCGCCACGATGGAAGTAGTCTTTGATAATTGACCTGTATGCACGGTACTCAAAGAAGCGTGCACGCCATGCCATGGGAGCCTCAATAATTTCATTTCCCACAACCATCAGGATGTCTCGTGGCATCGCACTGTATAAACCTGTCAGACCAAAAGGAAAAATTCCACAACCATCTCAGTACAAGAAATTTCCAAGACAGAATAGTGCATATAATGTCATCTAACTCTGGTAAAAATAATTTCTAAAAGCCCTGAATATATGTACATATATAGAATCATTATGTATACACAATGGACTTTTAGTCCACCATAATGAAGAATGAATTACGTTGTTTGCAGGAAAATGAATGAAACACTGTTAAGTAAGCAGACTTTCAAAGACAGATACTGCATGTTTTCTCTCAAATGTGGAATTTAAGGAGAAAATACATAAAAGGGGGATTATTAGAGATATAGAATAGAAAAGGACATAGATATACCGAATATGATTGAAGTACATTATAAATATATGCACATGTCATAATGAAACCCATTACTTTATTCAACTAATATGTTCTTAAAAACTTCCGTGTATGGGCCTGGAGTTTGGCCTAGTGGTTAAAGTGCTTGCCTAGCATGCACGAAGACCCGGGTTCGATTCCACGGTACCACATACATAGAAAAAGCTGGAAGTGGTGCTGAGGCTCAAGTGGTAGAGCTCTAGCCTTGAGAAAGTCCAAGGACAGTGCTCAGGCCCTGAGCTCAAGCGCAGGACTGGCAAAAAAAAAAAAAAAAAAAAAAAGAATGAAAAAAAAAAACTTCCGTGTAAGGGTGAAGAAACCAAGCAAAAGAGAAAAAGGGGGGGAAAGCAACAGTCTGTTCAAAGAGATCCTCAACCTTAAGCTTACTCCATATGTAGGTTACTTTCTTGCTCTCAATACAGTTCTTCAAGGGGCCAGAAGTTTGGCCCAGTGGTAGAGTGCTTGCCTAGCATGCACAAAGACCTAGGTTCGATTCCTCGGAACCTCATACATAGAAAAAAGCCGGAAGTGGTGCTGAGGCTCAAGTGGTAGAGCTCTAGCCTTGAGAAAGTCCAAGGACAGTGCTCAGGCCCAGAGCTCAGCCCAGGCCTGGGCCCCCATGTATATTTCTTTAAGAACTATTAATATCACAAAATAAAAATTGGACCAAGAATAATTCTGTAACTATAAGTTATAGAACTAAAGTATAAGACTAACTATGTAAAAGTATTAGTTTAAAAGAAAATGGTAATGTTTGTATTTCTTTTCATTTCTGTTCTTAAGGGAAATTAGAAGGAATTCATTGCTGATATGTAGGAAAGATTATCAAGAAGTTTATGAAAAACTGCTTCTTTCTACCTGAGAGCTTTCTCCCTACACGATTAAGAAATTGGAAGCCTAGGACACTTACAGATTAGCTCTTCATCCTCTTTTACCTTTGCCAGTCCTAGGGCTATTTGGTTCAAGGCTAGTACTTTACCACTTGAGCCACAGTGCCACTTTTAGCTTTTTTGAGAAGTTTATTGGAGGTAAGAGTCTCTGTCCAGGCTGGCTTGGAACCACAATCCTCAGCTCTCAGCCTCCTGAGTAGCCAGGATTATAGCAATGAACCACTAGTGCTCAGCTACAAATTAGCTTTCTGGAAGCACTTACCTGTAGATTCAAAATCTAGAGTTTTATACTTCAGGGACCAGTCAATAGGGTCAGGTCTTCTCACTGTCACTCCTTCCATTTTTAAAATATTGCACATTTCTTCAATTTCAGCCACAGCCTTTCTCAAATGATCTTTGGGGAAAGAATGCCCTCCATACTTCTGATAAAATGGCCAGTACTTTTCATATGTGTTGGCCTAGAAGCAAAAGAAAGCCAATGAAATAACTGCAGAAGAAAAATACCAACTCAAGGTAAGTTTGTTGCTGGACAACAACTCTTTGTATAACATAATAGAACTGAGACTAGAACCAATTTTTTTTTGTTGTTGTTCATTGCTGATCCCTGGCATTGAGCACACACTGACTCCATACATTCAGTATTCGTTGAAAGAACTCTGAATTATCCTAATATTTGAGGCCTTTCTGATCCTTCTGTCTCAGATCTCATGTCCAACCACTAATAGTACGTCTGTTCCCAGACAGGCTTGGAATTCTCTGGGCCATGATTCACAGACAAAACAAGAAACAAGTATTTGTGTTAGAAAGTGTCAGTGGAATTTAGCAAGAGAAGAAGACAATATAATATAAAAGAATAAAAACACCATATACTAAAACAAAATAAAACACAGGCTATCAGTGCATCTCAGAATCCTGTCTGGAAAACAGTACCTTAAGATACTTTGTGAGGAAGAAAGGCATTTTTCCCCTATTAAGATTAGAGGCAGGCCGGGAGTTTGGCCTAGTGGTAGAGTGCTTGCCTAGCATGCACGAAGACCTGGGTTCGATTCCTCGATATCACATTCATAGAAAAAACCTGAAGTGGTGCTGTGGTTCAGTTGGTAGAGCTCAAGCCTTGAGAAAATCCAAAGACAGTGCTCAGGCCTTGAGTTCAAGGCCCAAGACTGGCCAAAAAAAAAAAAAAAAGATTAGAGGCATAAGCTGGGTGCTAGTGGCACACACCTATAATCCTAGCTACTCAGGAAGCTAAGATCTGAGGATCACAGTTCAAAGCCAGCCTGGGTACAAAAAAAGGCTCTGAGATTCTTATTTCCAATTAACCACCAGAAAACCAGAAATGATGCAGTGGCTCAAGGTGTATGGTGGTAGCCTTGAACTAAAGAGCTCAGGAACAACTCCCAGTTCCAGAGTTCAAGTCCCACCAAAAAAAAAAATCTGGGGCCAGGAGTTTGGCCTAGTGGTTAAAGTGCTTGCCTAGCATGCATAAAGACCCAGGTTCGATTCCTTGGTACCACATACATAGAAAAAAGCCGGAAGTGGTACTGAGGCTCAAATGGTAGAGTTCTAGCCTTGAGAAAGTCCAAGGACAATGCTCAGGCCCTGAGCTCAAGCCCAGGACTGGCAAAAAAAAAAAAAAAAAAAAAAAAAATCTGATGAGTGAATTCACGGTATTGTAGTAGCTGGGGAAAAGCTTAAATATGTAGAAATTCCCAGAAATTACATGCGAAAACAATAAAAAATGGATTTCACAGGCTAAATCTGGCCCAGTGCCTCCTTTGTGACTAGTTTCATAAGAACATAAGCATGCTCGTTTGTTTCCACATTGCCTATGGCTGCTTTTGCTTTGTAGTGGCAGAACTGAGAGTTGAGTACTCACAACACAGACCTATGAATCATCTTCCCTCTATAGAAAGTTTGATGACCTCTGTTGAGAATCATTAATTAGTTAACTTACTTTTGAGGATCTAGGACAGGCTCAATTGCTGACCCATGAAAAAATTTACCAGTGTTAAACAGTGTAATATATTAAAGGCCAGCTTACTCTTTCAAAAGACAAACCAAACCAAATGAAGCACTCCAGTTTTCTATCGCTAGCAATTTCTGCAGCAGCAACTAGAAAGAAGGAATAATAGTGACTTTATTTTCCTTTTGGACACATCTTGGTATTACTCATCCATTCACCACTTCACATGCCAGGCACATCTCCTACAGTCCACTGAGGGACAAGAAGCCTTTGAAAATGGGACACTGACTTATAACAGTCATACAGTTTTATTGTCTTGTCAGGCTCATTCCCAAGTGTCCTGTGTGAATATCTGTGTAGTTTGCCTTGATATATGTTAAGTAAACTTTCCTTAGAGGAAAAAAAAGTTATTTGAACAAATATGAGTTATAATTTGTCAAAGGTTGGACAAAGTCCAAATGATCATGGCAAATTATATTTTCCAAGAGAGTTGGAAAGTGTTTACACTTCCTTTATAACCTTGCTAAATGAGTTAGCAGTCATTTACCAAGTATCTGCAAGATGAGTGCTACATTAGATGTTGAGTATATGATGTTTTTAAGTAATAGGTTGCAGAGATGTGGTTGCATTCTTGGAAACTTTACAGTTCTCTAGAGTCTATGTGATTGATCAGATTAATTTTTAGCTATCTTTGGAAAGCTAATAGAAATCTGTATAGAAATGTATTTCTTATTTATCCAGCAATTACTTTATATTTTCCTAACCATAAGCTTAATTTTATAGAAAGATCCTTTATAAAGGGCTCTATTTTTTAATAGATTAAAGCAAAACTGAAAGCAAGGATGTTTTAAAAATAAAAAGCCAGTTAGCTTTTTGGGGGGGAGGGGAAGGGTGGCCATGGGACTTGAACTCTGGCCTGGGCTGTCCCTGAGCTCTTCAGCTCAAGACTACCATCCTACCCTTGAGCCACAGCCCCCTTCCCATTTTGTAGTAATTAATTGGAGATAAGAGTCTCTCAGCTTGGTATTGCCCGGGCTGGCTTTGAACAATAATCCTCAAATCTGAGCCTCCTGAGTAGCTAGGATTACAGGCATGAGCCACTGGTACCTGGCTCCCCAATGTATCTTTATAATGTAATTGATAAAATGGATCCATTCACCTACAGTAAGTCTCAGCATTATTCTTGAAAATACTCAGCATACAACCTTTACCCTCGCATTTAATGCTGTTATGACCTTAGAAAGCCTTTGAATTTACCAAACTTCTCAATATCTCCACTTTACTAGGGTCTGAAAATTTGTGGAATTCTGCATATGGTCAAATAGATGATAAATCAAGACTAGCTCTTAAGCTTGTATCGAATAACTAATTCAGTTCCATCTTCTGACTTTAGCATGATATACTTTCCACAGGCAGATGAAACTACAAAGTCAAGCCACAAGTCATGTGGCAACTAAAAGTAATGTCTGAGAATTTCGATTTTCTAAGATCACGTGGTATGAAATATACTTAGTACTTTTATCTATGTGGAGAACACATTTCTTAGAACAGAAAAGAAGTTCTTTCTTTCTTTCTTTCTTTCTTTCTTTCTTTCTTTCATTCCTTCGTTCGTTCATTCTTTCTTTGCTACTATCTTGGGATCTTGAACCCAGCCTGTCCCTGAGCTTCTTTTGCTCAGTACTAGCACTCTACCATTTAAGGCACTGTTCCACTTCTGAATTTTTGGTAGTTTATTGGAAATAGGAGTCTCATAGGCTTTCCTGCCCCAAGCATGTTTCAAACTGCAATCCTCAGATTTCAGCTTGCTAAGTAGCTAGGATTACAGGTGTGAGCCACCAGTATCTAACAGTTCTTTGTTTTTGTTTTCTGTTTTTGGTTTTTGCCAGTCCTGGGCCTTGAACTTAAGGCCTGGGCACTGTCCTTGGACTTTCTCAAGGCGAGTGCTCTACTCTACCTCTTGAGCCACAGCCTCACTTCCAGCTTTTTTTCTATGTATGTGGTACTGAGGAATTGAACCCTGGTCTTTGTGCATGCTAAGCAAGCACTCTACCACTAGGCCA
The DNA here is from genome assembly GCF_031878675.1 of Megascapheus bottae. Taxonomy (NCBI): domain Eukaryota; kingdom Metazoa; phylum Chordata; class Mammalia; order Rodentia; family Geomyidae; genus Megascapheus; species Megascapheus bottae. Next base: position 20,471,251 of record NC_143533.1, on the reverse strand, counting down.
AACTCCCAGCCCCAAGTTCTTTGGTTTTAAAAACCTATGGAAATCTGTTACATGGTAAACAATTCCTCTAATGTTGGTGATAATTCTTCCACAGAACTCATTTCCTCTGCATTCCAAGTGAAATGTAGACGTTCATAAACAACTTAAAAATAGTGAAGATTTATTTGTAACCTGTTAACAATGGGCTTTAGCCTTTGTCTTCAATATGGAAAGGACCCTATGTGACATACTATTTGAATAGGAACCCACAGGGGTCCTAGCCATTAGCATTGCATACAGGATAAAGAATACTATACAGATAAAGAATACTGGAAGGTTTTTGTTGTTGTTGTTGTTGTTTTGTTTTTGTTTTTTTTTGTTTAAGGGAGATGTTTTTAGAAAAGCTTTGGAAATACCTTGGAACTAGGTATGGCTCGGAGGGTCCAGGAAAATAGGTGAGACAGATACACGAGAACAAAGATAGGGAGCTTGTTAGGGCTTCTTGGCTATTTATGTTTGTCTGACAAAGTCTGATGCAAATCAGGATAGAATTTTAGAGGAAAGAACAACTTAAACAGGAATGAGTAAATACTAATGCCATACTAATATATATCTGTGAGATGAGGCCATATTAAAATGTGAATGGGGAGAATGTTCCTGGGAATGAAGATATAAGAACTAGCTAATGAAGAATCATGAATACCATGAGGACTTTATCCACTGCTGTGGAGGACTTGGCAAAGCAGAGCAGGTGATGGGATCACAATGAATAACATGATTAAAATGGAGTTAGTAAAAAGCAAATAAACTAACCGGATGAGTCAAACAGGGTCTTACAGAGTTCAAGTGAGGTTTCAAGAGGGAAGGGATTTGTGTGGATAATGTCAAATGCCACAGAGATAGTAGACAAAATTAACCCCTGCTAAAGTGAAGGTCATTTACAGAGGAGAGTGGTAGTAGAAGCCAATATGGTAGAGGGAGGACAGAACCCATCTCCAGACACAGGTACACCCTTGCATTACCTTCACTTCCACTGTGAATGGTGGGACACAGGCGTTTTCTGCTCTGCCCACTATCACTTCCTCTAAGGGGTCCCATTCATTGTAGGAGGAAACAGGGCAGTCTTTGGGCAGCGGATCAGTGGCCTTGTCATCAGCTGCACAGGAATTCCGGGAGGAAGCTGTAGCTGCCTGGGTGCTCTGGAAAGTTCGCTGCACCCATCCTGCTAAGGTTCGTCCAAGCTTTGAAGGACAATAACAACAACAAAAAAAATAATTACTATGTAGCTCTATTCCATTCGTGGAGGTAAGAAGTGGAGACCGGCGATGATAAAAGACAAACAAAACACTATATGCAAATATTTAAAATCATTTAAGGGACAGAAAACCAAGATGTTATTTATGTATTTATTTATGTTTGCTAGTTCTGGGGCTTGAACTCAGGGCCTGAGCACTGTCTTTGGAATTTTCTCAAGGCTAGAGCTCTACCACTTGAGCCACAGCACCACTTCCAGCTTTTTTCTATGTATGTGGTACTGAGGAATCGAATCTGGGTCTTCATGCATGCTAGGCAAGCAGTCTACCATTAGGCCAAACTCCCGGCTGAAAACCAAGATAGTAGTGCATGGGTATAAAAATATTACTGGTGAGGGGATGGGAACGTGGCCTAGTGATAGCATGCTCACCTAGCATGCATGAAGCCCTGGGTTTGATTCCCCAGAACCACATACCCAGAAAACACCAGAAGTGGTACTGTGGTTCAAGTGGCAGAGTGCTAGCCTTGAGCAAAAAGTGTCCAAGGACAGTGCCCAGGCCCTGAGCACTGGCAAAATAAATAAATAAATAAATAATATTACTGGTGATTTTTTTTCTAACCTCCTCACTTATGTATAGAATTTCTTTTATCTATTAGGCTAATCGCTAAAACTTAAAAAAAAAAATTGAAGATTTTGTTCCTAGCTGCCATACTCCTCCATACTCCTCCATGGACATCTCAGCAAACTAGCTTCCAGTGACTCTGGAATGGCTGTCAGTAACTCTTCCACAGATAACTGCCCATCACTCCCAGCCACCACCAGCTAGGGGAGGGCGCCTCCTCTCCCTTTCAAAATCTACAACTACCAAACCTTAGCCTTCCTTCCCCCTTCAAATAACAGTGTGGAAACATATAAAGGACCTTATCTTTCAGTGCCATTCTTTGGCACTTAGGTTCTGAAGCTGACCAACTGTCATTTGCACTTTTTTTAACCGATGGCCCACAGTTCCCCCCATCTAAGGCAAGAATTGACCCAGGCCCACATTTAAACGGGGGATTGACAAAAGAAATCTGCAGGGCATGTAAAATCTACAGCAGGAAGAGTTTCCCCACCACTGCTAACATTCCTATTCCTTCCAATCCTTCCCCCCACCCCATCCCAATTTTTTCCCCCTGTTAAGAGAGGGTGGAAGGAGCAGGGACGCCCGTGGCTCCTGCCTGTAATCCTAGCTACTCTAAAAGCTGAGATCTGAGGGCTGTGGTTCAAAGCCAGCCAAGGGCAGGAAAGTGCATGACTTACATCCACTACATTACTCAGAAAAAGCCGCAAACGGCGCTGTGGCTCAAGTAGTAGAGTACTAGCCTTGAGGGCAGAGAGTTCAAGCCCCAGGACCCGCCAAAAAGGGTGTGGGGAGCAGCAGGGGCGCAGGGGTGGGGTGGAGACCAAAGCCAGAGGGAGACAGCTGTTCCAGAACCAGTTGCTGGGGAGCCAGATGGCCTGAGCTATTCCTGTCGGAGCCAGGGAGGGTCTGCCGCCAAGTGCGAACATCCCAGGGAAGGGACGGGGGGGGGGGGGGGGGGGGGGAGGCAGGGCGGAAAGTCTGGGTGAACTCACTCCAGCCTGGGGCTCCAGGTTAAACCCGAGCGCGAGTCTCACGGCCCCGTTCCCACTGCCCCCTCCCCATCCATCCGACCCACGCGCGTTTTCTCCCCTGAAGCTCCTCAACTCGAAGCCGGTGCAAATCACCGAGTCCCAAGCCATGTGTCCCCCTTTCACTATGAGGTCCCCCCACATCCTGGCCTGGGGGGCGCGGGCGGGGGGCTCCAAGTCCCTGGTAGCTCCTAAGGCCTGAGGTCCTGGGGGGACCGGACCTAACGGGACGCGTGCTGCATGCAGCTCTGGCTGGGGAAAGCGCAGGGAGTTGGGGGGATACGGTGGCCTCCAGGCCCGATCCGGGGATCACGCACCCGAGAACCGATGTAGTGCACCGCTTCGGCGCCACGGCTACCCCCGCGCAGACACCGCACCCGCAGCATCGTCCCAGCCGGGCTGCTCCTCTCGCGGAATGTTCCCGGTTCTCCGCGCTGCTGCTCCTGCTCTGCTGCAGCTGGAGCCGGAGCGGGATGCGGGAGCCGGACCACGCCTTCCCTTTTGTACCCTCAGCCACCCCCCTCCCCGCTCGTCCCGCCCATCAGCTGCGCCCCGCCCCGGACCCCGGGACCCAAGGGCTGTGCGGAACAGGTGTCGGGGCCCCAGGCCAGGTCAAGTCTCCCAGTCCCTCTTGGCTGACGTCAGCTACATGCTGCTGGCTGCTGCCCTAGCCTGGGGTCCCCGGGAAGGGAAAGGGGGAGAAAGATGTGACATTCAGCAAAGTACCATTAATATTCCATTTGCTTACCTCCTTTTAAATTGCTCTGAGATGATCTAAAGATCAGATGGCTTCTTGTGGGCAACAATAAAGGGACTGAGACAGGAGGGGGCTAAGCCTGGAACTCGCCCCTATGTGGGTCAGAAATAAAGGAGGTCTACGGGGAATGTTTTCCCTTCCAATTCTTGAAATGTTTGCTTCAACGTGATTAAGATGCTTTTGTTAGAAAAGTAATTCCCTGGCACTCCAGTCTTCATTGCTTCCAAAATCAGAGAACTCCATCTAACATTTTAGCTTCTTCCACTCTCCCCTTCCTTTCCTCTCTCCCCTTCCTTCTTTCCAGCTCTTTTCCCTCCCTCTTTCCCTCTCTCCCTTCTTACTTTGTTTCTCTTTTATTTCCTTTGGCGTCTGCATCACTATTGATTCTCCTGCCTCACCTTCTTGTTCCGGAATTGTAGGCATGCAACCACCACACTTTTTTTTTTTTCATTTTCAGTGCTTTATATTTTAAATTCTCATGTTTCAGGTTTGTTTCTCAACATTCATTGATGGAAGGCACCAGATAGGCAGGATGGCATGATGGAAAGAATTTGGGGAGAGAGAATTGGGAAAGCTGAGTTCTAAACTTGGGTCTGATAGAGATGACTGAGTCTTCTTGAGTTATGGCTGCGTTCTTATTTGCAAAGTGAGAAGGAATCATTGCATTTATTGTTCCTGGCACATGGAATTGTACAGGGACCGAGAAGAGAGATTGCACATGCAGAACCTGGTATGGCTCTAAGAATTATATGAATCTGGGGCAGTATGTTATTACTACAATAGGAAGGACCTCAAATGTCATTATATGATGAAGGAAGCCTGTATAGGGTCATACCTTTGCTCTAATTTTTAAAAAATGCTGTGTATTTTGGGATAGACCTTCTAATGAAGGTTCATTTTTCTAGTGAAGGCTGTGGGAAATCTTTAAACATTATCAAAATTTAAAAAGTATCTGTTTCCCAACAGCAAAATGCAGACAGCTCATGGTCTAATTCTTGTGGTGTATTTGGGGTGGTCAGAGACATGATCCTCAGTGAAGGAATTTTAAAAAATGGTAATTACCCAAAATACTTGACTTTGCCCTGTACCATTTTCTGTCTCAGATCTGAGGCCATCCACATGCTACTGATTAAAGATACTATTTCATTTTTGCAGATGAAAGAAATATGAGTGTATATAATTAGGATTTATACAAAGAAAAGCTCTTATTATAGGCATACAGCCTTACCTTTAATTCTTGGAATTCAGCAGAAAATGTGTGGAGCTACCCAAATGAGTCCTGCTGTTATGAAAGCAAATCAGAACACCTTCCCCCCCCCATTTTTTTGTTCATTAAAAAAATCACATTTGATGGTCTAATTAATGGGCCAACATTATAATGGGCTATCTATCAAAACATTGATAGCAACACTCAGCAGTGTCCTGATCTTTAGTTACTACTTTATTTGGAGGTGGACTAGAGTATGAAACCTCCTCTCCTCCCCTCTATCCCTTCCATTGTTGGCAATAAAAAAAAAAATGCCAGTAACTTTGATTGACCAAGCTTTGATTGAGTGGTCTCAACTTAATGATTATGCATGTTCAAATCTAACAGTAATATACCCTTATAGATTAATTTAAAGGCATAATTAAGGTCATGTGGTTAATATAAGGGAGGATAAGCAAGGAATACAGAAGATTTTGCCTTTTAATTTACCCATAATCACAGTTACTTTGGGTATATGCCCAATTCTATCTGGTTCCAACTAATTTTTTTTTCCAACTAATGGTTTTTTTTGAAATATATTCTGAGATTAAAATCAAACAAGAAACAAACAAACAAAAATATATTACTAAATATTTCTTCCAGGAGCAAAATGTCCTTTTTAGGGTAACCCTGTACCCATAAAGATTGCACAACAATGAGTCTTTGATGAACTGAATTTAAGTAGGTCAACTGCAGCTGAATGCTGAGAAGATAAAGAACAAAACATTGTATGAAGCCTGAGGAATGGCTTAGACGCTGCTGAAACTGCAGAAATAAGAGAAGTTATGTTACCATAGGTGTAGCTGTTTGCTCCGCAGTGTGAAAGAAAGGAGGGCATCAGGAAGAAGGATACTGCAAAAGGCTTCAATCCATGGGCTCTAAAAGTAAACCACATATTCACTCCACTTGTGCCCAACATTAAGACTTCTAGTAAGAGCTAACATAGTTCCACACTCTGCCAAAAAAAACCCCAAAAACCTGTGTCTCATGTTCTTAATCTGGCACTTCCCTTTCTTAATCCAACAGCCAATAGAAATGGTGGAACTAGTTACAGGTGGTGGTCAACATCTAGACAGCACCACCAAATCACGAAGGTACCTTGTCCAGCTCCAGAAGTGATAAGGAAGTAAGTGACTCTCCACCATTACATTATATAGCTTCAGTGCCACAAAGATGCCTTGACCATAAACTTGACCATATGGATTTTGTGGGAAATATCTACAACCTCAAGGATGACAAGAATTTCTCCCTCGTTTAGTTTTCACAGCCCAAACTCCCTTCCCAATATCTTTTTGATTGTTGTCTTCAAGCTGATCTCTTATTTTTGCTTCCTATCTAGATTTTTGTTAAGTGTTATAGAATAAATAGGTCGAACAACTGACCATTAGAGAATGGTTAAGGGAGTTAAAATACCTGCAGCATTGTGTGAAATTCTTAGCTTTTGATTGAATAAATACATCTTTTTTTTTTTTTTTTTTTTGCCGGTCCTGGGCTTGAGCTCAGGGCCTGAGCACTGTCCTTGGACTTTCTCAAGGCTAGAGCTCTACCACTTGAGCCTCAGCACCACTTCCGGCCTTTTTCTATGTATGTGGTACCAAGGAATCGAACCCGGGTCTTTGTGCATGCTAGGCAAGCACTTTAACCACTAGGCCAAACTCCCGGCCCCATGAATAAATACATCTTTTTAAATGAATGTTTCTTAAGTGAATGGATTTAGATCTAGACTAAATAAACTATCATAGGCAGGGACATCTACCTGGAGTAAATAATGTTTATAAGAAATTTAAAAATAACCCAGGGTAATTTTTTTTGCCAGTCTTGGTGACTGATTGAACTCAGGGCTTGGGCACTATCTTTGAGGAGCTTCTGCTCAAGGCTAGTACTCGACCATCTGAGCCACAGCACCACTTCTGCTTTTTTTTTTTTTCTACTTACTGAGGGATCAAATCCAGGGCTTCATTCATGCTAGGCAAGTACTCTACCACTGAGCCATATTCTCAGCCAACCCAGAACAATTCTTACACTATTAAGATGGACAGGATATAAAATTACATACAGTAGTCTCTCAATCATGTTGCATGTGTATGCATATAAAGAGACCTAGAAAGAAATTCACTGAAAGGTTAATAATACTGTCTTTCTTTGGATAGAAATGTAATAGGCAATTTTCACTTTCTTTCTGGTTTTCTGCAATATGTGCACTTTTCTGTAGGACACATTCTTACATTTATAATAAAGAATAAAAAAAAGTAAATGCTATCATTTTTTTCTTTTCTTATGAAGCAATAGATCATGTGTCTGCTTAGAAAGAATCCTTGTAAAAAAATATTTTTCCTTGCAGCTCTGCTCCAAGAAAACTGTAGACTCTGTGGGAGAAAACCTCCCACAGCCACCTGGTTCCCCTCAAGTCCACAATGGGCAGGGGAGGAGGGAAGATTAGCGTGGGAAGGCTCTTTGCCTGTCTCTCTCTGTTGTGTACTTTGTCCAGCTCCCTTGGCTCTCTACTTGCCTTTTCATTCTTGTGTATCTCACTTGTTGCTTTTCCAGATTGAGAACTCCCAATGAAAGACATATCTCTTGTTTGAACTGGGGAAATGGAGAAGCAGCATAGGCTTGTGTTGTATAGCCTGCTAATATTTCTACTTAATCTTGGGCAACATCCTAAGAGAAAGAAAGCCCTTACTCTCCACCTAGGATGTTTTAAATGTCAAAACTTGGTCCACAATGATGTTCTTCTTAATAGTGTGTCGTGTCTAAGGCTTTTATTACATTTGCAGGTAGTTTTAGTTTGAGGCAATCCCTATGTATCAGTGCACTTCGTTAATGCCAGCTTTAAAGCACTTATCACGTGCCTCTAACAGTCTGTTTACACATATGTCTACTCTTTCATGAAGCTGAGCTCTCTGAAGTGAAAGAGATCTTCTTTCTACACTGATTACAGTGATTGCCTTTCCATACATGTTTTTGAACTTAATTGCCTAATCGGAAACTTGCTTACTTCTTAGAACAAAAAAAAATTACCTTAAAACAATATTTAGGGCTGGGAGTGTGGCCTAGAAGTAGTGTGCTTACCTAGCATGCACAAGTCTAGGTTTTGATTCCTTGGTACCACATATACAGAAAAAGCCAGAAGTGGTGCTGTGGCTCAAGTGGTAGAGTGCTAACCTTGAGAAAGCTCCAAGACAGTGCCCAGGCCCCGAGTTCAAGCCCCAGGTCTGGCAAAAAAATACTTAAAATATTTGAGAGAGGGCTGGGAATGTGGCATAGTGGTAGAGTGCTTGCCTAGCATACACAAAGCCAGGGTTCCATTCCTCAGCACACATTTTCTGTTTAGAAAAAGTCAGAAGTAGAGCTGTAGCTAAAATGGTAGAATGCTAGCCTTGAGCAAAAAGAAACTCGGATGGTGCTCAGGCTCTGAGTTCAAGCCCCAGGACTACAACCAAAAAGAAAAAACATTGGGAAACATCTGTTACAGAATTTTAGCACCAGAAGGGTTTTCTTTTTGTAGACAGGATAATTAAGGACTAGGAAGGTTAAATTAATCACCCTAATCTATCAAGCAATCCCTAGTTTAATTATCTTAATAATTAAATGAAAGCCAGGTACTGGTGGCTCACCCTGTAATCTTAGCTATTGAGGAGGCTGAGATCTAAGCATGGTGACTCAAAGACAGCCTCTGCAGAAAAATCCATGAGATACTTACTTCCATTAATGAGCAAAAAACTGCAAATGAAGGCATGCCTCAATAGGCAGACCATTAGCTTTGAGCAAAAAAAGCTAAAGGGTAAGTGCCTAGGCTCTGAGTTCAAGTCCAGGACCTACACACACACACACACACACACACACACACACACACACACACATTGTTAAATGGACTTTGATCTTATATTCTTAGAATTCAAATCTGTAAACCTTTAATTGCCAAGCTTAGCCATATTGTGCTATAGACCCTCCAAGAAGTGGGGGGATCACAAGTTGGCATTTCTCACTGGTCTTCCTTCTGAATTTATTGAATCCCAAAATAAAATAAACTTGTGAAAGGCCTATCCATACTTCAAAACTTTCATGAGTTCATGGGAAATTTTATTTTCTATTACAGTATTAGGAGGACCAATAGAAGAGATACAAAGATAGTACAAAGAATTCTGTGTACTCATCAAACCATATCGGTTTCCCTCAATGTTACTATCTTATAGGATATTGGAACATTCTCCCAAACTAAGGAAACAACACTGAAAATTATTATTAAGAAAACTCTAGACTATTGTGTTTGGCTGTCACCAATTCTCCCACAAATATCCTTTGCTCTCTTCCAGGATGTGTTCTAGGGTACCATATAACATTTAGTTGTGAGGTCTTACCTGAGCTCTGAGCTCCTTCCTTCCTTCCTTTTTTCTTCTTTTTTTTTTTTTTTCCAGTTGTGGGACTTTAACTCAGGGCCTTGGCACTATCTTTGGGCTTTCTCAAGGCTAGCATTCTATCACTTGAGCCACAGCACCACTTCCAGCTTTTTCTGTGTATGTGGTACTAAGGAATCGAACCCAGGACTTCATGCATGTTAGACAAGCACTCTTCCACTATGCCATGCTCCTGTCCCTGAGCCCCTCTGTTCTAAGAGAATAGCACACCATGTTAACTTAATAGGAAAAGTATAATTTAACCAACATGAAGGTTGACTTTAATTTGCATGTTTCAGGACAGTAACAGTTTTAAGAACTACAAGTCATGTATTTTGTGCTTGTCCTTCAAGTTGGGTTTATTTTGACACAAATAGATTGGTGGAATGGGCTTCTGGAAAGAATATTACAGAGGTAAATTGTCCTGCTTTATCACATATCAGAAGGCATATGACTTTACATCAATGGTACAGTTACTGATCATTTGGTTATGATAATGTTTACCAGAGTTTCTTTGCTACAAAGTGAGTTGGTCCCCCTCCAGTAGTAGGAGGAGGTTAGGGTGAAATAATTCTGCCCTTACCACTTGCAGTAGAGCATCTACCACAGAGGAGGCATAGGTGCTCCCAGCAAAGTCTCCGGGGTAGCACACACAAATCATGTCAGGATAAGTGAGGAGCTTGTTAGGAAGTAGATTCCAATCCAGGCCTGTAAGTCTGAGTTTGTTTCTTTCTTGCTCCCTTTTTGAGGAGGGAAAGTGTTCTAGGGGGCAGGGGAGCCAGGAAATCTACTAGACAAATTCTAAAAGACTTGTGACACTCCAACAGATTTGCCTTCTAATCTCCCAAGAGTTGCCCAGACTGCTAAGTAGCAAGGATCTAGGGAAGTCACATACCAAATGTGGTAGAATCCAACTGCTAAAGGCCAGGGAGTTCATGAGCAGTGAATAGCTTTTTATCTCAGGTTACAGAGTGTTTTGAATAGACACACATTTCTTAAGAACCAGGCTTAGGGGGCTGGAAGTTTGGCCTACTGGTACAGTGCTTGCCTAGCATGCACAAAGACCCGGGTTCAATTCCTTGGTACCACATATATAGAAAAGCCAGAACTGGTGCTCAACTGGTAGAGCACTAGCCCTGAGGAAATCCCAAGGACAGTGCTCAGGCCCTGAGTTCAGTCCCCAGGACTGGCAAAAAAAAAAAAAAAAAGAACCAGGTTTAGGAAAAAGGAGCTAGGTGACCAAATTAAGGATCTTGGTTTTCCAGAAGAAGCCAGATTGGTTTCTTTGCCTTAAAGGCATTTTCCCCCATTATTGTTTTGATGGTGTAGGGGGAAAAAAGAATATGCAGATTCATTAAAAAAAAAAAAAAAAAAAAGACTTCCAGGCTACGAGTGTGGCCTAGTAGTGGAGTGCTTGCCAAGTATGCATGAAGTCTTGGATTCGATTCCTTGGTACCACATACACAGAAAAAAGCTGGAAGTGGTGCTGTGGCCCAAATGATAGAGCACTAGCCTTCAGAAAGCTCAAGGACAATGCTCAAGCCATGAGTTCAAGCCTCAGGACTGGCAAAAACAAAACAAAACAAAACAAAGACTGTAGAATTTTAATCATCAGTTTTGTAGAGAGAATGTCTATTTGTAGAACTTGAAGCTTCTTATCCTAAAACTGTTTGTGAGGATAGCACTGATGCACATTTTGTAAGATTGCCTCTGCTACTATCTCTGTTCTTTGTCTTTAACAATTAAGTCACAGCAGCCAAAACCTTAGCTACTTTCAAAGTAAGTACATATGACATATGGAATCTTATTTAAATGCATAATAAACTATATGCTTCTTGAGTGAAATGCAGTGCCTTTATAAGGGTAGCTGATTAATGAGAGGTGTCCTGCTGTAGCATGAGACTAGCTTGTCTGAGATAGCTTTAGTAGGAAACACCTCATGGAGACAACTGCCATCCACATGCCATTCTGGAGAGCTGAATTCTAGCCCATTGCACTATGCACTACTTAGATCATGTGGGACAAGCCCCAGCACTTGCACAGGCCTAGCCTGCTTAACCTGAAGGTTTCTTTCAAGTTTTCATTTTTCACCATTTCATTCTGAGACCTTAGAAAGGCATTTTGTGTACATTTCTAACAAGCCTTCCAAAAAAAAAAAAAAACATTAATAAAGGCTGATTCTACTGTTTTGTACCTAACCGTTCAGCAAGTAGCAACTTCAGTGTTTATCTCAGACCGAGTAACAGAAGAAAAACAGCCAAGATTTTTGACCTCATTTCTTGGATAGATTTGCTTGTGTTGCAAGCTAGCTAGCAGCTTAGTTAATATTGTGCAGAGTTGTTGCTGAATTCTCATTTTCCTTGGATAATGACTAAAATATCAAAGTTTATAGCATGCATGACTCCAGTTGGTTACGATCAGTATTTTTCAGAACAAATAATAAATTACAATTGGTTTTAGTTGTTGTTATTGTTTTTAAAACTCTAGGCTAGGAATGTGGCTTAGTGGTAGAGTGCTTGCCTAGCATTCATGAAACCTTAGGTTCAATTCCTCAGTACCACATAAACAGAAAAAAGGCAGAAGTAGTGCTGTGACTCAAGTGGTAGAGTGCTAGCCTTGAGCAAAAGAAGATCAGGGACAATGCTCAGGCCTTGAGTTTAAGGCCTAGGACCAGCAAAAATAAGGTAAAAAAGAAAGTAGCTAGGCTAGGAGTTTGGCCACGTGGAAAAGTGCTTGCCTAGCATGCATGAAAATCCAGGTTCGATTCCTTCGTACCACATACATACTAAAAAGCCGGAAGTAGTGCTGTGGCTTAAGTGGTAGAGCTCTAGCCTTGAGAAAGTTCAAGGACAGTGCTCAGGCCCTGAGTTCAAGCCCAGGACTGGCAAAAAAAAAAGTAGCTTTATTGACAGAATTATAAAGGGTATAGAGGAAAACTGTTGTCTGTTTCCTAGAAATGTTTTAGCTTGGCAAATGTGTATCTAAGAATGTGGCAAGCACTCTGGAAGAGTGTAACATAGTCCAACATAGAGCAAAGAGTGTGGGCTCTGGGGCTGAATTCCCTACATTTCATGCCTGCCCCTGCAGTTTACTGGCAGTATGTCATGTGAGTTCCTGGATCCTTGGTATTTCAATTTCATAAGTGCAATAGAGCAGATAATAGTATGTGACTCATAGAGTTGTAATGGTGAAGGTACTGACACATGGAAAGCACTAAAACATTGTGCAGCTTGGGCGTGGGGGAAGCGAAATGGGAACAAAAGTATGAGGAGGGGTATCAATGTGTGAGATGTAATGTACCTATTACTTTATACAGTACCCTGACAATTAAAAAAAAATCACACAAGAAAAATTGTGCGGTGCATGGCAGTCATTATTCTCACTAGGAACTGAAATGGGGAGAGGAGGAACTAGTTAGGACAGGATATCAGATTAAAAAAGAAAAACTGCTTGAGAGCAATTTCAGAAATGAGGAAGAAAGAACTTTCTGTATCTGGTTCTTACATTGAACAGTGCATGATGACAATATCATGGTACTGAAAATACTGAGGTTTTTTTGTTGTTGTTTGTTTTTAAGTAGGAAAAAAAAACTTGAAGGTCTTGAAGTAGCAGTACAAAAAGAAGTGGGCCAAAGAACATTTTGAAAAATGCCTAAGCATTCGTAGCCACTCCTGCACATTTTTGGGTGTGGGAAGGAAACAGTGACTTTACAATGGACAAATGAAGCATTCACTACCAAGGGAAATATGAACAATGTGGTTATTTGAAAGAACATTCCTTATCTGCTCAATTTGAGAGGATTCAGAACATGTGTCATCTTCCTTTTGTCTTCAGTTTTGCTGATCTGGAGCCCAGTGGATCCATTTTAAGGCCAAAGGTCAAAAGAACTCTCCTGCCCAGGGCTTTTGTTCAGTTTTAGGGAGACCTTAGCACTCATAGCCAGGAAATAGTCACTATATATGGGTGCTGTAGAAAGTCAAGATTTCCCCTTTTGGATTGGTTCTAGCAAATCACTATAGGAATTTTGATGAAGTATACCTATGCATCATTATAAATAAACCATCTCATCTTATTTCTACATTGGCTATTTCTAGCTTAGCCTACAAGACCAAACCTTACATAATTTTGTTAGGTCAAATACTGGACAAGTTTGAGTATTCAAAATCTACAGAAGTCATTATGATTGACTAAAACTCTCAGCTCTAATATATCTAGTATAATACCCAAATCAGATTTTCTGAGATTATCTAAGCTCAATCTCTTAAATGAACATAACAAAAAACTTAAGTGAATCTCTAGAACTTGAGGAGGTAGAAAATTTCCATTGTTATTGTTGATGTTCTTTTTGTTTGGTCAGTGGGGCTTGAACTCTGGGTTTGGGCGCTGACCCTGAGCTCTTCAGCTCAAGGTTAGCGCTCTATCACTTGAATCACAGTGCCACTAACAGTTTTCTAGTGGTTAATTGGAGATAAGAGTCTCATGCATAGACTTTCATGCCTACTCTGGCTTTGAACCTCAACTCCAGATTTCAGACTCCTGAGTAGCTAGGATTACAGGCGCGAGCCACTGTTGCATGGAAATGTTTGTTGTTGTTGTTGTTGTTGTTGTTTGTTTGTTTGTTTGCCAGTCATGGGGACCGAACTCAGGGTCTAAGCACTGTCCTTGGGTTTTCGCAAGGCTAGAACTCTACCACTCAAGCCACAGTACCACTTCCAGCTTTGTTCTATGTATGTGGTACCGAGGAATTGAACCCAGGTCTTCATACATGCTAGGCAAGCAAGCACTCTTACCACTTGGCCAAATTCCTGGCCAGATGTTGTTGTTTTTAACACCTACCATTTTTCCTCCTGTTGGAAGGGGGGAAAATTGTAATTATTAACAAGTAGGGGTAAAACTTTCCAAATCACTTAAAGATCTCACTAGAGAGATAACAGTCATTTCAAATAACTGCCTAACAATAGAAGACAAGGCAACTATATGCATAAACCTGTAAGTGATATAAGACTTCAGGTTAAGAGAAATTTGAACAGAAGCCATGAAGGAAATCTTCCTAGAAGAAGTTAAACTTGTATTGAAGCTTTATTAACATGTGGGCTGGATTAAAGGGTTTATTAGGGGGATGTTACAAGCTTTTCCCTCTCAGCTTATACGTGTTCTTTGAATGCCATTTCTTTCTATTTCCTGGCACACAGAATGAAAAAATGGAATGACGTTGAAGGCTTTCCACAAGTCCGATTTTATCAACCTAGCCGTGCTGCTATTCATTTATTCATTCATTCCACAGATTTTTAATTTTATATTTAGATGTTTTAGATAAAGAGCATCCAGGAAAGACCCAGTTTTTTTGTCCTTAGAAAGCTTAAGAATGCTAAAACTACATTATAATATGAAAATTACTCATAGCTGGCTTGAACCTGATCCTAAGATCTCAGCCTTCTGAGTAACTAGGATTATAGGCATGAGCCACCAGAACTCAGCTACCGTTTTCTTTATTCTTGTAGGCTACTCTTATTAGTTCCCAAGATCATATCATATATGATATGCAGGCAATGCTTAGATTCATTTTTGGGGTGAACTCTATGGCAACCACAGTTAGGAACACCCTATCTCTTAACAATCCTGCAGCCTATAGACCTACTGGTCCCAGACTCCCTCTAGTGGCTCAAGCTTTTGATGTTCTTCAAGTCACAGCATTAATATGTGGCCATATTAGCAGCAAGTCAGTAAAAGAACCACACAACTTCTATTAGAATGGTTTTCTTCAAGAAAATTATGTCATTGAGTGGTAGATAAATGTAGATTTACACATAATTGAAATAGTGCTGGTAATGGTCTGATTCAAAAGAACAGTATCCTTTTACTGGCTGCCAGGAACATAAAGTTATGTTGAGAATGAATGGATAAGAATGGAAGTCTAAGGGGGCTGGGAGTTTGGCTAGTGGTAGAGTGCTTGCCTAGCTTACACAAAGGCGTGGGTTCGATTCCTCGGTATCGCATACATAGAAAACAAAGCCAGAAGTAGTGCTATGGCTGAAGTGGTAGAACTCTAGATTTGAGAATGCTCAAGGACAGTGCTCAGGCCCTGAATTCAAGTCGCAGGACTGTCAAAAATAAAAAAAAATAAAGAAAAGAAAAGAATGGAAGTCTCAGAATCAGGATCCCTTGTTGATTCTGTTTGCAACCTAAAGTGAGGATTGGGCATTTTAAGGAGAGAATATAGTGACTATTTCCTGGCTATGGGTGCTACTCTATTTTGACTATAAAACCAACCTCAGATCAGCCCAAAACAACACATATTTTCCTTCATATTGTATTCTTCACATTATATTCTCAACATTATAGCCTGTACCTCATAGTAATGCAGAAAACTACAAGATTGTTGGTTGTTTGTATTATTGATTACTTTGTGTTTGCCTCCCTATTTTGACACTGGTTATGTCCAGTGGTTGTACCTTCCTCATGAATATGTTCAAAACATGAAGAAGAAGAATCTTCAGTTCACCACTAAAATTCCATTCATTAGCCAGTTCAGTACTATCCATGTCCAGAAATATATTAATTCCTGGGGCCAGGAGTTTGGCCTAGTGGTAGAGTGCTTGCCTAGCATGCACAAAGACCCAGGTTCGATTCCTCGGTACCACATACATAGAAAAAAAAGCTGGAAGTGGTGCTGAGGCTCAAGTGGTAGAGCTCTAGCCTTGAGAAAGTCCAAGGACAGGGCTCAGGCCCTGAGCTCAAGCCCAGGACAGGCAAAAAAATATATATTAATTCCTTTATATACCCATTTGTATATTTAATACAAGTTACTGTCTTTCCCTTTTCTAGATCCTCAAAAGCCTCTTGAAGCTGGAATAAAAGAAACTTCATGAGCTACAGGCATTATGATATAATAACTTCAAAGGTATCTTATTTATACACTTCAGGGATCAGTTATTTGTTTGTTTTGTTGATCATGTGGTTTGAACTGTCGTGTCCAGCGGGACATCAACTAGGGCCAAGAACCTAGAAGGAGGAATGAAAGGGACAGGAGACACGAAGAAGGCAGCAAGACAAGCGTCCTGATCAAGCTGCGAATTTTATTTTTCACACAGGGGTTTATATGCCTCTTCAGGAGAGGCAAGAGGGGGTTGGGGTACTGCTGGGGTAGGAGGTGAGGTGGTAGGATGTTTGCATATCAACATAAGCAGGGATGTGTTGCTTAGTGACCTGATTACAAAATGTTGCCCTTAGGGCAAGGAACTATGCAGGCTCATTCTTATGCTAAGAATTCAGGGAGGGGGAGAATGTTCCCGACATTGAACTCTGGGCCTGGGCTCTGTCACTGAGCTTTTTTGTTCAAGTCTAGTGTTTTACCATTTTGAGTTACTGCCCCACCTCCTGCTTTCTGGTGGTTTTGTTAGAGATAAGAGTTTCCTGGCGTTTCCTGCCGAGGCTGGGTTTGAACAATGCTTCTCAGATCTCAGTCTCCTGAGTAGCTAGGATTACAGGTGTGAGCCACCAGGGCCTGGCCAGGGATCATTTTAATAGGCTTTTTAGGGCCAGGATCATAGCATAGTGGTAGAGTGCTCACTTAGCACTCCTTAGCATTCCTCAGTATCACATACACAGAAAAATCGAGAAATGGTGCTGTGGCTCAAGTGGCAGAGCACTATCCTTGAGCAAAAATGTGTCCAAGGACAGTGCCCAGGCCCTCAGTTGAAGCCCAGGACTGGCAAAATAAAGGGGGGTGTTGTACCCGAATTCCCAGAGCCCCAAAAAGACCACCAGAGGCCACAGTCAAAGTTAAAAAGCAAGGGTCGTTTATTTACGAGTCTAGACTCGGGCATACCCGTAGCCCGCAATGCTGAAAGGCCTTGAGCAAGAACTTTACACAGCTTTTTTTTTTTTTTTTTTTGCCAGTCCTGGGCTTGAGCTCAGGGCCTGAGCACTGTCCTTGGACTTTCTCAAGGCTAGAGCTCTACCACTTGAGCTTCAGCACCACTTCCGGCTTTTTTCTATGTATGTGGTGCCGAGGAATCGAACCCGGGTCTTCATGCATGTTAGGCAAGCACTTTAACCACTAGGCCAAACTCCCAGCCCTTTACACAGCTTTTATATGGGAATTACAATTACCTGATTGGCTTTTACCACCTGGGGTTCAAGTACATGGGCCCTAAACAAGGGGGGAGGGGGTCATTCCCAGATCATGGAACAATCTTGGCACAACGGGGGGTGGGGGGGGGCTTATACTGAACAAGTCTGAAGATGAGAAAGAAAGAAGATAAAAGAAGTAAGAGAAAGAAGAAACTAAGAATGTGTGATTTACCTATTATTTACCTATTTTAGGACTTCTTGCTATATGTATATTAAATATATATATTTTTTCAGGGATGAGAAAGTACAGCAGAGCTCAGATAAGTCAATATGGAGTCTAAACACCTGTCATACTGTCTGCCATTAAAATTAGATAGAATGAGGCCAGAAATTGGCATTGGGCTTATGGTTTGGAATCACACAGCACTTTCTCGTCACAAGATATAGTTACAATCTGGGATCATTTTCATAGCAACAGCCTCCCAGTAACTTGGGCACAATCCAGAATATCTATTTTGTTATCTCACAAATTTAGATTACAGTGAAGGCTGGACAAATAAAGACTGGAAGATGTGAATAGTTTTTTTATTTTTTATTTTTATTTTTTAAAAATTTCATTATAATGTATACAGGGGTTACAGTTATATTTGCCAGATAGACGGTGCATTATTTCTCATACATTGATATCCCCTCTTATGTTTTTGTCCCCATTTCCCTCCCTCACCCCCTTCCCTAATCTTTTTCCCCTTCTATTTCAAATAATATTTTATTTATTTTTATTTATTTATTTTTTGTGTGTGCCAGTCCTAGGGCTTGAACTCAGGGCCCAAGCACTGTCCTTCGGTTTTCTCAAGGATAGAGCTCAACCACTTGAGCCATAGCACTACTTCTGGCTTTTTCTATGTATGTGGTACCAAGGAATCAACCCCTCCCATCGCCCCACCCCCGTCTTTGTGCATTCTAGGCAAGCACTCTACCACTAGGCCAGATTCCAGAGGGTTTTTGTTGTTGTTGTTGTTGTTGTTATGGTTGTTGTTGTTTTAACCCAACAAGGCATATTTTCTTGCCTTTGAATATCTGTAGTTTTTTTTTAACGAAAATTAAAGGAAATAGGAAATTAATTTTCTTACAAAGAGGAAAGAGGAGTTACTTGTGGAAGGGGAGGAAGAGGATAGAAAGCAGGTGGACAAGTAATAACAGGTAGTTATCAGCCCAAATACAGTTTGGTACTTAACGCTGTTGTTCCCCAAATAACTAGTAGGCATTTATTGCAAGAACAAAAGAGGTCAGTGATAAGTTACAGCCAAATAAAATCAAAGGAGTAAATGTGGAATCAGAACAAATTATTGGTGTGCTACCATTATATCAGATAGCCAAGTTTTCCTTCTCCCCCCGTAGAGATTTTTAATTTTTTTAAATATTTTTATAATACAAAACAGTTTGCAAAGGATTTTAAAGGCCATTGAGCTCCTCCTCTGCTATGCCGGTGCTGTCCGATAGAAAGTCCTGTCTAAAACCGCACCCCCTCCCCCAACAGGTCGGACACCAAGAGATCACAACTGTTCCAAGTCACCTACGATCTTAACACTAAAAATGCGGCTGGGAAGAGTATGCAGTGGCAGTACTCTCTTCGTATGTGTGACCACCAAAGGCACATATTTAATGCACTCGTAAAATTAGCTTACGCTGCGCCCCAGACACCTGTAAGTATCTGTAGAACTCTGCGTGGTGCGGGGGACTTCAGCCCAGGGAACCAAAACTCCACCAGAGGGCGGGGCATGTCGTCTCGGTTTCCCATTGGTCCCCTCGGCTCTCACTCAGATTCTACTAACCAATCGTCTTTGACGCGCGCGTGCGCGCCATCTGCTTCCGGCCTGGAAGCGCGTATCCGGTTGGTTACAGCACGACTCCGGCTAGCCGGAGCCTGGTTCTTCCTCTTGTCATGGCACCGGACTCGGGCCCCACACCTGAAGGGCCGCCCCTAAAGCTGTTACTGGTAGATGCTAGGGACCGGGGCACCCAGCGCTGTCGCCTGGGCCCGGCCGCCCTCCGCACCTTGGGCGCGCGCTTGGGCTCCGCGGTGAGCATCTCGCTGCCGGATGGCGGCTCCTGCCTCTGCACTGCCTGGCCGCAGCGGAACCGCGCCGACGGCTTCGTGCAGCTCGACCCGCAGTGTGCGAGTCCCGGGGCGGCGGTGGAGACGCTGGGATCTCGGGGGAGGCTCAGCCTGAGCAGCTTCCACCTGGTGCCCTGTCCCCCACTCCGGCGCCTGGTCGTGTGGCCGGTGTTTGGAGAAGGGAAGGGCGCGCCGGAGACGCCGAATCCAGCCGTGGTGCTGGAGACCGCGCGGGAGCTGCTGAGGAACCGGCCGGTCTCCCGGGGCCACGTTCTGACCGCCCCGCCTGGCGCCCCGGGCCCCGTGGCTGCCCTGCACATCGTCGGCGGGTCGCCCAACCCGAACCCGGCTGGACTAGTAACCCCTAAAACTTGCATCGTCCTTAGTGGGGAACCTCCGTCGCTAGCTGAGTCCCCACCCGAGTTGACCTTGGGCGGCCTTTCCGAGGTGGCCGAATCGCTGCGGGAGCTCCTCTGCTTTCCACTGCGCTACCCCTGCGCCCTGGACGCGGTAGGGCTAGCGGTACCCCGTGGGGTGCTCCTGGTGGGGCCCGCCGGAGTGGGAAAGACCCAGCTGGTGCGATCGGTGGCCCGGGAGGTGGGTGCCCAGCTGCTGGCAGTGAGCGCCCCCGCTCTGCAGGGCTCCCGGCCTGGGGAGACGGAGGAGAACGTGCGGCAGGTCTTCCAGCGTGCCCAGAAACTGGCTAGCCGCGGGCCCAGCCTCCTCTTCCTGGACGAGGTGGACACCTTGTGTCCTCGGCGAGGAGGCCCTCACCAAGCTCCTGAGAACCGCGTGGTGGCCCAAGTGTTGACGCTGTTGGACGGCATCAGCGGGGATCGCAAGGTGGTGGTTGTGGGAGCCACCAACAGGCTGGATGCGCTTGACCCTGCGCTGCGTAGACCCGGGAGATTTGACCTAGAGGTGAAGATTCCTCACCCTGTCAACTCTTATCTTCTGGCATTAGTTGGTTCCCCCGGGCCCTTGCTAGAAAGCTTTGTGTGTCACTGAGGCCCTTTATAGCATTGCATATAAAGTCTGAGAAACAAGGTGGCCAGAAGAGGTTAGTTTGGTGGAGCAATTCCTGAAAATGAGTTCTGTAGACTTGGCAATGTTGAATTTTACAGCAACTAGATATCTGGCAAGTGTATTAATTTTAATATTCAAAGCCACTCCATCTTACAAACTTTGGTCCTAAATTGAATTTTTTTTAACATTTAAAGAATTAAAAGTTTAGCAATTAAGTGATACTGGACTTTTTGTGACAAGCAAGGAATTCTGTTCCTGACTGCTAAAATGTGGTAGGTTCTCAAAAATAACAAAGACTTTTTAAGTGGTATAGGTGATTTTGTTGTTGTTGTGAGGTTTGAACTCTGGGCCTGGACACCGTCCCTTCAGCTCAAGGCTACCTCCCTATCCCTTGAGCCACAGCGCCTCTTCTGTCTTTCTGATGGTTAGTTGGAGATAAGAGTCACAAATTTAGTGCCTGGGCTAACTCTGAACCATAATCCTGAGTTCTCAGCCTCCTGAGTAGCAAGGATTACAGGCATGAGCCACCACCCTGCCCTAATGTGATTTTTTTTTTGCCAGACCTGAGGACTGAACTCCAGGCCTGAGCACTGTCCTTAGGGCTTTCCTCAAGGCTACTACTCTACCACTTGAGTCACATCACCACTTCTGGCTTTTCTATGTATGTGGTACTGAGGAATCAAATTCTGGTCTTTGTGTATGCTAGGCAAGCACTCTACCACTAGGCCATACTTCTGGCCCGCGTATATATTTTTTATTATGCAACTTTCCCACCTCTTGCTCCACTGATAAAGTAGAATGCTCATATATTGAGAATCTAAGATATGCTTAAAAGTAATGGTGGCTCACTTCTGTAATACCTAGCTGCTCAGGAGGCTGAGATCTGAGCCAGCCTGGACAGACAGGAAAGACCACGAAATTGTTGTCTTCCAATTACTATCCAAAAGCCAGAAATGGAGCTGTAGCTCAAGTTTTGAGTGGTAGCTGCTAGCTTTGAACAAAAATGCTCAAGGAGAGCAAGCACCCAAACCCCTGACTTGAAGCCTTAGGACCAACACACACATGTGCATGTGTTAGTTCCAAAACAGATCACAAAGTTTTATTACGCGTGAGTATAGAAAATTTTAAATTGTAAATCTTAATTTTCCTGTTTTCTTTGCTTTAGGTTGTCATTGGGACTCCTACGCTTAAACAAAGAAAGGCCATTCTACAGGTGATCCTTTCAAAGATGGCTGTCTCCAGTCCCATGGATTTGGATCACCTAGCAGAAATGACAGTGGGCTATGTTGGTGCTGACCTGAGGGCACTCTGTATGGAGGCCGCTCTCCGTGCACTCTTACGGAGTGAGAAGGTGAGAACTGATCTGTGATAAGCTGTTTACCTTTTTATGAATCTGGAGCTTAAAATAAGTGTTAGAACATTTTTTCTTGGAGTGGTTTATAGCTTCCTCAGCTGGTTCTTACATAGTCATTTTTTACATCTCAACTCTATGTAGTCTAAAACATTAAAGGATTAGAAATGTGATTTTATATATGTGGAAGATAAGAATTTATATGCCCAAAAGGGTCATAGAAATCAAATGAAATAATACACAGTAATCTGAACTATAAAAAAGATTTTCAAATGTTAGTTGGTATTACCTAAAAATTAATTAGTATTTAATTACTCTGCATCTAATACTGAAAACCAAGAAAGATGTTGTAATTATGTGTTGCATAACAATGTTTTAGTCAACAGTAGGCCAAATGTATAGCTTAACTGTCCAGTAAGCTATACTATCCAAGTTTGTCTGGGTGCCCTTTTTGTTGTTGTTATTGTCAGTTGTGGGACTTGATCTTAGGGCCTAGGCACTGTCCCAGAGTTCTTTTGCTCAAGGCTAGCACTCTACCACTGTTAGCCACAGCTCTACTTTTGAAAGGTTAATTGGAGATAGGAGTCTTGCCCTGAGTGTCATGTCTGAGCTGGTTTCGAACTGCAGTCCTCATATCTCAGCCTCCTGAGTAGCTAGGATTACAGGTGTGAGCCACCAGCACCTGACTGTCATTTTTAAGGGCCCAGACCCAAACCTTGCTCCTCCTATATGTAGTCTCCTATCTGCAGGATTATAGGCATGTGCTTCCACACATAGGTTTGTTTTTTGTTTTGTTTTGTTTTGTTTTGGCTAGTCCTGGGCTTGAGCTCAGGGCGTGAGCACTGTCCTTAGGACATCTCAAGGCTAGAACTCTACCACTTGAGCCATAACACCACTTCCAGCTTTTTCCTATGTATGTGGTACCGAGGAATTGAACCCCGGTCTTTGTGTGTGTTAGGCAAGCACTCTACCACTAGGCCAAACTCCTGGCCCTTCCACACATAGGTTTTTGATTATCCAGGCTACCCTGGATTCTAATCTTTACCTACTGAGTAGCTAGGATTATAGACCAGAACCACCATGACCAGTCAGGAGGGTTTTGTTGTTGTTTGTGATTTGTACTTAGGGCCTGAAGACTGTCTCTGAACTTTTTTGCTCAAGGCTAACACCATTCTATCATTTGAGCCACAGCTCCTTTCTGGCTTTTTGGATGGTTAAGATAAAGAGTATCATGGACTTTCCTGCCTATGATGTCTTCAAACCACGATCCTCAGATCTTAGCCTCCTGTGTAGCTAGAATTAAGAGTGTGAGCCACTGGCACCTGGCAGTTGTTAAAACTAACAAAAATGACCGTGGACAGGAAATTATAAAAAGAACTTGTAAGATCAATATTTATAATAACAGCGATGATGATCTAAGTATAATGTAAAAATAGCTAAAGAGGATAAGATATGCTAATTTGTCATTTGTGCTGATAATACAATACTGTAAAAACAAAAGTCAAGAGTAGGAGGAAAGCTCTTGAGGTTCATTTCCTGAGAATGACCTAATAATGTGTTTCAGAGGATCTAGTCAATTTATAGTACTTTTATTCAGTAGTGTTGAAAGGATGACAAGTATAATGTTGACCTGATTAAAAATTTGGGAAACAAGTGAAAAAAGAAAATTAAGATGAAGGCTGGGAATGTGGCTTAGTGATAGAGTGCTTGCTTAGCATACCTAGCGTACATGGAGCCCTGAGTTCAAGTCCTCAGTACCAAATATGCAGAAAAAGCTAGAAGTAGCACTGTGGCTCAAGTGGTAGAGTGCTACCTTTGAGCAAAAGAAGCTCAAGGACAGTGTCCAGGCCCTGAGTTCAAGTCACAGGACTGACAAAAGGAAAACAAAATTAAGATGACTGTGTATATAATATGCTTCAGTTTGCTTATGTGTTTGAAAAGATTTAAGTGGGCTTATTGTCATGAAGGAAATGGAAATGAATACACAGAAACTGTTGCCATCCTCTGGGGATGGGTGCTGGTAGGAACTGATGGGAAGATAACTTTTTTGTACTTTTGCTATATGGATTCTTTTATGATGATAACCAAATAGATTTACAAGGATTTAAATTTAGAAAGGAATTGTGCTTTAGTAACACACAAAAGGCCTACCTAATTTTTTGTTTGATTCTGCTTTTGGGGATGTGTTTCTTCAGAACCAAGACCATCTTATGATTGATGAAACAGATTTTCGTGAAGCTGTTAAAATGACTCAGCCTTCTTCATATCGAAATGTCATTGGACTGGCAGACATAAAACCTGTTAGGTGGGAGCAGATTGGTGGCCTTGAAGATGTGAAGTGGAAGTTAAAGCAGGTAATAGTTCATCTTCTTAAGCCAATGAAATATGACACATTAATCTTCTGCACAGTTTTTTCTTTTGATTGGTCATGGGGCTTGAACTCAAGATCTGGGTGCAGTCTCTGAGCCTCTTTGTGCTCAAGGCTAGTGCTTTATCACTTGAGTTACAGTGTCACTTCTAGTTCTTAAGGGGTTAATTGGAAATAAGAGTCTCATGGGGATTTTACTGCCCAGGCTGGCTTCAAACTGCAGTCCTCAGATCTCAGCCTCCTGAGTAGCTAGGATTGAAGGTGTGAGCCACCAGTTACACAAAACGAAAACAGGCCACATAGACACTGCTGTTGCTGTGGTCACTAATGTGATCATTACATCTAAACTAGTTTTCAGGCCGTATTTAATCGGACAAATCACATTTCAAGATTTCCCATCTTCACATTCTCTTTAGTTTTTGTTTGAGAGGTTGTATGTATTCATGAACAAGTATCTTCGAGTTATATAGCTTTGAGACCAGTCTTGGTTCTGCCTCTTGACTAACAATATGATTTGGGCAAGTTAACTACTGCTAAGCCTTAGTTTCTGCATCTAAAATTGTGATAGTGGAACCATTTACCTGGGAAGTTGTCAAGACTCATGCACTATTAACCTAACATCTATGAGTGCTTACTTTGGAAAATGCTGAGGCCTTAGAGATGAACTGCAGTGTAGGAAGAACAGAATGGCAAAGCCAAATGGAACACAAATTGATACGTGCACTAAAAGAGAAAGGTGGATGTAACACAGTAACCAGGAGCAGGGATTTGCTTTGACTGGGGTGCTTGGGGAAGGACCTTTTCAAGGAAGTGACTCTTGGATGGAGACTCAGTGAGGAATGGCCACTCAAGGATGCTGGGAGAACGTTCAGGAAGAGAAAGTATAACAAGTATAGGTCATAAGATGGAACCACGTCAGGCATGTGGATGCTGGATTATGGAAAGCATTGTGAACTATGGTAAGTAAGGAGTTTGACTTTGCTCTTGTCTGAAAGGAAGTCATCAGAGGATTTAGGCAGGAAGTGGTTTTAGAATCTCTGGCTGACTGTGTTTTAGATCATAAGAGATGTCTAAGAATAGTCAAATGAACAAAAGAATCAACTGAATCATTTGACATGGTACACTGAAATAACTCTCCTATCACTTTCTGTCTATAGAGCATCGAATGGCCACTGAAATTCCCTCAGGAATTTGTTAGGATGGGCCTGACACCACCAAAGGGAATTCTCCTCTGTGGTCCTCCTGGATGTGCTAAAACTACCTTGGTGAGGGCCTTGGCCACAAGCTTCCATTGCTCTTTTGTTTCTGTGAGTGGAGCTGATCTCTTTTCACCCTTCGTTGGAGAATCAGAAAAAGTCTTATCACAGGTTTGTTTAGTTTCCCAACTATTTAAGTTTATTTTTAACTTTATTGTGATAAATTTCTGTTTTTATATATTTTGCTACTTTCATCTAATTATAAAAATTACACAGGTTTGCTTATAAAAAATTTAGAAAATATAGGAAAGGTTGAGACTCTGTAATCCATCTATCCGTTTTATTGAACTTACTTTCTCTTTCCCCTGCCCCCCCCATTTCCTTCTTCATTCTCTCCCTTGCTTCCTTTTTTTTTCTTTTAAAAATAAAGCTGTCCTTCTATCTGGCAAATATCATGTAACCCTTTTATTAATTACAATAAAAAATATTAAAAAAAAATAATAAAGCTGTCCTCAGCATTTTTTGCTCAAGGCTGGCATTCTACCACTTGAGCCACAGCTTCACTTTCTGCTTTTTGGTGGTGGATTTGGAGATAAGAGTCTTACAGACTTTTCTGCCTGGGCTGGCTTCAAACTGCGATCCCCAGATCTCAGCTTCCTGAATAGCTAGGATTATAGACTTGAGCCGCAGGCACTCAGCCCTGCTTTTTTTTTTTTTTTTTTGACATGCATGCTCTCAAATTTCACATTAAATATTCTCTTAAAGTAGATTTTTTTTTTACTCCTACATATCTTTATTCCTGTTTTACATACTCACCAATTTTTAGGCAATTAGAGTCATTCTATTTCAAAAATTATAAATAATAATACAGACAACATAGATTCACATGAACAGTGTTTAATGTTTTGTTTTTGTTTTCCTTCTAACAAAAGGTATTTCGACAAGCAAGAGCAAATACTCCAGCAATTGTGTTTTTGGATGAGATTGACTCAATCTTGGGGTCTCGCTCAGTCAGCAACTCAGGATGTGATGTTCAAGAGCGAGTACTTTCTGTTCTCCTGAATGAATTAGATGGTGTGGGATTTAAGACAATAGAGAGAAGAGGAAGTAAATCAAATCAGCAGGGTAAATACCAGGAGCTATAAACAGTGAAGAGGTATTTATAGCCAGATACACCAGAAATCCAGGCCAAAATTAAATAGGATCCTTGTATGCTTTGCCTTTCCTATACTACACAGTGATTGATGGTATTTCAATCTGATTTTGTTGGAATCTTTATAGGGCTGGTAACAATTGTGATTTGATCAGGAAAGGTAAAGGCAAATTATACAATAATCTTAGATCTATATAAATGTGTTTTTTTTTTTTTAGGATTAGGAATATAATTTTATTTACTACTAACAGAAAAGAGTATTTATTCTTATTTTGTTGCTACAAAAACACTTTTCATCCCTTTGTCAACATTTTTATGGAAAGCAAAAAAGATTCGTATTTTAGTAGTTTTAGTAATTGAAAACTTGGGGAATGAATTTCCTTGGCTATGATGAAGACTTATGGAGAAAAGAAGACCCCTTTTACTTAGTCTCTTTTCCAGTTAACAGCTTGATTTCTTTTATCCTTGATGGATCATTATTCTTTTATTCTTCCCATGGTTTGAATTGTTTCCCACTTTTAAAAGTTATTACATGGGGACTGCGAGTTTGGCCTAGTGGTAGAGTGCTTGTATAACATGCACGAAGACTCAGGTGCAATTCCTCAATACTACATAAAAGACTAGAAGTTGTGCTGTGGCTCAAGTGGTAGAGAGCTAGCCTTGAGAAAGCCCAAGGACAGTGCCCAGGACCTGAGCTGAAGGCCCAGAACTGGCAAAAAAAAAACCAAAAGTTATTTCATTCATGAAAAGAGAGTAAGTTTGGTAAGAACAGAGACACGGAATTAAAAGGGACCAATGAAGTGAGGTTATCTAATCAAAACTTTTTTTTTCCCCCTCCTCCCCTATTATAGAAATTTCTTATATAGAATCTGGAAGGTATTTTCCCAGATTTGTGTTAAATACTAACAAATGTAGGGAGCTCACTACTTAGAAAGATTATTATACTGAAAAGCTATTTTGATCATTTCATTAAATGATGTTGATTGCTTACTGTATATCAGACATTGTCTACTTCTGAATATATCTGCTCTTCATCCAGGGTTTGTTTATAATTGCAACTTGGGTTATCATTTCTGCCTCTGGAAAGAAAAAGAAAATATCCCTTTTTGAGAATGATAGGCATGGCTTTTCAAAACTATACAACTCCACATGTTAGTCATAGTCTTCTGTCTTTTCAAATGGTCCATTTTAGTTGTAATAATTGAAGGTTCAGGTGCTTTTGGATTCCCAAAAGGTATTTTTTGCTGCTCTACATATAGCCTTTTTTTTTTTTTTGCCCGTTGTGTGGCTTGAACTTGGCCTGAGCACTGTCTTTGAACTTTCTCAAGATTAGCATTCGACCACTTTGAGCCATAGCACCACTTCCAGCTTTTTCTGTGTATGTGGAATCAAACCCAGGGCTTTGTGAATGCAAGGCAAGTACTCTACCACTAGGCCACACTCCCGGGCCCCTACATAGCTTTTTATCATTCTCACAGGGAGATACGTCTCTCAGGACCAGCCACCTGCTTCACAAACATAAAGTAGTTCTTTATTATTATTTCAGTAATTTCTTGATGTCAAGTAGATGGTCTGCATAGGAGAGTTTATAGCATTCCAATATCAAGAAAAAGTAATTCCTACTTGAAAATGGACCTTCTAATGTGTGACTTCAAGAAAATGTTAATAAGAATAATGTATTTATATTGCTTTTGTTGTATTTTCTCTCAGAGTTTCAAGAAGTTTTTAATTGTCATGTCATGATTGTTGCTGCAACAAATCGCCCTGATGTGTTAGATGACGCCTTACTGAGACCTGGAAGATTAGATCAGATTATTTATATTCCCCCTCCAGACCAAAAGGTAATCACTGCATATTCACTCCATGAGCGTTCTCAATGCAAGGATTCTCAGTGCATCAGTCTGCACTCCCAAGACGCTCCACAGCCTCACACTACTTACACCGCCTCCGCCAGTGCCCTTCAGAGAATCATAATCTTGATCTGCCCTTTCAGAGAAATGTAAGTCTGAAAGTAAGGTGGTTCCTTGATTTCAGTGTGTGACAGGCACACTTAGTGCTGAGTCAACTCTGTATTACTTTGTATTAACTCTATATTAATTGTGAATTGATGAAAGGGACTGAAAGGGCTTTGAAGATCATCTTGTTTCAACCCTTATATTATAGAGAAAAGATCTGAGTATGTCAAGATTCTGCAGTATATTGAAAGAGTAAATCTTTCATTCTTAGCATACAGAGCCTCTGATGAGGCTAGGGAAAGACTCAGAGAAAGCTTATTTCCTTCTTTGAGCTTTTATCAAGGCCTTATCAAATTTTGAATAGATTAATGATAAAATAAATATCTGAGATACTTTTATTATATCTGATAATATATTATTTTGCAGTACTGAGGCTGGAACTCAGAGCTTTGGTATGTACTACTAGAGCCATGTCTCCAGCCCATGTGTTTGCTTCTTGAACTGTTGAAACATCACTGCTTTTGTCCGAAAGAGAAATTTGTCTTAGGAAGATATGTCTACAGTTGATTAGTTTTTTTTTTTTTATTGTAATTAGTAAAAGGGTTACATGATATTTGCCAGATAGAAGGTGCATTAATTCACATACATTGATACCCTTTCACATGTCTTGGTACAGTTGATTAGTTTTAAAAATTATTATAAGCCAGGCATGGTAGGTCATACCTGTAATCCTAGCTAGTCAGGAGGCTGAGATCTGAGGATCAAGGTTCAAAGCCAGCCCAGGCACAAAATGAAGGACCTGAGACTCTTACTTCTAATTAACTTCTAGAAAATGGGAAGTGGGGCTTGGCTTAAGGGTAGGGTGGTAGCCTTGAGCTGAAGAGCTCTGGGACAATGCCCAGAACCAGGGGTAGGATGGTAGCCTTGAGCTGAAGACCTCAGGGACAGAGCCTAGGCCCCATGACCCACAAAAAAATAAATAAAAATTATAAAAGCCGGCATCAGTGGCTCACACCTGTAATCCTAGCTACTCAGGAGGCTGAGATTTGAGGATTGTGGTTCAAAGCCATCCCAAGCATGAAAGTCTGTGAAACTCTTTATCTCCAGTTAACCACCAGAAAACCAAAAGTGGTGCACTGTGGCTCTGGTAGTAGAGCACTAGTCTTGAGCTGAAGAGCTCAGTGACAGTGCCCAGGCCAAGAGTTCAAGCCCCATCACACCACTGACCAAAAAAATATATAATATATATTATACCATATAATTTGTATATTACCATATATAATAGGAGGTATAATATAATATGTAATGCCATATATAATATATATGCCATATATATTATATGGTATGTTATATGTTATAATGTTTATGTTATATATTATAAAATTAAATTTTTTGCCTGATGCTATTATTTTACTAGTGACATATAGGCTATTGATGAATTAATCTTTCTCATCCTTTATAACAAAAGTGATTTCTGAAAAACTTATTTATGGCAGTACTGGGGTTTGAACTTAGGTCCTTGTGATTACGAGGCAGATACTCATCACTTAAGCCATGCTTCAGCTCCTGCAAAAGTGATTTTTTTTTTTTTTTTTTTGGTGGGTCATGGGACTTGAACTCTGGGCCTGGGTGCTATCCCTGAGCTCTTCAGCTCAAGGCTACCGTCCTACCCCTAGGCCTGGGCATTGTCCCTGAGCTCTTCAGCTCCAAGCTACTGCCCTACCCCTGGAGCCAGAGCCCCACTTTTCTAGTGATAAATTGGAGATAAGAGTCTCATGGTCTTTAGTGATGGGCTGGCTTTGAATCATGATCCTCAGATCTGAGCCTCTTGCATATCCAGGGTTATAGGTGTGAGCCAATATGCCCAGTTAAAAGTGTTTTTTTTTTTTAATTGTTTGAATCTCAGATAAATTTGTATTGTCTCTGTAATATGATAGAAAATTTAAATTTAAAATGTTTAACATATGATTGTATCTAACATACATGTTATAAAATATATTATTTTTAATTTTATTATAGGATAGGCTTTCTATCTTAGAAGTCTGTACAAAAGCCATGCCACTGGGACCTGATATTTCCTTAGAAAACCTAGCAGCAAAGACCCATTTCTTCTCTGGAGCTGACCTTAAAAATCTGTGTAAACAAGTAAGTTAATTAGTGAAGTAATCTATGGTTTAAAAGATGCTTTCATGTATTTAAATCTTCATTCACACACATGTATTTACAAAGGCTTGCATGTGTCAGATGCAGTGTATTGTGAAGTAGGCATTTGGCCCTTTTTACACAGCAGAGAGCCCAACCTAACTGCATTTGCAATTAAAAATAGTATGTCTGGGAAGTTTAGGGCACTACAGAAGCACATAGAAAGGATGTCAATTCAGACTGGATGCAGAGAAAGCTAAAACCAGGAAGCTTTCAGGAAGTTAGTCAGCTAAGGGAGACAAGGAAACAGTTTAAATAAAAGAATAAAATGAAGAGGATTGATGGTTTAGATATAACATGCCACCATGGCAGGAAACAAAGCTGAAGAAATAAACAGAAGGTCTTTGTAAGCTACCTGGAGATATTTAGGTTTTATTTTGAAGGCAGAAGTAAACATTGTTTTTTTCTTTTTTTGTAAGCTTTTACTAAACATAGAATTCACAAAAGCACACAGCTTGAGGGTAAAGTTTCTTGCTGTCTGCCAAAAGAAGAACCCTCCCTCCTTTCCTGACTCCCAATACTGGAGACTAGTTTTGCCAGTTTTCGAACATTATATAAATGGAACTATACGGTGTATAGTTGTTTTTTATTTTTTGTTTTTCCTCATGGGCCTTGAACCCACAGCCTGAGCACATGGGCTTTCTAAAGGCTAAAACTCTACCACTTGAGCCACAGCACCACTTCCTGGTTTTTTTTTTATTGTTGTTGTTGTTGTTTTTTTTCTGTGTATGTAGTGCATAGGGATCGAACCCAGGTCTTCGTGCATACTAGGCATACTCTACCACCAAACTCCCAAACTCTTGGCTCTGTATAGTATTTTTGTGTGTTTCTTTAACTCAAGATCGCAGTTAATTATGGCTTTATGTACAGTTGGAGTTTATTTTCATTGCTTTATAATATTATAGTATCTGAGTATTTTACATTTATTTAACTAGTCCTAAATATTGGAATATTTGTTTTCTACTCTTTCAATATTAAGAATTATGCTGCTCAGAATAGTTTTGTATATGCCTACTCCTGTGATTACACACATTTCATACAAGTATGTAACTATCCAGGAAGGTTTCTGGGTGACAGAATGTATTTTGACTTTTTCCTTTTATGATCAATGCTGTTTGAATTTCATTCTGTTGAAGTCAAGATTGCTATCATTAAAAATATACATGGTCTGGCCCAGTGGCTCATTCTTGTAAATCTAGCTACTCAGGAGGCTGAGATCTGAGGATCACAGTTCAAAGCCAGCCAGGGCACTAAAGACCATGAGACTCTTACCTTCAGTTACTCACTAGAAAATGGGAAATGGGGCTGAGGCTCAAGGGAAAGGCAGCAGCCTTGAGCTGAAGAGCTCAGAGACTGCATCCAGGCCCAGAGGTCAAGCCCCATAATATATATATACACGCACGCGCGCGTGTGTGTGTGTGTACATGTGTACATGGTCTGATAATGCAGCACTCCCACCCCCGAATAAGGCAAGGTTTCTATTATGAGAGAAATTATAATTTATTGAGTAGATTTTTAATTACTGAATTTTAGCTTGATGTTTCTAAGGACATGAGTATTGGGTTTCTGTAAAGTGAGACTGAGGTTTTGCGTTCATATTTGAAGCTTTATTCCCATTTTTTAAAATCTAAAATGGAATAAATTCATTCTTTTCTATTGTGTATCTCTCACAGGCTGGCTTGCAGGCTCTTGAAGAAAATGGACTGGAAGCAACCACAGTGAAGCAAGAACACTTTCTAAAGTCACTCGAGATTGTCGAACCATCCTTGAGTCAGGAGGACTTGACTTTATATGAAAACATATTTAAGAAAGAATGGTTTCCTAACTTGGATGATAGTTAAAATTACTTTATCTTATTATTTTGTTCACATTCAACATGTAAGTTTTTAGAGTTCATATGTAAATTTTCTATAAATAAAAAGGAAAGAAACCTCTGCTTGATGAGCTAAGATTCATCTTACTGGTGAAGGATATGTTAAAAGTACTGGAATTTAGGAAGAAAGTGTGTGTGGTTGTGCATGTGTGTAGTGTGTATGTGCATGTGCCACATACACTGCTACCAGGTCTTGAACTGAACTCTGGTCATCATGCTTTTGCTTACCCTTCCCCCCCCCACCAGTCCTGGGCTTAAGCTCAGGGCCTGAGCACTGTCCTTGGACTTTCTCAAGGTTAGAGCTCTACCACTTGAGCCTCAGCACCATTTCTGACTTTTTTCTATGTATGTGGTACCGAGGAATTGAACCCAGGTCTTTGTGCATGCTAGGCAAGCACTTTAACCACTAGGCCAAACTTCCAGCCCTGCTTAGCTTTTTTGCTCATGGCTGACATTCTACTACCTGAGCCATACTTCTAGTGCAGCTTTTTTTTGCTGATTAAGTAAAGATGGTATCTCGTAGACTTTTCTACTGGCTTTAAATCTCTATTGTTAGATCACAGCCTCTTCAGTAGCTAGAATCACACATTCCAGCCACTGGGCACTGCTATTTATATTGTTTCATAAGGATAACTAGTTTTGATAGATTGCTTTTTTGTAGTTATAAAATAATTTCACGCTTAAAGAAAAATTGCTGGTACCAGCTCAGAAACATAAGTCTTTCTTGAGTTTAAAATTTTTGGAGTACTGACCGCTTGTTTTATATAGACAACTGATTTCTGGATTTGTGTTTGTCCAAAGTTTTGTCATGATAGATTTAGGTTATGCCAGCAGCAGAATGCTCCTGAGTGGTCTCTGTCCTCAATATCACAGCTAGAGGTAAGCATTACCTGCACATTAGTGATGTTGATTTTGATTACTTGTTTATGGTCTTGTCTGCAATCTCTCTTTTTATAATTGTAATTCCTTAGAAGATATTTATTTTTCCTATTATTGAATAAATAAGGATACTAGAATATTGGGGCCAAGAGTTTGGCCTTGGCCTAGTGGTAGAGTGCTTGCCTAGCATGCATGAAGACCTAGGTTCGGTTCCTTGGCACTACATACATAGAAAAGCTGGCAGTGATGCTGTGGCTCAAGTGGTAGAGCACTAGCCTCAAGGAAAAACCAAGGACAATGCTCAGGCCCTGACTTCAAGCCCCAGAACTGGCAAAAAATAAATAAATAAAATCTCAGTCTGGTTTTGAACTTATCACCTTTTACCACCTTCATGTGTCAGCCTTCTAAGTAGCTACGATTATAGGTATGAGCCATTGGTGCCCCACAACATTTCGTCTTTTAAAGCACCTTCTGATTCACTGAGCAGTGTGCTATATACTAGGTTCAAACTGCTCTTTGTTCCACATCAACAGCCATATATAGAATCCCCCCCCCCCCCAGAACCGGCCTTAGTGTGTAGAACAATCCCTAGAATACCCCAAAGTCCAATTTCTAATCGTTTATTTATTTTTTTTTTTATAAATTCCTAGGGTGGGAACAGAGTATCCATGACGCAGTACACTGGTAAATTGGAGTAACAGGATAGCTAGAGAAGGTTCTGGAAGTTCCTGATCATTGTGGGTAGGGAGGCAAACATCCCTGTGCCTATTATGAACATTGGAGCAGTCAGAGAGCGATAGTGGTTAGTGTCACGCATGAACCTGTCAATTTGATGGGTGCAGCTGAGCCTGCTTTACATCCTGGTTATCTAGATAACACTGGTTGCATTAGTAAAGCTATGAACCCATTAGATTCAGGGTGGAAAGTGATGGTGTTCCTAGACAATGGATGATTGGGAATTCTGGGGAGTTTTGCCTACCGCAACCTCAGACAAAAGGTCAGATCCTTGACTGAGTCGAAAGAAAGGATTCAGACACAGCTAACTGTGCGAGAACCATAGCAGTTTATTAGCAAGGAAGCACAGGACACTGTGCAGAGGGTAGAATGAAAGAGATGTGCTCTTCTGTCTGTAGCGGAGCATTTATAGGTATTTTGGTTTATGGCTGTACTGACCCCATGGCCCTTTTAATTACGTTGGCTGTTGTCTTAGTGCTTCATCTGAAAAGATTTATTATTGTGCTTTTGTGACTTCAGTAAGGAAGTTAAGGGAGGCAGGAACACAATCATTTGCTTATCTTATAGCCATGTGTTACATTACTAAGATACTTTAAACATTTTGTTTCTCTTTTTTTCAAGGTCCAGTGCTTTAAGCTGTTTGTTGTTTCAGTGACTGTACTTTGAGTGGAGCTTGAGTACTACGTGCTGGAATAAACATGTCATAATGTAGATTTATGTGGCCTTTTTTTCCCTCCTTTACCTTAATAGTGCTTCAACTTAGGGCCTTGTGCTTTTTTGTCTTTTCCACTTGACTGGCCCCCTACGACTTGAGGCACAGCTCCATTTCTGTATGTGTTCCTTACCTCATTCTATCCCCTATCCCACTCCAGCCTTCAATCCTTTATTCTTTGGTGGGGGAGGGGGTTGAATTTAGTGCTTTACTCAGAACTCTATTCCTAAAGGTTTCCCTTCGACTCCTTTTGCTTTAGACTATTTTTCTGATAAGAACTTGTGTATTTTGACTGGGAAATTGACCTAGTGGTAGGGTACTTGCCTAGCATGCACGAAGACCTGGGTTCGATTCCTCAGTACAACATACATATAAAAACCAAAAGTGTTGCTGTGGCTCAAGTGGCAGACCACTAGCCTTGAGAAAGCCCAAGGATGGGCCCTAAGTCCTTGTAATTGTATTTCTCCTGGAGCTGGCATCGGACTATAACCCTCCTAGCCTGTGTCTCCCATGTAGCCCATGATCCTTTATTATTATCTTGCCAAACTCCCAGCCCCCTTTATTCTCTCTCTCCCTCTCTCTCTCTCTCTCTCTCTCTCTCATGGGACTTGAACTCTGGGCCTAAGCATTGTTCCAGAGCTCTTTAGTTCAAGTCGGTTGCTCTACCATTTGAGCCACAGCACCATTTCTGGTTTTTAGTGGTTAATTGGAAGTGAGACTCGCACAGACTTGTGCCTAGGCTTTGAATGAGGAACCTCAGATCTTAGCCTCCTGAGTCGCTAGGATTATAGGTGCCCAGCCTTTCTGGGACTTTATATATGTCTGAATCTCCATATCACCCCCTTAAAAATATCCTACTGGGAAGATATTAAAATAATCAGAACTGCTACGTTTTTTGCTGAGGCCAAGGAATGAGAATATCACTATCAAATAGTTAAAGCTGCTGAGTGCTGTGGTTCATGCCTCTAATCCTAACTACTCTGGAGACTGAGGTCTGAGGGTTGTCGTTGGAAGCTAGCCCAACCAGGAAGGTTTAGGAGACTTATCTCCACTAAACTACCAAAACAGCCAGAAGCGAAACTGGCTCAGTGGTAAAGCACTAGCCTTGAGCAAAAATAGCTTGGACAAAGATAAGGCCCTGAGGTAGTGGATCACGCCTGTAATCCTATCCTAGCTACCCAGGAAGCTGAGATCTGGGTATCCAGGTTCAAAGCTACTCACAAAAGGACATAAGACACTTATCTCCAGTTAACCTCTAGAAAAGTGGGAAGTGGGGCTTGTCTCAAGGGTAGGGCGGTAGCCTTGAGTTGAAGAGCTCTGGGACAGTGCATAGGCCTCCAGGCTGAGTTCAAGCCCGTGGCCCACAAAAAAAAAAAAGGGCCTTGAGTTCAAGGCCCAGGACTGACAAAAAAAGGTCACCGCTTTTCAGAAGGTAAAAGAGAACAGCTTTATTGTGCAATCTGAAAATAGAGGCTCAATATTAATTGTCCATGTGGGAACTCATGGTACAAAATCTGTTATATACTCCAAATTCCTGATAAATCTGGGAGGCAACAGTCTACTGAAGGATGAGGATGCTTTCCAAACAGTAGGTGGTGATAGAGGATAAATTTACACAACCTATGCATTACATACACACACGTGTATATACATATGCCCCTATATGAATATATATAGCTACATGTTGTATATAGATGTGTGTATTATATATATACATATACAGTATATCCCATAGTCCCAAGGACAGTACTCAGGGGATATATTCTCTTCAGATCAAAGCAGAACAATCCAAGAAGTGCAGCTTTTAGTCATAGTAGGTCATTCAATTTCAATTCTCGAGAAATCCTCATAAGGAAAAAAATTAGCATTTATCTAAGAGGAGGAGATAAAAGAAGAAAATGAGCCTGCACTTGTGGCTCATGCCTGTAGTCCTAGCTACTTGGGAAGCTGAGATCTGAGGATCAAGGTTCAAAACCAGCCTGAAGCACAAAAGGACCTGAGAGACTTATCTCCAATTAACCTCTAGAAAATGGGAAGTGGCACTGTGGGTCAAGGGTAGGGTGGTAGCCTTGAGCTGAAGAGGTCAAGAGACCAGAGACTACATCCAGGTCCAGGGATAGAGAGATAACCTTGAGCTGAAAAGCTCAGGGACAGCGCCCAGGCAGAGTTCAAACCCCAAGCCCCACCAAAAAAAAAAAAAAAAAAAGACATAGGTATATATACCTATATGTATACATTTCATTAAAATTATGTATGATATACATTAAAAGTGTGTGTGTGTGTGTGTGTGTGTGTGTGTGTGTGTGTGTGAAAATCTTTATCTCTGTCTGTCTCCAGGGTGTCATCTTAACAAGGATGGGTTTTCCATTCAGGCTGTGCCATTCACATTACCCTTTCTCCCAGGCCCCTCCTCCCTCCTCCTGAACCTCCCAAACAGGCTGACACAAGCCCAGGATGAGAGTGCATCCCAGCCTTCAGGGAAAGACCTCGGTCACAGCCGTCGGCCCGTCCAGTGTCCTCTAGGGGGTGCGCACGTGCTGGGCATGGACAATCAGTCCCTGCGAGCTCCCCCCCCCCATCCCCAGCCCCTCCCGCGTGGCCCGAAGCGGTTGTGGTCAGTATATAAGGCAGGCAGGCCGGGCACCCGCTCCACTCGGGCGTTAGCACCTTCTGCGCACGCCTCCCCAGGTGAGTTACCTGGCCTCTGCGCCCTTCTCCCCTCCCTTGGCCTTAAGAGCTTGTTGAAGGGTTTGGTGATTTGATCAACATCTTGGCTTTTTTTTTATTGTTTTTATCCTCTTAGGTTTGGCATTCAACACTGAAGGAAGCATCATGGGTGTCTTCCAAACCCTGATGAAAAAGAAGGAAGTAAGTTTTTTTGTTTTGTTTTTTTTCAAATGAGAGGGGTGGGGGAATTGTTAAATTTTGAAAGTCGTTGTGTGGGTGTGAAGACTTTAAACGTGATGTAGTAGTTGATATTTTTGAGGGGGTTGAGGTTGAATCTAACATACCCCATCTTTTATCTGTTAGCTCATTCCTTTGGCAGTAATCATAACTGTGGCTGCGAGTGGAGCCTTGTCTTTTGCTCTCTATTCACTAAGAAACAAAACGGATGTGATGTAAGTAGGATTCCTGGATGAAGGTGGTTTGACAGTGTTGAGTTGATCTTTGGTTTCTGAAAGGCATGGCAGTTCAGCTTCTAATTTTTCCCTCCAATGATTTAAATGGTACACAGGGAGTCAGGACTAAAAAGTAGCCTGACATCAGATATATAATCAGACTATAACATTATGATATTAATGCCACTGGTTTATTCCTATATCTAAATAATACCCTTTCATTTATTGGCCCTCTCCCTCTTCTTCAGTGAAGTAAAATCTGATTTTAAAAAATTGCCAGGTGTGGTGGCTCACT
Source organism: Megascapheus bottae (assembly GCF_031878675.1). Classification (NCBI taxonomy): domain Eukaryota; kingdom Metazoa; phylum Chordata; class Mammalia; order Rodentia; family Geomyidae; genus Megascapheus; species Megascapheus bottae. The sequence goes on along the minus strand of NC_143533.1, from coordinate 20,432,914 downwards.
CTTGTAATTCTAGCTACTCCAGAGGCTGAGATCCGAGGATCAAAACCAGCCCCGGCACAAAAGGACCTGAGATTGTTATCTCCAATTAACCTCTAGAAAACAGAAGTGGGGCTTGGCTCAAGGGTAGAGTGGTAGCCTTGAGCTGAAGAGCTCTGGGCCAAGGTCAAGCCCCATGACCCATCCAAAAAAAAAGTACCTTGTGTTGAAGTGTAAAATTATTCAATGATTTGGGGGTATATAATCAAATATAAAATTTTTGTTTTAAAATTTCTACTTAGTAGAAAGATCTTTGCAAGTGTGATAGGGCTGTAGACATTTGTTTGTAATGAATTCTTAATCTTAACTTTGGAAAAACCATGTCTTCTGGAATATGAGGAAGAGGTAAAGGAAAGCTAGCAGTAGCCTGAGGAGGGTTGGGGAAGACATTAAGTCTAACCAGTAGCAAAAGGCCCAGGACCCTGGAGTTAAATAGAGAGTTCAAGCCTGGTTCTTGGACCCTCCCAGAAGCCTGGCATAAATCTTACTCTAGTGTCAGTCCTTATCTTAACATTACCATCCCCTTTGTTATGCTGTTTGTACCAGCACTCTCCAGTCTAACCCAATAAAGGGAATAGAGCAGTCCTACAGAGAATTGACACTTGATGTTGGAACCAAACCATGGAACTCCCTTAATGGACTTTCTATTCATTTTAGTTACTAGTAGTGGGTCCCAATAGCTAACTAATAAGTGAATACCTCAGTGTGAAGACTTCCTCCAAGTTTTATAAACTCTATACACCATTAGTTTAAATGTACTTAACCTAAACTACTCTTTTATTTTTAGTATTAACCGGAAAAAAAATCCAGAACCTTGGGAAACTGTGGACCCTACTGTACCTCAAAAGGTATCGATACATTTATAAATGACTTACACAGAGTGTAAGTTAATGTTGTTTTAAAGACAATGTCATAATATAGAAATCTAGTTTGAATCCTTGCTCCATTATTCACAGATAACTTTAGATAGTTGAAAGTATTAAAGAAAATACATATAGCCCTTTTTTTTTGCACAGTGCCTGTTCTATAGTTAGCACTCAACTCAAATATATAAACTTTTCTCACTTTTTAATTCTTTTATAGTTTATACAATTTAATCCATGTGTTTAATTTCCTATATAAAAGTTACCTTGTTTCATTACATTAATTCAATTAAAATCTTAATTCTTGATCCTGGGGTGAATGGGTCACACTAGTAATTCTAGCTACAACGGAGGCTAAAATCCGAAGATTGAGATTAGCAGACAGAAGGGGCAACCAAATCTCTGAGCCTCTTAACTGCAGTTAACCAGCAAAAAGCCAAAAGTGGAAATATAGCTCAAGTGGTAGAATGCCAACCTTGAGCACAAAAGTTTGGCAAACTTGGGGCTGAGAGTTTAGTCTAGTGGTAGAGTGCTTGCCTAGCATGCATGAAGACCCAGGTTTGAGTCCATGGTACCACATACATTAAAAAAAAAAAGCTGGAAGTGGTACTGTGGTCAAGGGGTAGAGCCCCAGGACAGTGCTCAGGCCCAGAGTTTAAGCCCCAGAACTGGCAAAGAAAAATTAAAAAAAAAAAAAAAAAGCTTGGCAAACTCCTCTGTACTTCACATTTATAATAACAATTTAAAAAATTAGTTGGACGACTGGGAGCATGGCCTAGTGGTAAAGTGCTTGCCTAGCATGCACAAAGCCCCGGGTTCAGTTCCTTGGTACCACATACATAGAAAAAAGAAAACAAAAAGCTGGCAGTGGTACTATGTATGGCTCAAGTAGTAGAGCACTAGCCTTGAGAAAGCCCTGAGTTCAAGCGCCAGAATTGGCAAAAATAAAAATAACACACAACAGGCCCTAATCTCAGGTGCTCATGTGTGTTTTCTCTCCCTCCCTCTCTCTCGCCCCCTCTCCCCTCTCCTTCTCTTCCTCCTCCCCCTCCTCCTCCCCATTTTCCCCTTCTCTTTCCCTTCTCTGTCTCTCTGTCTCTCTCTCTGTCTCTGTCTCTCTCTCTGTCTCTGTCTCTCTCTCTCTCTCTCTCTCTCTCTCTCTCTCACTCTCTCTCTCTCTCTCGATTGTGTGACTTAGATCATTTGAGCCTGTATTGAACAAATGCAAGGAGGAAATTCTATGAAGAGGCTATGGCATGTCAAACCCTGTGCTAGGAACATTGTATACATACTCACAAGGAGCAAAGACACTTTTGAATGTACAAGTCACATGTTACCTTGGCAAGCAAAAAAAGAATCTGGTAGCCAGGTGCCAGTGGCTCATGCCTGTAATCCTAGCCTGAAGGCTGAGATCTGAGGATCAAGGTTCAAAGCCAGCAGGGACAGGAAAGTCCATGAAACTCTTATCTCCATTTAGCCACCAGAGAACCAGAAGTGGTGCTGTGGCTCAAGTGATAGAGCATTAGCCTTGAGCTGAAGAGCTCAGGGACAATGCCCAGGCCCACAGTTTAAACCCCACAACCAGAAGAAAAAATCTGGATATGATAATAAAAGTAGGACTGACAGACTGGGATATAGTTCATTAACAAGGTGCTTGCCTCGCAAGTGCAAAGTTCTGGGTTTGATCCCCAGGTTCAAAAAAGAAAGGACCAAAAAAATATGTTAAATCCAAATAAGTGAAATGTGTGGCCATTTTCCATGATCGCATAATGCTAAAGTATTTGGGAAATGGTGTAATAGAACTCGGTGTAGGTAAGTATTTTGGGCATGCAGTAGAGTTAGAAAGAGGTATTCTTTGATTGAGACAATGACAATGCTTTTACTAAAAGAAGTATAGAAAAATCCCAAAAGGGGATGTGAGGATACCAAACATTTCTATTACCTTTTTTGTTTTTTTTTTTTGTTTTTTTTTTCATAGCTTATAACTATCAACCAAAAATGGAAGCCTGTTGAAGAGCTGCAGAAGGTCAGAAGGGCAACCAGATGACCAGTCCTTTCTTCTTTCTTCCAAAGATTACTCTATGAATCTAGTGGAAACATTTCTGCACAAACTATATTGTGGAGACCAGTGTGCGGAAATGCTTCTGCTACATTTTTAGGGTTTGCCTGCATTTTTTTTTTGGACTCTGGATAAAGGAATTAAAGGTAGTGCCGTAATAACCACATAGCCCAAAAGTTTCTGTTTATTGTTGTAAATTTGAACTTTACATGGAGAAAACCTATTTTTATGAATGTGTTCCTTGACATGTATAAAGATTTTTAGATTATCAGCAATAAAATGTTTCTTGTGTAAGACATCTCAACAATAACTATCTTTTTAAATGGAGGATATCTTTTTATTCATGGAATTAAACACATTTTGAAGCATAAAACCTCATCTTTTAAATACTAGCCCATGTAGGCCAGGAGTTTGGCCTAGTGATAGAGTGCTTGCCTAGCACACACAAAGACCCAGGTTCAATTCGTCGGTACCACATACATGGAAAAAAGCTGGAAGTGGTGCTGAGGCTCAAGTGGTAAAGCTCTGGCCTTGAGAAAGCCTAAGGACAGTGCACAGGCCCTGAGTGCAAGCCCAGGACTAGCAAAAAAAAAAAAAAAATACTAGCCAATATAAATTCTTGTGTAAGTTTTTCTTCCAAGTTATTTTTTCCTCAGAAATTGAGCAGTGAATGAAGAGCAGTGAGCAGTGAATGAAGACACACTTGGGAGAGGTGTGCATAAAAGAAATGGTAAGTACTCTTAGGAAAGTGACGTGGAGATGGGTGTGAACTTGCATATAGATTGTCCTTGGAGGCAGTGTTGAGGTTTTGCCTGGTAAATAGGGATGCAGGACGTTGATGGAATCGGCTCTACAGGTGCTATTGTAGACTATGGATCTGTTGTGAGAACAGGGGAAGAGAGTGTAGCAGTATCCTGTGGAGACCAGGCCACCATTCATTCTGGCCCACAGTGACATAGAGACGGAAGCAGTATTCATACCCTGTGTTCCCTTGATTAATCTTAGAAAAATTGGGCTCAAGCCAGTTATCCATGGCTCATATTTAGAATTCTAGCTACTCTGGAGGCTGAGACCTAAGAATTGAGTTTCAAAGACAGCCCAAGCTGTCAAGGCTCTTGTCTCCAAATAACCACATAAAGATGGGAGTGGAAGTGTGGCTCAAATGGCACAAGTTAAAAGTTGCTTTTTTAAGTTGAGATGGAATTCCATTTAAATTACACAGTTCAATAGTTTTCTTAAAAATTTATAAGCCGAGTGCTGTGGCTCACGCCCGTAATCCTAGCTATTCAAGAGGCTGAGACCTGAGGAGCTCAGTTTAAAGCCAGCCAGGGCACTAAAGACTGATACTCTTATCTCCAATGAATCACTAGAAAATGGGAAGTGGGGCTGTGACTCAGGGGTACGGTGGTTGCCTTAAGCTAAAGAGCTCAGGGACAACGCCCAGGCCCAGAATTGAAGCTCCATGACCCACATAAAAAATTATATTTACAAATCCTTCTGCTCCCAGACCAAGGCAAACACCAATGAACTCTTTCTCTAGGATTCATCTATTCTGAGCATCTTATAAAAGCAGGTTCTTTCTTCAAGTAATGTTTTCTAGTGACATTCATACAGTACCACAAAATCAGTAAAATCAGTATTCCATCCTTTTTTTTTTTTTTGGTCAGTTTATAGGGCTTGAACTCAGGGGCTGGGTGCTGTCCCTGAGATATTTTGTTCAAGGCTAGTGCTCTACCACTTGAGCCGCTGGGCCACTTGCAGTTTTCTGGTTGTCAATTAGGATTAGTCTCACAAACATTTCATGCCTGGACTAGCTTTGAACTGAGATCCTCAGATCTCAGCCTCCTGAGTAGTTAGGATTTTTTTTTGTCAGTTATGGGACCTGAACTCTGGCCTGGGCATTGTCCCTAAGGTCTTCAGCTCAAGACTATTGTCCTACCCCTTGAGCCACAGCACCACTTCCAGTTTTCTGGTGGGTAATTGGAGATAAGAGTCTCACGGACTTTAGTGCTCAGGCTGGCTTTGAACCATGATCCTCAGATCTCAGCCTCCTGAGTTGCTAGGTTTATAGGCGTGCGCCACTGCACCTAGAGCTAGTATTTTTTTTGTCAGTCATGGGACTTGAACTTAGGACCTGGTCACTGTCCTTGAGCTTTCTCAAGGTTAGTGCTCTTACCACTTGAGCCATAGCACCACTTCTAGCTTTTTCTGTGATGTGATACTGAGGAATTGAACCCAGGACTTCTTGCATTCTAGGCATGCACTCTACCATTAAGCCACACTCCTGGCATCAGTAACTAGGATTTTTACAGGCATGAACCACCAGCACCCAGCATTCATCCCTTTTTCTAAGGAAGAAGATTCCATTATATAGCTACAGCACATATTATTGATCCATTTGTAAGTTAATGGATATTTGAGATGTCTCTAGTTTGGAGCATTGATGAAAAATGTTAGCATGAATGGTCATGAACAGATTTGTGGGTAGCCACATATTTTCACTTCTTTTGATTATATACCTCAGTTCATTGACTTATTTAGAATGGTAAAGGGTTTTTCTTTTGTATGAATGTAATAGAGAGGTAAAGGGAGGGCAATAAAAGGTAACTGGCACTTACCAGAGATTGGGTGATTCTGAAGGGATTAGTAGAATGAGACCACTTCTACCAACCTTTGTTGCTTCCTTATTGTCTCAAATTTTCCCAGAGGAAAATCTCTGACACTTGACCTCCTGGGATTATGTGTAGCAACTGGAAAGCACATTTTTATTTGCTTTTCAAGTGGAATATAATGTCATTTAGGTGATTAACAATGAATGGTTCTGTGCTGGTTGAACCATTTAGGAGAGCTATCTGTGGAATGTTTTTTGTTTGTTTGTTTTGTTTTTTTGCCAGTCCTCAGACTTAAACTCAGGGCCTGAGAACTGTTCTCAGGCTTTCTCAAGGATAGTACTCCACCACTTGAGCCGTAGCATCACTTCAAGGTTTTTTTCTATGTACTGAGGAATCGAACCAGGGTCTTCGTGTTTGCTAGGCAAGTACTCTACCACTAAGCCAAACTCCCAGCCCCCTGTGAAATGATTTTGAAGGACAACTGTCATTTCGTCCTTTAAGCATAAACCTGATGGAGAAGCAATGACTATGGCAGAAACACAGCAAGAAAGGTGCTAGTTAGAGTTAGCAGGCTTAGGAGCAAGAGTTCCAAGAGCAAGGCGGGCACTGCGTGGGTAGGAAGGAAAAAGGTGGGCTGACAAGAGAAAATCACAACAAATTTGGTCGAAGTTTTAAGTAACCAGGAAAACTTCATATAAAAAAAGGTTCAGGCAAAGGTATCTATTCTTTGTTGTTGTTGCTGGTGGTGGTCTTAGAGTTTGAAGTCAGGGCCTGGGTGCTGTCCCCTGAGCTTTTGTTCTCAAAGCTAGTGCTCTACCACTTTGAGCTTTAGCTCCACTTCTGGGTATGTGGTGGTTAACTGGAGATAAGAGTCACACAGACTTTCCTGCCTAGACTGGCTTCAAACTGTGATCCATAAATCCCAGCCTCCTGAGTAGCTAGGATTACAGGCACGAGCCACAAGTGCCTGGTGCTATCTATTCTATTTAGACATGTATTAGGCAAGGACTGAGGGAAAACTCATCAAGGTCTGCCATCATTCTTTCCTCCTAGGTAGGGCAACATGCTTTCTGGAATGAGAATCTACTTTTGCTCCCCTGATATTCTTTTTCTTTTTCTCTTGGTCCTGGGGCTTGAACTCTTGGCATGGGCACTGTCCCTGAGCTCTTCAAGCTCAAGGCTACAGCCCTACACTTTGAGTCAGAGCCTGGTTTTCTGATGTTTAATTGGAGATAAGAAAGAGTCTCATGGACTTTATTGCCTGGGCTGGCTTTGAACTGAGATCCCCAGATCTCAGACTCCTGCACAGCTAAGAGTACAGGCATGAGGCACTGCGCCTGGCTTTTTTTTTTCTGCGTGCGCACGCACACACGTGTGTGTGTGTGTGTGTGTGTGTGTGTGTGTGTGTGTGTGTGTATGTGTTTTACTGGACATTGAATCCAGGGCTTGGCACTGGCTAGGAAAACACTTTACCAATTGAGCCATTGCCTTCTAACACTTTTAGTATTGTTTGTTTGTCAGTCCTGGCGCTTAAACTCAGTCTTCCAAACTTCTTTTGTTCAAGGCTAACATTCTACCACTTAAGCCACAGCACCACTTCTGGCTTTTTCTGTTTTATGTGGTACTGAGGGATGGAATACAGGGCTTTATGCATGCTAGGTAAGTACTCTCCCACTGAGCTACATTCCCATCCTGTATTTTGTTTTGGAAATAGTGTCCTGATGACTTTTCCAGGTGGTCTTGAACTCATAATCTTCCTGTGTTTACTTCCTGAGTATCTAGAGATTGTGGGTGTGTGCCATCATGCTAGAACAAGTATCTTCTGACCCACAATTAAACAAGATAGGTCAGAGAATTTTTTTATGGCCAGCTCTCATGTACAAAGGTGGAGGAAAGTTCAAGGTAATATTTTAGGGTTGGGTTTTTTTTTTATAGCTAGCTTTGGTAGAAGTGGCTCTTTTCTAGAGCCCACCTTAGGAAAGAAGAAGAATTTTAGTTTTTGTGGCTTTCCTTTGGGGAGAATGAAAATTAAGAGATGGGAAGGCTGGAGGTCTTAGGAGAAACTTTGCTTCTGAAGGCTTATCTTCAGGGTCTCAAGCCTCATGCAGTGGCTCACTCCCGTAATCCTAGCTACTCACGAGGCTTGATATTGAGGTTTGTGGTTCAAAGCCATTCCAGGCATTAACGTCTCTGAGACTCTTATGTCCAGTCAATCACCAGAAACCCAAAAGTGATACTGTGGCTCAAGGGGTAGGGTGGTAGCCTTGAACTGAAGAGTTCAGAGATAACACCCAGGCCCAGAGTTCAAGTCCCATGACCATCAAAAATAAATAATAAAGCCAAGCCAGGCGGGTGGCTCACACCTGTAATCCTAGCTACTCTGGAGGGTGAGATATGAGGATTGCAGTTCAAAGCCAACCCTGGGCAGTACAAAGCCAAGAGAATATTATCTGCAGTTAATCACTAGAAAATGGGAAGTGGAGCTGAGGCTCAAGGGTAGGGTAGTAGCTTTGAGCTGAAGAGTTCAAGGACAGCATCCAGGCCAGAATTCAAGCCCCAGGACACCCCCCCACTCCATCCCCCGCCAAAATTAAAAAATAATAAGTATTCTATTTTTAAAAAATGTGTTTTGGGCCTTTTTCTGAATGTTTTTAAAATTTCAAATCTATCAAGAAGTTGAAAAGTCAGCGCAAAGAATATTTATAGTTAGTAGTAGACATTCTACCATAGTCGCTGTGTCTCTGTGTAAGTTTGTTATTTTATTTTATTTTATGTATTATTTGCCAGTCCTGGGCTTGAGCTCAGGGCCTGAGCACTGTCCTTGGACTTTCTCAAGGCTAGAGCTCTACCACTTGAGCCTCAGCACCACTTCTGGCTTTTTGCTATGTATGTGGTACCAAGGAATCGAACCACGGTCTTCGTGCATGCTAGGTAAGCACTCTACCACTAGGCCAAACTCCTGGCCCCTGTAAGTTTGTTATTTTAAATGAATTCTTTAAAAATAAATTACAATCCTAATCCTTAAAAACTTAAGGATGTATTCACTACTTGAAGGAAAGGATAGTCTAACTGACTATAGAATCACCATCATATTCCAAAGAAAATTAACATTAACTTAATATTACCTTTCATATAAGCCATTCTAATTCTCTCAAAAATATTATGTATACCTGGGGCCGATTAAGGGCAGTAAGACCAGGGCATGGTGACACTGCTGTGGAGGGCTTTCAAGTGCAATGAAGACTGAACCCGAGCGACATGGTCATGGAGGATGGAAGCAAAGAGAATCCGAGAGACAGTGGAAAGAAGGTTGAGGAAAGAGGAAACCCACGGAAGACTCCGTGGTGCCCAGAGAAGAAGAAACCTCTTTGGGGATAATAGTTGTGTGTTGTATTTAAACCAAGACCCAGAAACCTTTCAGCTTTATGGCCTGGAGCCATAAACATCTATACCAATAAAATGTGAAGTAATATTTTTCAATTTAAAAAAACTAAAATCACATTCCATATCACTAAGAACTGGAGGGAAAAGTGGTTACATATGCAGTCATGTTTGAATCTGTTGAAGAAATCCTCTCCTATTTGAGTGGCATTTTGGTGATAGGGAAGGACATGCTGGGCCTTGTTGGAGCCGTGCCATGTGTGTTGCTGTTTTACAGCAACTCCAGACTCCCTATACATAAAACTGAGTTAATTAGTACCTGGCAAGCTAGTTGTGAAGACTCTGAAATAGCTGGAAAGTACAGAAATGCTTAATTTATGCACTAGTTTTGAGTAAGTGCTCTTTTTTTTTTTTGCCAGTCCTGGAGCTTGAACTCAGGGCCCGAACACTGTCCTTGGAGTTTCCTCAAGGCTAGTGCTCTACCACTTGAACCACAGCACCACTTCCAGCTTTTTTCTATGTATGTGGTACCAAGGAATTGAACACAGGTATTCTTGCTTTAAGAGGGGGCTGGAATTTAGCCTAGTGGTAGAGTGCTTGCCTAGCATGCGCAAAGACCCGGGTTCCATTCCTCAGTACCACATACACAGAAAAAAAACAGAAGTGGTGCTGAGGCTCAAGTGGTAGAGCTCTAGCCTTGAGAAAGTCCAAGGACAGTGCTCAGGCCCTGAGCTCAAGCCCAGGACTGGCAAAAAAAAAAAAAATGATTAGCAATGTTAGGGACGGGAGTTTGGACTACTGGTAGAGTGCTTGCCTGGCATGCATGAATTCCTCTGTACCACATACCTAGAAAAAAGCTAGAAGTGCTGCTATAGCTCAAGTGGTAGAGCTCTAGCCTTGAGAAAGCCAAAGTACAGTGATCAGGCCCTGAGTTCAGGGCTGCCAAAAAAATGATTAGCAATGTTAGCAATATAAATGTTTTCAGAATGACAGCAGGCTCTTGATGTGTTTAAGATAGCATTCTTCCTCAAATGGGAGAATTGCTTGTTTGAAATTCATTACTATTAGCCTCAGGTCACTCCTGGCCTACCCTCCTTTCACAATTTCCCAGTTGTCAACCTTTAAGAGAGCAGGTGGATACTGCTGCTCTCAGACACTCTCACCTACATTGAGAAAAGCCTTAGTAATCAATATTTGTGTGTCTATTCTTACATATACCACCTTAGAAACAAATGTCTGGGGGTTGGGAGTTAAGCCTAATGGTAGAGTGCTTGCTTAGCATTCACGAAGACCCGGGTTTGATTCCTTGGTACCACATACATAGAAAATAGCTGGAAGTGGTGCTGAGGCTCAAGTGGTAGAGCCTTGAGAAAGTCCAAGGACAGTGCTCAGGCTCTGAGCTCAAGCCCAGGACTGGCAAAAAAATAAAAATAGAAACAAATGTCTGAATTTTTAGTAATCATTGTCCATTGTGTTTACTAGTTGGTGTGTGGTTTGAATAAGGAATGAAGTTGAGAGCATATACCTATGATAGAAATGAGAATAGAGGACGTGGTGCTGTGGCTTAAGTAGTGAGGTGGTAGCCTTGAGCTGAAGAACTCCAGGACAGCACCCAGGCCAGGCCCAGGGTTCAAGTTCCATGACCAAAAAAAATGAGACTAGAATTAAGGTTTGTGGCAATGGTCCCTTGGAACGTGTTTTTTCCAATTTTAGAGAATTGGCTCAAGAAATTATATGATATTTCTCTAGAAACAAAAGTAGATTTTTCAGGTTTGGTCTTCATTTTGGTAGTGTTTTACTATATAATTTGCATACTGCATGCTGTTAACTTTTTTGTTAATTTAATTTTACTTTTTTAATTTAATTTATTCTATTTAATTTTATTTTATTTTTTGTGGGTCATGGGGCTTGAACTCAGCCTGGGCGCTGTCCCTGAGCTCTTCAGCTCAAGGCTACCAGCTTACCCTTGGGCCAAGCCCCACTTCCCATTTTCTAGAAGTTAATTAGAGTAAGAGTCTCAGGTCCTTTTATGCCTGGGGCTGGCTTTGAACCTTGATCCTCAGATCTCAGCCTCCTGAGTAGCTAGGATTACAGGTGTGAGCCACCATGCCCAGCTAACTTTTTTGAATTTTTATGGTGCTGGGAATTGAACTTAGGACTTTCCAGGCAGACCCTTTACCATTTGAGCCATGCCTCCTGTCATTCTACCTAACTTTAAAATGAATTATTTTTATTTCTCAAGATAGTGGAAAATGGGTTTTTCTTGGAAGTTTTAACTATATTGCACCATCAGTGGATGAATAAGACAAATGCTTAAGGTGGATGGTAGGTGCTGGTGGCTCATGCCCATAATCGTAGCTATTCAAGAAGCTCAGATCTGAGGATCAGGTTGGAAGCTAGCATAGGAAGATAAATCTAGCAGACTTTTCACTTAACAGAAGAAAAAAAAAAGTAAGGTCAAAATATTTATTTTGAAAAATGTATTATGCTAAAAAGTAGCAGATCAAGTAATAGCAGTTTTTCAACCTGCAGCATAATCAACCATCAAGAAGTGGTCTAAAAATAAAAAAGAAAAAAAGCAGTAGTGTGAATATAGGAAAGTTTGTAATTCATAATAGACACCCACAGTGCAATGAACAAAAGGTGACTGAGAACAAGAACTTGGACACTAAAGCAGGTTGAATTAGACTTAAATTTAAAAGTGTATTTGTACTTCTCCCAAACTACAATTCTTAACTGAAGCACAATTGCTCTAATCAGGTTCCTTCACATTTAGTTTACCAAAAAGGCTTTGGAATAACCATAGAACAGAAAGAGCAGAACTACACAATAAATGACTCAATCCTGAGGTCAGTCTATCCAATTATCTTTATAATTGAAATGTAACTTAGCTACAAGAGAATGAACAAATCTCAATGGTTCTGTTCAAGGAAGTTTGGGTAATTGTATGTACCCATGAAACCATCTTGCAAAACAAGCTGTCAATCATTTCTATCCTTCCAGGAAGTGCTCTTGTGGCATCATTTACTTTTTAAGTAAAAATTGTCCTCATCTTCCCATTAGCCAGAAGGGCTCTGTGTTGAGGATGGTAACTATCATGGTAACATCCGGTTACTCTGACCTCATTTTATTTGTGTGGCCTTCCTGTCTCCCTGAAGTGGGAGCGTTCAATAAATTCATCTTGGCAAAACCAATAAAGAACACAATAATGTCCATTTCTTCAGAGATTGACACCATGAGAGATTTCATCCTAGTTACTGAGGACACTGAGAACTGAGGATCAAGGTTCTAAGCTAGCCCAAGCAGGAAAGATCTGAGGACCAGCAAAAAGCTGAAAGTGGATGTGTGGTTTAAGTGATTCGGTACTGAGCCTGAGTTGAAAAGCTAAACAAGTATGAAGCCTTGAGTTCAAGCCCTAGTTCCAGCACAACACAGACATAGTGACAGAACAGACTCCAAGAAGATAAAAGACTGTATGTGAATTAATGCACCTTCTATCTGGCAAATATCATGTTACCCTTTTATTAAATACAATAAATAAATAAAAGAAGATAAAAGACTGCTATTTTCCCGAGAATAAAGGGATTCTGGAATGTGAACCATTTCTTTGGATGGATTTCCTAGGAGTGGAATGCCAGTGGATGATTGCTGTTATCTGTGATGAAGTCTCCTATTCAAGCAGGAATTTAGTCACCTGCCCACCCTCCCATATGCTGTATTGCCTCTCTAGCTTCCACTCTTAAGATGACACAACTGCAAGACCTTTGGCCTTGGCCTTCCCACCCTTCAGCACTGTTAAAAACAAGCCTCTACTTTTTATAACTCTCCTGGCCTTGGGTATTCTGTTATAATAGCACAAAATGGACTAAAAGAATGGACTGGCCGGGACGTGGTGGCTCCTAGCAACTCAGGAGGCTGAGATTGAGGATCAAGATTCAAAGCCAGGGCCGGGAGTTTGGCCTAGTGGTTAAAGTGCTTGCCTAGCATGCATGAAGACCCGGGTTCGATTCCTCAGTACCACATACATAGAAAAAAGCCAGAAGTGGTGCTGAGGCTCAAGTGGTAGAGCTCTAGCCTTGAGAAAGTCCAAGGACAGTGCTCAGGCCCTGAGCTCAAGCCCAGGACTGGCAAAAAAAAAAAAAAAAAGATTCAAAGCCAGCCCCAAGCACAAAAGGACCTAAGACTCTTATCTCCAATTAACCTCTAGAAAAGGGAAGTGGGGCTTGGCTGAAGGGGAGGGTGGTATTGTTGAGCTAAAGAGCTCTGGGACAGCTTTCAGGCAGAGTTCAGCTAAGACTAATTTGAAAGCCACTATGCATCTTTTTTTTTTTATTGTAATTAGTAAAAGGGTTACATGATATTTGCCAGACAGAAGGTGCATTAATTCCCATACATTGATACCCTTTCACATGTCTTGGTACCCATTTCCCTCCCCCCCCCATATGCCTCTGTTTTATACAGAATGTTGAGGGAAAGAGAGGGTTTTTCTTTTGAGGGCAAAGCTTGGAGCATAACATCCATGCCATCGAGTCAGGAAGAATTTCTGAATGGTTACATGGAAAAAGTTTGGTCAGCAGGTAGGAAAGGTGTGGAGCTTTACCATTTGAGCCCTGCCCTCAGCCCTTTCTGCGTTTGTTATTTTTTTTCCAATAAGGTTTCATCTTTTGCTCAGGCTAGCCTGGACTCTAATCCTCCTATTAAATTTCCCAGGTAGCTGGAATGACAGGTATGTGCCACTATTCCCATTTGTGGTGTGAATTCTTGGGAACTTTTTTCCTGGGCTGGCCTTAAACCATAGTCTTCTGGTTTTCTATCTTCAGAGTAGCCCCAAAGACTTTTGGCAACAGAGGAACTGGAGCTGAGGAGACCATCCCCATTGAAAGGACCTGGGCATTTTGGGCTTCTCTCTCTGCCTGTTAGGTAAGTTAATAGGACAACAGGATGTGGCCTCGTGGCTTATGAAGAGTTGTCCCCCTCCTTCTTCTATGAAAGCAAACTCTAGACGGCCAAGGTGAGGTCAGTTTCAGTTGAAATGTTTTACATAAAGACAAATTGCCTTCTTTCCCCCCTGTTGCTGTGCATAGGAATTCCTAAACACTTTCTGTAGGTGGCACTAGGGATGGACAGGCCGAAGATTGCAGTTCCCTCTTACTCTGTGTGACACTCGGGGAGGGAAGAATCATTTGGCCAGCTAATGTGTAGTGCAGTCAGGGTGCACGTGACAAATACTATTTTATGGGCTCCTGGCCACAGCCCTGAGGGCAGGTGTGCTGGGAGGTGGTAGGTGCTTTGCTTACCTCACATGGTCCAGAGCTGGAACTGTGTCCAGGAGAAACTGAGGTATGGGATAGCTCTGTGTCTTTTCCATTGGTCACACTTTCTGCTTCTCAAGTCTCAGTCAACAGATTGTCTGTGATCTGCTTTAGCCTGGCCATGCCTGTTCTCATCTTGGGAGGAAGGGAGCAAGATGCCCCTCTATGGCTTCACCCCATTGAGTCTTGGAGAAAACTGAAGCTTCCTTGTAGGGGTAAGGAACTTATAAAGCCCACAGAATTATTTGGTCTGGCCATGATAAGGCAATCATAGCAGTTTGGTAAATCTAGGAGCTTTTGTTCAGAGTGGCATACATTTATATTAAGTGAATCATAATAATGACAAATTTTGGTGGACAAGGAAGGAACATTCAGGAAAAAGTGTTCCCCACCCCTTCCAGAGAGAGTTGAGATGGCAGAGCAGCCACAGCAGAGGTCCATTCTCACTACCAGCTTGTACTTTATTCATTCATTCATTCATTCATTCATTCATTTATTTGTACCTGGGGCTGGCTTTGAACCTTGATCCTTAGATCTCAGCCTCCTGAGTAGCTAGGATGTGAGCCACCATACTCGGCTTGTACTTATTTTTAATTATCTTAATTTTTATTATCTTTATCTTTATTTTTATGTATTTGCCCTCATAATACAGAGTTCGTGGGATGTTGGAAATACAACTTAAATTTTTTTTCTGATTGAACTTAATGGTGAATACTTTTTTTTTTCCTATGTATGTGGTACTGAGGAATCGAACCCAGGTATTCGTGCATGCTAGGCAAGCACTCTACCACTAGGCCAAACTCCCGGCCCAGTGGTGAATACTTGTACAAAGTTTTATACCATAGTCAGTTTCTGACATATGTAATCTAGTGATCCAATGGTGGGAAAAACCAAGAAAAGAGAAAAAGAGAAGAGAGATGAGAGACAGAGAAGGAGGAGTAGAGGGAGGGAGAGAGGAGAGAAGAAAAGGAAGAGGAAGAGGGAGGGAAGGAAGGAGGAAGGAAGGGCCATAACATATGTGTATATGTGAAAAGTTGATTGGAGAATAAAAACTAAAGGAAATATGAGTATGTGAAACGGCGGAATTTCCCCAGGAAGGAGTCTTTAGCAACTCCAAGCCACAGGACACAGTCCATCACAGCAGTGGGTGACACAGACAGAAGGCTGGGGGGAGGTGCGGGTTCTGCCCATGCTGGTGATTTCCCCCAAGCTTGTAGGACAGCTCTGCAACGCCCCCCCACCACAGCCCAACAGGACCCCCGAAGCCATCTGGGAGCATCTCAGCTGCAGGTGGGTCTTGCTTGCACACTTTGCCTCCTCCCCACTCCCTGCTGAGAGCAGAGGTTCCCAAAGGGTGGGCATGCCCTCAGAACCATTCAGAACTCAGGGCTGAGCCTCACTGGGCATTTCTATTTTACAAAACTCAGTCAAGGTCAAGGGCCACTAACATTAAGCCCTGAGATCAAGCCTCAGGACCAGGAAGAAAAAAGAATAAAGGAAAAAGAGGGGGGAAAGTGCCTACAAAAAAGTGTGTACAATCACCAGCTTATAACAGGTGGTCGTAGGTGCCAGCCTTTTCTGCCTCATCTGAATCTTCTATCTGCAAATCCACGGAAGGCAGAGCCAAGGTCCAGCCCAACTTTGTCTACAGGGTCCACAGCACGTAGCAGCCCTAAGGAAATACTTGGTGGCTAAATGAGTCAGAAGGAAAGCTTTGTGTAACCTTAAGACCTGCTTCCTAACGTGGGTCTGGAAGAAGTCCTAAAGCTGTGGATTTGTTTAGCAACTTTTTTCCCTCCTTTGTACAGAACATTACATATGGGGGTGGGGGAGGCACTCTCCAAATCTGAAGATAAAGACTCAGTCTCTGACACTGAGGAGTGTGTGCTGGAAGACCCAGGTTCCTGACCTGGCTGTTTTCTTTATTGAGCTGTATCTGGTGTAGAACCAACTCTGGGCCCACGGTCAGTGGGGAAGGAGCCAGCAGAGGGAGGAGTGGGAGTGAGTTGTCAGCATAGATGCTTGCCAGGTGAGGAGAAGCAGGAAGGGTACTGGAGGTGGAGGGAGCAGAAGCACCTACAAGTTTCAAACGCCCCAAGAGTGACACAACCTGAAGATGCTGGGAGATGTCTGGAGAACACAGGGTCCAGGCAGCCATGGGGGCTGCAATGGGTCAGGCCTGAGAGCTGTGAGCACAGAGGGAGCACATCTGTGGTGGTTGCCTCCCATATGCCATTCTGCTGCCCCTCCTGTCTTGCCTGTCAGGTAGGTCAAGCTTGGTCTCCTTGACCTAGAAGAAGGAATTGGGAGCGGGAGGGGATGGTCTCCATCCATCATTGGCTTCATGTAGAGACCATGACTTTGGTACTTGAACCACCTGACAAAATGGGAGGCAGCCTATGAGAGAAGAGGTAAGCTCTGTTCAAGACGCCTGCCGGCCAGTTCATCCCCAGTCCCATCATTCTGATTTGTTTGTTTGATTGACATCTTGGTTCTTATAATCCAGAGCAGTTTTATCTGTGAAATGCTGAGGGTGGACCAGGTGATAAGATTCTGGGATTCTGAGGAAAGAGGAAGTCCAGAGCTGTGTGGGATTTTCATAGATAACAGAGGCAGGGCGCCCAGGCAGAACAAAGTCTCTCCTAGAAAGGATGGCACAACCCTTTCAGAGTGGGTATGTCTGAGGAGGAAAAACAAATGTGTTTCCTGCCTGGGCACTGGCAATACACATCATCCCTGCTCTCCCGGCATGCCCACAGATTTCTCCAGCCAAGACCAGCTGGAGCTGGGGCTTGAACTCAGGGACTGAGCACTGTCCTTGGGTTTTCTCAAGGCTAGTGCTCTACCATTTTAGCCACAGAACCACTGCCAGTTTTTTCTATGTATGTGGTACCAAGGAATCGAACCTGGGTTTTTGTGCATGCTAGGCAAGCACTCTACCACTAGGCCAAACTCCCAACCCCCCCCCCCAGCTGGCATCTTCTAATGCTGGTTCTCCCACCGTCTGCCTGAGGGAACTTCCTGTCTTATGAGGGGAAGGGAGAAGGTTCAGCCTCCCCCCCCAAAAAAAAAAAACCCTCTTATTTCAGACTCTGAAACACATGTAATTGGCCAGCTGCCAATAATTACCCCAAGAGCCCCTCATTAGGTTTTGGTTAATTTGCTAGAGCAGCTGACAAATTTGGGGAAACACACATACCAGTGTATCACAAAGAATGCCTGGAGGCTAAGCGCAGGTAGCTCACAGCTCTAATCCCTGCCACCAGGGAGCCTGAGGTTGGGAGGGTGGAAGTTTGAGGCCAGGTCAGGCAGGAAAGTTGGAGACACTCCCTTCTCCACGGAGGCACGTGCCTACACCCCCAACCTACATGGAAGGCTGAGATTAGGGAGGATTGCAGGGCGAGGCCAGTCCTGGCAGAAGACAATCTGAGATACTTCCTCTCCAAAGAAGGAAAGCTGGACGTGGTGATGTCTGTCATCTCAGCAATGATGGAAACCCCAAAGTAGGTGAACCATTGCTCTGACTCTCATCGGGGCTGCAAGGAAGACCCTATCCTAAAAGTTATCAGTGAGAAACACGTCTGGAAGTGTAGCTCAGCCATGTCAGGCTGGCCTAGCAAGTGTAAGACTCTGAGTTCAGATCTCAGTTCCACTCACTACCCCCCAAAAAGAGTTTGAAAGGACATAAGCAGCCATATGGGGAGATGGTAGGGTGAGCAGCTTCACACTGATCGTGAACTCTCAGACAAGGACGGGGTGACCTGGTAGAACTTCAGACAGGTGGAGGGCTGGGTTTGGCCTGCAGGCCAAAAGAAAGAAAAGAAAATTACATGCTCTCTAATAGTGATCAGGGCCCTGGTGGGGAAGAAGTGGACCTAGGGACCCCCTGAAGGTGGGGTCAGGGCTGCTGGATCAAAGCATTCTGCCAGGGCGCAGTGGCTGGGATGAGATGTCGCCTCTCCCTGAGACTGGAGCCTAGGGAAGAGTCAATACTGTGGGGCATGCTGATGTCTGAGTCAGAAGATGCTGGATGCTTCTGCTGGGAATAAAAAGATAAAGGGATGTGGAGAGGAGGGCCAAGGGCTACCTGGAGACAGAGGAGGGGGAAGGAGGGAGAATGTGCAGGAAAGACTGGTAAGGACCAAGTTTCCTCCTCGGGACAGTCTTGTTCTTCTGTTCTCTGAACCCTCCTCCCAGTTATCCCATGAATCCTAGCGTGTGGGGGCGTGGAGGGGGTCAGGAGTCAACCTAACACTTTATTGGAGCCCCCAGTGCCAATCTCATAGCTCAAACTCCAGTGTCTTCCCCTCTGATGTCCTCACAAGGCCCTCTGCAACACGGGCTCATTCGTTTCCTCCCATTTTCTCCTTTCCTCCAGATTTATCCTGTCACGCAAATGAGCCGGGCTCTGTCTTCCCAGGTGTGCCCTAGGTGGGGTCGGGGATATTTCCTGGATACTACCCCCAAACCATTCTGGCTGAGGCCTGGCAGCTGTGGTTGGGTGATCCACTGCATAGGTGCAGCCTAGAATCTCCAGGTGTGCCAGGTTCTTTACCAAATTCAGAACAACAGGCACCAGGGCAAAACATTCTCATTTGTGACATTTGCTGATTTTTTAGTAGAAATATTCCCACTGGAGCCAATTGTGAGCAACGACAGTAACGTTCTGGAAGGCAGAGTTGGGGACATATGTGCAGTAGGGCTACTGCCTTGCAAGTTCCACCTGACACAGACACCGGGTGTGACGACCTCAGGGACCATGGCACCACACAAGGAGATACATGATTAGAGAGGGATGAGCTCTGAGTATCACTTTTTATTATTAGTATTATTTTTGCCAGTCCTGGGCCTTGAACCTAGGGCCTAAGCACTGTCGTTGGGCTTTTTCAAGACTGGAGCTCTACCACTTAAGCCCCAGCACAAACTTCTGGCTTTTTTTCTATGTATGTGGTACTGAGGAACCGAACCTGGGTCTTCATGCATGCTAGGCAAACACTGCCATTCATACCAAACTCCTGTCCCTGTGCTTTTACTCAAGGCTAGTCACTTGAGCCACAGTGCCACTTCTGCTTTTTCTGTGCTTAACTGGAGATAAGAGTCTCAAAGTTTCCTGCTGGGGCTGGCTTTGAACCCCACTCCTCAGATGTCAGCCTCATGAATAGCTAGGATTATGGATGTGAGCTACTGGTGCCCAGACTCATTTTTTGAAGACTTGCTAACACTCAAGGGTAGGGTGGTAGCCTTGAGCTGAAGAGCTCAGGGACAGCGCCCAGGACGAGTTCAAGCCTCACGACCCACCAAAAAAAAAAAAAAAAACAAAACAAAACCTTGTTAACAAGACATGGTGACTCAGCTATAATACCAGGTACTTGGGAAGTGGAGATTGGGAGGATTATAGTTCTAGGCCAGCCTGTAGCAAAACAACAAAAAAAGGTGGTGGTGGGGAGGCTGGGATTGTGATAGAGTGCCTGCTTAGCAAGTGTGAATCCCTGATTTAAAAAAAAATCTCCAATATTACATATATTTGTGTTATAACTTTTTTTGTCGGTCATGGGGCTTGAACTCTGGGCCTGAGTGCTGTCCCTGAGCTCTTCAGCTCAAGGCAACCCCCACCGCTTAAGCCACAGCCCCATTTCCCATTTTTAAGTGATTGATTGGAGATAAGAGTCTCACGGTCTTTAGTGCCTGGGCTGCCTTTGAACCTTGGTCCTCAGATCTCAGCCTCCTGAACAACTAGGGTTACAGGCATTGTTAGACTCCCGATTCAGCGGGATGTCTTCCAGACGGAGCCCCCTTCCCAAGGAACAGCGAGACCACACAGTCGGATGCAATCAGCAAGAGGTTTATTTGGGAACCCGGGTACCCGGGGGCAACAAGATCTCCTAGGAGACTTGCGCACCTAGGCTGGGGAGAGGGGGATATTTATGGGTGGCTGAAGCAGGTTACAGAAGCAGAAGCATAGTTACAGGGTAATGATTGATTATAATCACATTAGGTAAGACTCAGCTAGGGGCTTATTGAATTTCCACTTGGTTAAACAGGCAGTTGACTGCATGTCTTGTTTCTGGCCATATTTTATTGTTTTATTCCTGGATTTTCCTCCTCTTATTCAGGTTCATAAGGTATACAGTTTCACTGACTCGAACCAACTCAAACTGCACA
The DNA here is from genome assembly GCF_031878675.1 of Megascapheus bottae. Lineage (NCBI taxonomy): Eukaryota > Metazoa > Chordata > Mammalia > Rodentia > Geomyidae > Megascapheus > Megascapheus bottae. The sequence continues at coordinate 20,412,489 of NC_143533.1, read as the reverse complement.
TCCTGTTGGCTGTTCTTCAGCCCATTGTATAAACTGCAGCTACTTGCACTATTCTAAAGGCCATTCTTTTAAGACTTTGGATTTCTTAAGTAAGATGTTTGTGTTGTGTGGTTACTATTGGTTACTATTACATTATGGAGAGATTTCATATTTCTCATCATTATGGGGAGATTTCATATTTCTCATCATTATGGGGAGATTTCATATTTTTCATCCCCCATTTTCTTATGGGTCGAATGAAATCCTTCATTCAATGAGTGTGGTCTCTCTTTCTTTAAGTTGCCGATACTGTTGAGTGAGCACTAAGGCTTGTACTACAGTTCCTGCTATAGTGGATAACAAAGTTGCAAACCAGGGGGATTGATTAAACCAGCTTTCAAACCAACCTTGTTGGGAATGGAATTCCTTTTCTCTTTCTGCTAGTCTTTTCCTAAGTTTACTCATAGTTTCCCGTACAGTTCCTGTCTGGTCTGCATAAAAACAACATTCCTCCTTTAAAGCAACACACAAACCACCATCCTTTTCTAAGTACTTCAGACAAGGATGTTAGAGACTTTTACAATCAAGAAAGTCTTATTTCCATTCTGGTGTCTGATCGGCAGAGTTGTCGGTGGTAGCCATATTGTCCAGGTTTAATTTCTGTAAAGTCAATTTCCCAATGAACACCTAGGCGGTGTCCTCTCACTCTGGTTCCAAGTCCAATTTTAGTCTGTCCTGCATTCACCCTAGCACACGCTGGGCACTGGGCAGCCACTTGTTGCAAAGCCTCCTCCTTTCCCAAGAAGTGGCCAAAGTTTTCCTGCCACTCTATGAGAATTTTCATTTTAAAAGTCCACTTTTTGGGCCAAACTGTTTTTCCATCAAAAGTCCATTGTCCTTGTTTGGAGTCATAGGCCGCCCCCATTTTCTTAAGACACTTAATATCCTCTGGAGTGTATGGAAGTGGGGGAAGACTACGGTGAGGCTTCTCTATTATTGGGAGGGCCGGCACTCTTGGTGTTCTCTGAAGTGCAGCTTCCCGAGCCGCTCGGTCTGCCAGACGATTGCCTCGTGCTTCCATTGACTCCCCTTTTTGGTGGCCCAGGCAATGTAATGCTCAGTCTTTTTGGTAAAAATATTGCAGCCAACAGGGCTACAATTTCTGCCTTATTTTTAATGTCTTTTCCCTCTGAGGTCAATCCTGAAGGGGGTGGTCTGTCAAATCAGGTCGGGTCCCATCACCAAGAGTTTAGTTAAACAATTGTAAGGTGGTGGTTGAATCCGGCAGCACAGCAGCTCCAATGGAATGTCACACCTCCTGCTGGGTCGCCTGCAAAATTCTAAAGAAGCTTAACCTAAGGCCTGACTCTGGTGAATTCTCCCAATGCTTTTCTTAGTTGCTTTACCGGAGCACACTCATTTTTGCAGGCTGGCACCCGTTGGTTTTTAAGACAGTACAGGGTTGAGAATCCAAAGTAATACCAGGGTGACAACTTTTAGTAACCAGATTGAACAAGGCTTAGCACTCTCTAGACAGGCACAGAAGACTCGGAACTGTAGCCATTCCCCACAAGTGCAGTCTCCACTCTTGCACATTTGGTAATTTGTTACTACTATTTTTTTCCATGCCTCTAACTTATGCTGTCTTAATTTTTAAGAAACAACTTTTTGGTCCCTTTATCTAAAGAGGACTGATGGGCGACGATCCATTTTCTATAACTTCTTCAGGCTGACTCAGGGGCGTTGTCTCTATACCTAGCCAGGGACCCTGAAAACTTAGCCTATTTTACCAAGACAATTCTACTCCAAATTGGAGGTCATGTAAAGTATTTAACAACTGCACAAACTTTTTCTTTGGCTACAACAGTGTAGCTTACTTAGCACCCATTTGCAAAGGCATTTTCCTGATTTTCTGGGGAACTTAATCCCTGCACTCTATGCTTCAGTTGCCAGATCTAAACAGATAATAGGGACGCAAGCGTCACATCCACCCTGAATTTGTGGCTGGTGTCAAATCAAACTTCACTCAGTTAGGATTTTAAACCATCCTCTATTACAGATGATTGACAAGTTCCTGCCCAGGTATGAAAGGCATGGGCATTAGTAAGGCATGCTTACAAACTATTCTATGACCTCCCGGCTCTTGATTAATTTTGAATGGCCAAGCACAAATGACTCTAGGATCTGACACCACCTCTGCCATCCAAGCTGTGGCTTGCTGCATTTGGATGCTTCATTGTCCCAGTAGTGTCTCTCCACACAGGAATAAATGTCCCATTGGCATTTCACTCTGTTGGTTGCTGGACTTGAACTCAGGGTCTGGGTGCTGTCTCTCAGCTCTCCAGCTCAAGGCTAGCACCCTGCCACTTTTAAGTCCCAAACTCAGGGCCTGAGTGCCGCTCCTCAGCTCTGCAGCTCAAGGCTTGCACTCTGCCACTGTGAGTCCCGGGCCTGGTGCTTGAGTGCTGTCCCCCAGCTTTTCAGCTCAGAGCTAGCACTCTGCCACTTCGAGCTCCAAAGCAACTCTCAATAGCACTCTGACAGATTAGACACCACAGTCTCACAGGGACTGTGCCTTGCCCGGGCTGGCTCAAAACTGCGGCTTTCAGATCAGTGAGTCCTACAAAGGCCACTTTACTCCAATTAGAAGCAACAAGGTGGTCAACTCAGAAATAGTCTCTAAGCATGATCTTACCTGGAACTTGGTGAGGGCCAAATTTACATCTGAATGAGGATCTGCTGTCCTTCTCCATGGACCTGCTGCAGATTGCTATAGAGTAACTTGCAAGAATAAGCTGAAATAGCAATTAAGCAACCATTTTGGTAGTCCTGATTTTTCTTGTTTAAACAAACATTTAGGATAATTTCAATTTCAAACTTTGTTCAGAAACCCATTTCCAATGTTCTTTAAAACTTTTACTGATATTTGCCTAAACAATTAACACTTTAGCCTTTATTTGCATTTGAAAAAAATCTTTAAGGGCCCAAGGAACTCCCTTTGCCCCCAGACCCCCTAGGGGCCAAGGCACTCCCTTTGCTTCCAGGTTTCCTTTTTGGAGAGGCATTTTTTTTTTTTTTGCAGTTTAGGTTACTGCCTAAAACTCCAGCAACAGTTTAAATTCAAATAAGTTTTTCCTCAATGCAAGAACTGTAAACGTCATCAGTGCACCAAAAGTCTAAATCTGGACTTAGTTTCCTTTTTTTTCTAGAATACATCCAATTGCAATGCAGTAGCATGAACCCAAATTATACAGAGATAAATTTTTAAACATTTATTCCTTTTAAAATACTAATCATATTACCCAGATTTTACCATCAGATTTTTAATGTCAGTCTGCAAAGAAAAAGAGCGAAGATGTGGATCTCAGTCCACCTGACCAGGTTAAGTGAACAGCCTTTATTCCAGCTTATTTACCCAGAGCTGCACCTTTGCCAGTTCACTTCTCACCCCCAAAGATGGTCACACAGGACTATTCTAAGTTTTCCCATCCTTTCTCTTAGCATTTGATTACCTAGACAGTTTTGAAAGATAGGTAAAGTCTCTGACATTAATAAATAAATTTTACATTTTAATCCTAATATTTATCTCCAGATTTCAACTTAAGGGAATAGATTCCAAATTCCCTAATACCTCTGGATTAAACAGGATACAATGTTTACAATGTAAACAGCTCTGTGCATTTTAATATCAAATTATTAATGTAAATTTTATTTAGAAAATACTTTTTCTACTTTACTTTTTACCAGTTTCTCTTTAAAACAATGCAATTACCCTTTGAGACATTGTAAAACATTTTAATCTAATAATTTTTCTTGAAGTTTAGACTTAGATTTACCCAATTGCTTTTTTGTTTTAAGTATAAATATATCCATTGTTTTATACAGCATGCTGACAATTTAACCTTGAACATGTTCACTCACTTATTCACACATTTATACTCAAAGATCTTAAAGCGCGCAAAATTAATATCGGCCGTTCATTTTCCGGAAGTTTGTGTCAAGAGAGCTTTGCCAATTTTACTCTTGCAGGTGAGAACCAGATTTAAAACAAAACTTTTTGCAAGGCAACTTAGCAGTGATTTATTTCTCTAGGGCTTGTTACAACTGCCCATAATACACACACAAAAATTGCAAGGATCCTGGTACCAATTTTGAAAACAAAACTAGACAATAAAAAACATCTCACAAAACAAGACAGAAGCAGAGACTTTTAAATACCCCAAATTTTGATGACATGCATGGTAGCAGTCACAGACTGTCCCATATTAATAATCAGTCCCACTTCTGACACCATAAACACAACAATTAAACAGACACAAAGGACAACACACTTCGCAGCGCGGCTTCGGTGCAAAACCGAAAGGGGAAGGGCGTTCGAGGGGGAGCTCGGAGTCTCCCCTACCAGACGGACTAGAGAGTCCTCAGACCGAGGCAAAGCCTCGAAAACAGACCGGGGCGAGGCCCCGAAACCAGACGGACTAGAGAGTCCACAGACCGGGGCGAAGCCCCGAAACCAGATGGGTCAGAAATCTGACCCCAGACACCTTCCGGGACGTCTCCCGGAGGCTGCGGTCGGGAGTACGAGCTCGTCAGCTCCTCCACGGGTCCGCCAGATACAGATTGACACGGCCGAGTCACAGATTCCAGAAATACTCTTAACATAAGACAAGACACACAAAAGACAACATGCCAGAAATACTCTTAACATAAGACAAGACATACAAAAGACAACAGAAATTTGCTGGCCAGCTTACCTCCCGGAGGTGGGTCGGTGGTCCCTGGGTGGGGGTCTCCTATCTCGCTGGGGCCTCCAAATGTTAGACTCCCGATTCAGCGGGATGTCTTCCAGACGGAGCCCCCTTCCCAAGGAACAGCGAGACCACACAGTCGGATGCAATCAGCAAGAGGTTTATTTGGGAACCCGGGTACCCGGGGGCAACAAGATCTCCTAGGAGACTTGCGCACCTAGGCTGGGGAGAGGGGGATATTTATGGGTGGCTGAAGCAGGTTACAGAAGCAGAAGCATAGTTACAGGGTAATGATTGATTATAATCACATTAGGTAAGACTCAGCTAGGGGCTTATTGAATTTCCACTTGGTTAAACAGGCAGTTGACTGCATGTCTTGTTTCTGGCCATATTTTATTGTTTTATTCCTGGATTTTCCTCCTCTTATTCAGGTTCATAAGGTATACAGTTTCACTGACTCGAACCAACTCAAACTGCACATCCTGTTGGCTGTTCTTCAGCCCATTGTATAAACTGCAGCTACTTGCACTATTCTAAAGGCCATTCTTTTAAGACTTTGGATTTCTTAAGTAAGATGTTTGTGTTGTGTGGTTACTATTGGTTACTATTACATTATGGAGAGATTTCATATTTCTCATCATTATGGGGAGATTTCATATTTCTCATCATTATGGGGAGATTTCATATTTTTCAGCATGAGCCATTGTGCCTAGCTATAACTTTGTAATCACTGAGTAATCATGATTTAACACTGGCTTTGGAAAACTAATATGTAACAGCTAGCTCTTGTGAGCAGTACAAACCCTCCTGCAGTAAATTGCCATTTCTACTTGGGCCAGGAGAAAAGGGAGCCACTGCAAACCCTAAACTCTAGGGGAGCACTGCTTATATGGCTCTGTCAGGCTGGGCAGCAGGCAATGGCAGCAGGCCTGAGAACCTCCCTAGACTCTGCAGCAGGGGTAGACCCTGGGGCTGGGTCCTCCCTCTCCACAGAAGCCCTGCCTATGCCATATACCCTGCCCCGGCCCCAGCTTCTAGACACCAATCCCACAACCCTAAAACCAGGGGGTTTTCATGGTGCAATGTCCTTCCCCTTGAAGGTGTGAAATCCTGTGTGGCCTGGAATTTCCACATTGCTCAGACCTGCGTTGCTCAATGCTCATGATGATGTGAAACCAAGGAAGTGAGTTTTTCTCTCAGTGTTTGTGTGTGTTGGGTCTGGCACCCAACAGAGCCTGCAGCTCTGCCTGGAGTCATTTCTGAATGGTGGAAAGGAAAACCACAATGAGTTTATCCACCAAACTTTTTTTTTTTTTTTGCCAGTCCTGGGGCTTGAACTCAGGGCCTGAGGCAATGTCCCTGAGCTTCTTTTTGCTCAAGGCTAGTACTCTACCACTTGAGCCACAGCCCCATTTTCTGGCTTTTTCTGTTTATATGGTACTGAGGAATCGAAACCAGGGCTTAATGTGTGCAAGACAAGCACTCTATCACTAAGTCACATTCCTAGCCCCAACCAAACTACAAAGATGTGCCCATCTTTGTACTAGGCCTTGGTTCATCAGAGGTGGCAAACTCATTATGGTGACAGCTGCCTTACCTGGTTCCCTCAGGGAAATGAGTTGAGCCTCTGGCTTTGGGTTCCTGCGGATGAAACATGTACTCACAACCAAAGCGAAGGATCCTGTCCAGAGGATCCCCTCCTCACCACATCCTATCTCTTCCTCTCTTCTGCCTTCCTGGGGGTTGAATGTAGAGCCTCATGCTTGCTAGGCAAGTGTTCTACCATGAGCCATGCCTGTTCTTTCGCTTAGACTCATACAAGATCTTCCTATCTCAGTTTCCCCAGAAGTGAGATAATAAACATCTACTACCATGCCTGGCTCACAAATTCCTTATTGGAGCAAGTAAATCTGGTTTCCCACTAGATTACCAAGACACATCAAGTTCATTCTGAGGAGTCACAAAATATAATAAATGAAAAAAAAAGAATGTGTGAAGGGAGGAGGGAAAATACTTTTCTCCTGACCAAACCTCTATTTTTCCCTCAGTCTGTGTGCTGGTAGCTTCCTTTTTCCCACCACCCGGCTTTGGATACAAGGTCTCTCTTTGTAGCCCAGGCTGGCTTCAAATGTATAATCTTTTTTGTTCCCCAGCTGCTGGGTTAGAAAGATGGAACACCATACCTGTAGTTTTTTTTTTTTTAATGCATGTGGTTCTTCCCTTAGTGAACTTTACCTTCAGATGACTGCTTAGAGGTGGTCTATATGGTAAAGCAGCTTTTGGTAAAGTAACCTTTTGAGTCCTGCATTTTGAGCAGTTTCTCTGAAAAGATTACTGTATTACTTCCATTGAAAAGTTCTGTCTGTGTGTTTTCCATCTACGTATAAGAAGATTGAATCTCGTGTTGGCATAGCTAACTTATAAAATAGTTGGGGAGTTTAGTTGGAAGTCAATGGGTGGAAGGCTTAGGCCAAAGGCAAGATTGCCATCTGCTGGTTTATTCTGAATAGGACAACACTGAATTTGCATGTCTCTACTGTTTATACCCATAAAAATCCATGGATTTAAGTTGTGTGGCTAAAGCTATGAACAGCGACACATGTGACATCTGTATCAGAACCTATTACAAGTTGTTTTTTTTTCCTGGTAATCTAAAACCTCTAGAAAAATGAGCAAGAGGCGTGAAGGGCAATGTGTGAGCGATTATGCCCAGGCGATCAGTGAATGTACGAAAGGCAGCATTTTAGAGAAGAGTTAGAAGGCAGCCCAGGAAGCACACATGCCCAGTCCTGTAGTGGTGGCCACTCTCCTTGGCTGTAAAAGAATGAAGACTTGACCCACTAGAGGGCGCACCTTTATTTCATCTCTTCATTTACAAAGGATATGCAAACGTAAATTCACCATGCCATGTTCCACATCCCCTCCAGAATGGCCCAAATTAAGACTTATGAAATGGCATTTTTGAAAAATAATTTGGAAAGCCAGGCGCTGGTGGCTCATGCCTGTAATCCTCACTGCTCAGGAGGCTAAGATCTGAGGACTGATGTTCAAAGCCAGCCCAGGCACTAAAAAGTCTGTGAGACCCTTATCTCCAATTAACCACCACAAAACTGGAAGTGGCATTGTGGCTCAAGGGGTAGAATGCTATCCTTAAACTGAAGAGCTCAGGGACAATGCCCAGGTCCAGAGTTCAAGTCCCATGACTGACAAAAGAAAAAAAAAGAAGAATTTGGATCTAGGGTATTCTCATACATTGAGGGAGAGAATACAAATTAGCACAATTATGAAAAACTGTTCTATATAACAAAAACATAGCTAAGCAGGGACTAGTCATCATAATCCCTTCCCTTGATTCCTTGGCATGTGTTCAATAAAAACGAATGTATACGCATGCATGTGGAGACATAGCAAAACTGTTCATTAGTGATATCCAACCAATGGAAACGAGTCAAATACCCATGGAGAATAAGCTGTGTGAATAACCTCAGATATATATCGGAAAAAAAATAAAGACACACTCTACAAACACACTGTTGGTTAAAAGGAAGTCAGGCACAAAATAATTCTACATTTAAGTTAGCTAAAGGTCAAAAACAGGTGAAACATGTTACAGTGCCAAATGTCAGGGTAGTGAAAGTGATCTTAGGCCCGAGGATGTGGTTCAGGTTCTTCCCACCAGGGGGCGAGCCTGCCTTTCCTCACTCAGTGGGTGTTTGTCCTAGGCCAGCATTTTATTTTCATTCTCCCTTCCTCTTTTCTTGAATTATTTCCTGGAGGAACATTTATTTGAACAATTTGGTCAAAAACTTCAACTATTGTAATACTCCATGTTATAAAATGATGGATGGAACACCACCAACGCTTTGAAGTTAGATCCTCAGAGTCTGCCCACAAGAGTTGGTTAATTTGCTCTTTCACAAAATGATACCTATGTGGTTGCATTTCAAGTTCTGTAATCATTCGTGAGAATAAACATTTTCCTTTGAAATTCTGGATAATAATTTTACACATGCTGCCTGGGCAATGCGACCTTTGCTTCTATGTCCAATGAGAAGTCTTTCTCCTTCCTTCTTTCCTTCTTTCCTCCGCCTTCTCCTCTCCCTCCTCCTCTCCCTCCTCTCCTCCTCCTCCTCCTCCTCTTCTTCTTCATCCTCTTCCTCTTCTTCCTCTTCCTCTTCTTCCTCCTCCTCCTTTCTTCTTTTTCTGTGCCAGTACCAGGGCTTAAACTCAGGGCTTTCTCTGCTCAAGACTGGTGGTGCTCTGATCACTTGGACCCCACCATCAAGTCTGACTTTTCTTTAGTTAATTGGAGATAAGAATCTTAGACTTAGGTGCCTCCTGAGTAGCTAGGATATGTCAGCCACCAGGGTCCAGCTGAGAAGACTATTTTCTTTATGGATCTACATTTTATCCTCCTCCACCACCCCTCAGTTCTGGCCCTTAAACTCAGGGCCTGGGCACTGTCCCTGAGCTTCTTTTGCTCAAGGCTAGCACTCTATCACTTGAGCCATAGCTCTACTTCTGGCTTTTTCTCTTTATGTGGTACAGAAGAATCAAACCAAGGGCTCCACGCATGATAGGCCATCACTCTACCACTAAGCCACATTTCCAGCCCCTACATTTGCTCTTATGTATCCGGTTAGCAAATTTTAATGTTGGTGATTACTTTTTAATCTCAATTTTTTTTTTGGCCAGTCCTGGGCTTGAGCTCAGGGCCTGAGCACTGTACTTGGGTTTTCTCAAGGCTAGAGCTCTACCACTTGAGCCTCAGCACCACTTCCAGCTTTTTTTCTATGTATGTGGTACCGAGGAATTGAACCCGGGTCTTTGTGCATGCTAGGCAAGCACTTTAACCACTAGGCCAAACTCGCAGCCCCTTAATCTCAATTTTTATTATTTATTGCTTGTTTATTGTTTCTATAGTTACATTTTGGCTGTTTCTCTTCTCTCCTGTAACTTTTGTTCCTATTTAATAGTTCAGATAAGCAAGGGCACTGTGTGCCCTGAACTCAGAGGCATCTAAACCCCTAAGGATACTCACAAAGGCAGGGGGGGGGGGTTGTGTTTTGCGCTGTTTTGCTCATCTCTGAAAGGGGCCACCATGGATACCTGGCGTCAGTTTGTGATGATGTGTCCTTGACTTCCACTTCCCAAGAGCATCCTTTGAAAAACATCAAAGCTGGTGGCTGGGAGTTTGGCTTATGGTAGAGTGCTTGCCTAGCATGCACAAAGCCCTGGGCTTGGTCCCTTGGTACCACATACACAGAAAAAGCCAGAAGGGGTGCTGCTGCTCACGTGGTAGAGCTCTAGCCTTGAGAAAGCCCAAGGACAGTGCTCAACCCCTGTGTTCAAGCCCCAGGACTGGCAGAGAGGGCGTGGGGGGGAGAAGCTGAAGAAACAGGCCTGAGGAGGCTCTGCAGGGTCTAATGTGGAAGATCACCAAGTTAATATTCTTAGGTGATGATGGCAAAGCTCTAGGACAGGCAGTACCTTGCCCATGCATGCATGCATTGCGCTTGCGTGTGTGTGTGCACGTGTGCGTGCATGTGTGTGTTAAATCTAAGAGAACCACCCAGGGTGTTTGCTTTGTGGGGAGCAGGATGAAGAGATGTTGTCTGTCTTCCTTTTTAAAGCATGTGAAGATTGATGCATTGATTAACTAGATTGCAAGTTAGAGAAATATTACAGAGATATTTTGGTCACATGGAGACAGGGAAATCCCAAGTGTTCTAAACGAGGGGTGTAAGAACCTTGTCTGTGGAGGGCAGGGTGGAAATGGATCCTGAGGGGCCAAGATGTTGTGTTGATTTTTTGAGCGTGAGGGAGATTTGAGGTATTTGGATGTGAAAGTGGGAGCCGAACTCACGGCCGAGACAAGGCTGAATACAAAAGAGGCCAGGCAGGCTGAGCACGCGCAGAGTCCACTAGGACAGTGCAGAATTTTGGAAGCACATTTGTGTTCAGGTGGAGGGCTGTGCAGGTAGGGTTTCTAAGGGCTCTGATTTTCATCGATTGTAGGGCAGAACTTGCTACCATTATGTGAATGTTGTCGATCTGCCTTGTCGAATAAAGGCAGCTACTATAGAGCTACATATAAATGTAGCCAGGATGACAAAAACTGAAGTTTTTATTCTTTTTTTGTCACTCTTATTTTTAACAGATACGGTTGACTTATGATACCCTGCATATATTTAAAGAGCACAGTGGGGTGCATTTTAGTATATAAATATGTGCACAGAACCACCACCACAATCAAGACAGTGAACATATCCCCCAAAAGAAAGTTCCTCGTCTTTGTAAACCCTGTCACCACCCAGTCTTAGATGACTACTGATTTGTTTTCAGTCATAAGAGATTCAAACGCATTTTGAAGAATTATATAGAAAGAAAATTACACGGTGGTTACTCTATCTATTTTGCTCAGGCTAATTTTGGGGGGATTCATTTATATTGTTCCATGTTAATATTTCGTCTCTTTTGGGGCCCAGTAGCATTGCGTCCTATGGAGGCACCACAATTGTTCTGTGCATCTGTGGATACTTTTGTCCTCCTCTTCCCCACTCTTGAAAACAATGCTGGTCTGAATATCATTATACTAGTTATGTATGAATTGATACCTTCACTTTTCTTGGATATATAGAATAGAATAGCTAGATCATATACTAAATGTAATTAATTACTTTTGCAAAATGTAGCTAGTGACTGCCTACCATATTGGACAGTAGAATCTTAGAGTATGCTCACAACTCTAGTGATTCTGTACCAAGAACAGTCTTTCCCTTTTTGTCTATTTCAGCTGGTAGTGGGGCTTGAACTCGGGGCCTTACTCTCTTGCTGAGCTTTTTTTTTTCCCCCTCACTCAAGCCTGGCGTTCTGCCACTTTAGCTGCACCTCTACTTTCAGATTCCGGCTAGTTAACCAGAGAAAAGGGTCTCTCAGATTTGTCCACTTGGGCTGGCTTTGAACCATCATTCCTAGATCTCAGCCTCCTGAGTAGCCGGGAATTATAGGCAGAAGCCACTAGTACCTAGCCACTCCTTCCCCTTTTAAGGTATCTGGCAAAAATGAGACCCAGATAGAGGCATGAGGTTGGTGGGATTTGACATATTGGGACGTAATTGTTGGTGAACTGGTCAGTGCAGGCACATGTGGAACATTTACCGTGCTGGGTTAGTGGGACCAAAACACAACTGTGCTGGTACAGGTTGTGCCTGTCCTAGGGACATGGTGGCACCACTGTGGGGGAGATTCAGCACATGGGAACACTCAGTAATCTGCGTTTTCATTCTGTCACTGTGACACGACACAGACAGATACATCTCGTTAGATCTCTCTCTCGAGAAACTGTTTTTAGGTCATGCCAGGGCTTACAGATGTGGGGAGATGCGACCCAGCAAGAGGTTTCTTAGCATCTTAGGTCCTTGTCTTGACTGGAATTTGCTCTACAACCTGGGTCTCAGAAACGTCTGAGCCACAGGCTTTTGGAGGGAGGGAGAGGGAAGGGGCGTCAAAGGGCGTCCTTGTGAGCTGATGGCACATTCTGTGTCAGTATAGGCACGGACAACTCCTTGGGAAGCAGACCCTGCATCCTACATGTATTCAAGTCTGAATTGGGGTCTGTTCTTGGGGGGAGGCCCAGGACCCCAGCTGTAGCTGTTGTCACCATTTGTGGAAACAGTCAGCGTAAATCAGGCAAAGATGGCAAGCAGGTCACATCAACTAAACCTAGATTCAAACTCAGGGTGAGTCTCCCCCTCCCACCACCATGAAAAGCCAACATCCACGAAGCAACCTAGCATAAAATTCCCCACTGCAGTTCTGTCATCCCCGATGTGAGAGTTCACCTGACTCAGGGGCAGTGAAGGAGACAGCTTGTGATCTCTGTCATGGTGGCGAGGGGAGAGGATGCTGTGCTAGGTGTTTCAGGCGCTCTATTTCACACGATTTGGAAAGCAGTCCCGTGAGGCTAAAAGGGCAAAAGAGCCAAGAGAGGTTCAGACCCTTTGACACAGCATGAAGTAAGTAGAGCTGAGCTTGAACCAGCTACAGGCCGAATCCAAATGTTCCACTTGGCATCGTTCTAAGCTGTCTGTCCAGAGTGGCTCACCAGCGCAGTGTTCGTGATCAGTGGTCGTGAGAGCATGTCTCCTTCTAGATCTTTTCCTTGCACAAACTATCAGAAAGGCTCTGGTCATTCCAGGATCAATGAGTACAGAACCGAGGGACATGTTCATTCAATCGGGGAATTATTGTCCCTCTCCCCTCTCTACCCCCCCCCCACTCCTGCCCAGCAGGCAGCCAGGCTGGTTCTTAAACTGTGGCCTGGGGCAGCTCCCTAGCTTTCCCAGCAGGGCATCTGAGACCATCACCAGATGATTGATAAAGTCAGTGCAGACTTGGTCTTCGTGTAAGAGCAGGCAATGCTAGTATCTGATGATCTGGAATAGAATGCCAGCGCTACCTCTGGTAAGCTAACCTAAGAGAGCTGAGTTAATCTTTATCTCCATGAATTCATGTGTGCGGCTGGGGTAACAATAACCCATCAAGTGGTTGAATAAAAGTCCTGGAGTTCATACCCAAAGAGCTTTCAGAGCTCTGCCCACCATGCTACTGCCACACTCAGAGCTGATTTCTGTTAATATTTTTATCAGTTGTGGGGCTTGCATTCAGGGACTGGGTGTTGTCCCTGACTTCTTTTGTGCTCAAGGCTAGGGCTCTAGAACCACTGCTACTTCTGGTTTTGGAGTGGTTAATTGGAGATAAGAATCTCGTGGGGACTTTTCTGCTTGGGCTGGCTTCCAACAGAGATCCTCAGACCTCAGCCTTCTGAGTAGCTAGGATGACAGGCGTGAGTCCTGGGTGCCCAGATGTATTACTATTTCTTTTACTTCCCAACAGCCTAATGGAAGCCTTGCCATACAGAGGTCCACTTAGCAAAGCCAGAATCCTCTGCCTCTCAATATGTGTGTAAACACTGATTACATTTTCTAATAGAATAGAGACGAGAGGTTTTGATCCATCCACTAGAGGCACGGCTCAGGGGTAGAGCAGCAGCTGAGAGCAAGAAAGCCACGTAAGGGATCAAGCTCTGATAGACTGATAAATAAATATTAAATAAATGAAAAAAAATCCATCACTATTTTGAAAATAACTGATGATGATTTGCCACAATTAAAGTGCCATTACTTGCATGCAATACACATATACACATAAAACTACCATAAAATTGTGCATATCTAGGAAAGGGAAGGAGGGAAAACAAGATGTTTGGGAGAGGTTTAGGGGAGGGAAATGGAGACAAAAACATGAGAAGTAATGCACCTGGCAAATGTAACTGTAACCCCCTTATACATTACCCTGACAATAAAAAATGAAAAATAAAAATAAAAAAAGCACTTAATTAGAAAATGGCCTGCCACAGGTTTCTGGAGTTCTGGCCATTTCCCATTTCTCCTCAGTGCTATTTTTAGTTGACAACATTTCATAAGATAGACAGTCTATACAATTTTCTATATACCAGAGGAGCTTTTATAATTAAAAAGTTAGAATTCAATTTTTTTAAATGTGCATATCTATAATATAATTACACAGACTCTTTTTTGTAATTGAGAGGTACCCAGTCTGGAATGTTTTCATAGGACAGCACAGGTAGTAGGATATGATAGCTATAATGATATTTTTCCTTTAATGACAGCTACATTATAGTAAAGAGGTTAAGTTATATTTTAACCTCTGTCAGTAACTTAACCAGATGGCTGTTGGTGGCTCATATCTGTGAACCTAGTACTTGGAGGCTGAGGATGGGAGAAAGATTATAATTAGAGGCCAACTCTTGGGCAGAAAAATTTGTGAGACACTATCTCTAGCTGTTCCTTGACATAGAGGTGAACACCTGTTATCCTAGGCATGATGGCAAGCCTAAAATAGGTGTATTTCATCCCAGATAGGCAGGAAATAGGAACCTATTTTTAGAATAACCAGCCCGGGTGGCTCACACCTGTAATCCTAACTATCGACAAGGTGGAGATCTGAAGACCACAGTTCAAAAACAGTCCTTGCAGGAAAGTCTGTGAGAACCTTATCTCCAATTAACAACCAGGAGGCCAGAAATGGTGCTGTGGCTTAAAGTTGTAGAGTGTTAGCCTTGAGGAGAGGCGCTCAGGGACAGTACTCAGACCTGGAGTTCAAGCCCCATGACCAAAAAAAAAATATTCTGTGGTTAAATATTTCACGGATACTTAAATTTCCAACTCTGGGAACACTTACCCCTCTCTCCTGTGACTCCTACCTTGGAGACTGAAAGAGAAGACTAAGGTTTAGCCTCCAGGATCTTGGGATAGTCATGAAGGCACTCACTGCTCTGATGGAGTAGAGCTAGGGGCAGTGATTCCAAAGTCATACAGAGTAGACAAGAAAGTCTCTATAGAGGTGATGTCTCTGGTGGAGAGTTCTGAGAGGTTTTTTTTTTTTTTTGCCAGTCCTGGGGCTTGAACTCAGGGCCTGAACACTGTCCTTGGGTTTTCTCAAGGCTAGAGCTCTACCACTTGAGCCACTGGCACCACTTCTGGCTTTTTTTCTATGTATGTGGTACCAAGGAATCGAACCCAGGTCTTCATGCATGCTAGGCAAGCACTTTAACCACTAGGCCAAACTCCCAACCCTCAGTAGCTTCTTTGTTTTTGTATGATACCAGTCTTGGGGTTGGAATTCAAGGCCTGAGCGTTGCCTCTGAGCTTCTTTGCTCAAGGCTGGCACTCTACCACTTGAGCCACATAGTTCTGCTTCCTGGGCTTGCCCCAAACTGTGATCCTTAGATCTCAACCTTCTGAGAACCTTTCATAGGCTTAACTCAAGCGAGGTCCCAGGCGGCTGCTGAGGTGAAGATGTGTGATCTCACAAGGAAAATATCCCTGTGGTTTTGGCTACCTAGAAACAAAAGCAGGTGTCAGTTAGGTCTTACACACATCCCGTGCCAGATGAAGTCAGCTTGAACCTTTACTTCTGAGACTTGTCTTTCTGGACATTTTTATGGATTAGCAAAGGCTTTTGTTTCCGTGAGTTCACATTCTCTTTATGGCATTTCTGAACAATTTGTCCTCACAATGACCTATTATTAGGGCCCACCTCTTCTCCTGAAATCAGGTATGCATTCAGATTTGGGCAGCTGCTCTGACCAGAGGGTGTCAAGGAATGCTGAACACTGCCTCCCCCCCACACACCTGGGCACATTTGGATGCAACATCCTAGCAGATGGGCACTGGCTGGCTACAGAGGGATGGGCAGAGGTCCTGCCTCAGTCGTTTGGAGTCTTAGAGCAGAGGACAGGAAAAAAAAAACAGTGACAGAATCATACTGGACCAGATTTGGTACTATTAGAAAACCCCATCTCCCCCTGCCCCCCAGTAAAACAGCTCAAGTAAACTTGGCTGCATTTTTTTTTTTTTGGCCAAATAGGCAGGTGTTCATGGTCATGTTTGGGGTTTATAAACTGCCATCTTCTATTACTTTTATACATGTTATCACAAAATTTGGTTTGTGATTGAAATTATATTAGCCTACGTGGAATCTCTTTTGAATTACACATTGTAAGTTTTAGTCATATGTGGAAGTCATTTCTGTGCGCTTCTGTTGGTACATTATAACTCTTCCTATATGACTGGGCAAGCCTTCTAATCTCTCCTCATGAGGATTTTAATGTTCTTGGCCGTACTGCCATGTGAATCAAATAAAATTATATGAAATACACAGCACAGTGTCTAGAGGGAAACAAGGGCTCCATAAACATAATTATTTTCTTGGTTATATTTTTGCTAGTCCTGGGGCATCAACTCAGGGCCTGAGCACTGTCCTTGGGTTTTCTCAAGACCAGAGCTCTACCACTTGAGCTACAGCACCACTTCCGGGTTTTTTTTTATGATAGGCAAGCACTCTACCACTAGGCCAAGCTCCCAGCCCTTCCTTGGTTATTAAGATGGAGACTGGGAATGTCTAGTGGTAGATTGTTTGCTTAGTTTGCACAGAGCCCTGGGTTTAATTCCTCAATATTACCAAATAAGCAAAAAGCCAGAAGTGGCACTGCGGCTCAAGTAGTAGAGTGCTAACCTTGAGCAAAAGAAGCTCAGGGACAGTGGTAGGCCCTGGATTCAAGCCCAGAACTGGCAAAAAACCATGGATTATAATTTGTCATGGACAATACATGGAAGTCAGGCTGATAGTGGTAGAAGGAGGATATAGCTGTGAGGTAGGGATTTGTTCCCACTGTGGTACTATCCTATAGGTGACAGTGTCAAAAGCCATCCCTACAGGTAAATTAGTGAATTTCTCCTTTCTATAGAGAAAAAGTAAGGCTGAATATGCCTTCTATGAACTGTGTTTATTTCCTGCATAACTTAAAAATCTGAGCCAGACACTGATGGCTCATGCCTGTAATCCTAGCTGGAGGATGAGATCTGAGGATCATGGTTCAAAGCCAGACCAGGCAGGAAAGTCCATGAGACTCTTAATCTTCCATTAACTACCAGCAAACCAGAGTGGTACTGTGACCCAAGTGGTAAAGCCCTAGCCTTGAGGAAAAGAGCTTGGGGTCAGTGACCAGGCCCTGAGTTCGAGCCCTATGACAAACAAACAAAAACCGGCAGCAAATTCTGTGGATTAAACATTGCTTCCATAGTATGTTGAATGGCAGAGAGGGGGCATAAAGGTCAAGTTTTAGTTGAGCGATTATAAAATGGCTTTCTGAAATACTTCTTATGCAATTTAGGGAAAAAAAGAAAGTATTTCCCATCAAGTAAAATCATTTGTTTTTTGAGATATCTCCATTTCCATATGATGGTAGCTTAGAGATAAATGAGAAAGACTTCAAGAACCAAATATATACCGTTGGCTCACACACTGTAAATTATGTAAGACTTTGTCTTAGGGGGTTTTAAAAATATCCTAGGCTTTCAAAAATATTGTTACATAAAGCAGCACAGAGAGGGTGGGATGGGCTTGTGTTCTGAAAATACTGAAGCTTAAGCTGTGAATTGGCTAACAACTTGGAATAGAGAATTTTCCCTATAGCCTATTCAAGTGAACATGACAAATGAATGCCTTCGCCAGGAAACATCTTACCTTCCCACGCCATTCCTCCTCCATCTCCATGTCCTGAATGTGGCCAAAGGTTCCCTATGAACTCTGTTCAGAGATTGTTTAAGCTGTTGGCAGGAATGATTGGGAAAGGGAGTGTGTGAGATGACAGAGCAGGGCAAGGTCCTGTAAGTGCTAGGACAGTTGAGGTGGGCAGTGGAGGTGACTTTCTCCCGAAGTTCTCTAACTTTCCTAAGATCTCTAAAATGTTTCCTATTTTCAAAAAAAAAAATTGCTTTTGGTAGGTCATAGGGCTTGAACTCTGGGCCTGGGTATGGTCCCTGAGCTCTTCAGCTCAAGGCTAGTGCTCTACCATTTGAGCCACAGTACCAATTCCAGTTTTCTGGTGGCTAATTGTAGATAAGAGTCTCAAGGACTTTTGGGCATAGGCTGGCTTTGAACCATGATCCTCAGATCTCAGCCTCCTGAGTAGCTAGGATTACAGGCGTGAGCCACTGGTGACTGGCATTTTTTTTTTTACCAGTCCAGGGGCTTGAATTCAAGGCCTGAGCACTGTCCTTGAGCTTTCTCAAGGCTAGAGCTCTCCCACTTGAGCCACAGTGCCACTTCTGGCTTTTTCTATGTATGTGGTACTGAGGAATCAAACCCAGGTCTTCATGCATGCTATCCAAGCAGTATACCACTAGGCCAAACTTCTGGGCTCATTTTTTTTTTTAATGCCAAGAAATAGCTCAATATTACCAGGTCCTGGTGGCTCACACCTGTAATCTTAGCTGCTCAGGAGATCTGAGGATCGAGGTTTGAAGACAGCCCAGGCAGAAAGGTCCTCATGAAACTCTTACCTCTATTTAACCACTCAAAACCCAGAAATGGAGCTGTGGCTCAAAGTGGTAGAGCAGTAGCTTTGAGCACAAAGAGCTCAGGAATGCCCCTAATCAAGCCCCTGGAACTCAAGACCTTGAGTTTAAGCCCCAGAACTGAAAAACAAAACTAAAACAAAACAGCTCAATATATTTTGGAGAAAAAAAACAACCCACATACATTTTTTTCTACTCTGTCAACATTTTGTTAAAGCAAACAAAAGTATAACAAAAAAAAAAACCCACAAACAATTATGTAGATGCTGGAAGGCAAAACACAGAAAAGAATTCGACAACTAAACCAGAACAAATCTTTGAGAAGTTTAAGACTGGAGACATGGAAGCTATGAAATAACCCACAGCATGTGATTTTAGTGTTTACTGGGAATAGTTCTGTAAAGTTCTGTGAAAATAACCTTAAAAAAAAAAGACTGTTTAACCAGACTGCTGCTTAGACATACCTTTGCTACCATTTTATGGAGGTTGAATTTTTAAACCAACCAATATTATAGATTTTTTTTTGCCAATCCTGGGGACTGAACTCAGGGCCTGAGCACTGTCCTTGGGCTTCCACTTGAGCCACATCACTTTTTCTATATATGTGGTACCTAGGAATCGAACCCAGGTCTTCATGCATGCTAGGCAAGCACTCTACCACTAGGCCACACTCCCAGCCCCTAGAGATTTTTGTTTTGCTTGTCTAGGGGCTTGAACTCAGGGTTTGAGCTCTGTCCCTAAACATCTCTGTGCTCCAGGCTAGTGCTCTACCACTTGAGCCACAGCACCACTTTGGCTTTTTCTGTTTATGTGATACTAAGGAAATGAACCCAGGGCTTCATGCATGCTAGGAAACCTCCCTACCACTAAACCATATTCCCAGCCTATTATAGAGGGTTTTTTTCCCCCAAGTCCTGGGGCTTGAACTCAGGGCCTGAACACTGTCCTTGGGCTTTCTCAAGGTTAGCACTCTACCACCTGAGACCAGCACCACTTTTGTCTCTTTCTATGTAGGTGGTACTGAGGAATTGAGCCCCTGGTCTTCCTGCATGCTAAGCACTCTACCAAAAGGCCAAACTCCCGCCCCCTATTATATTTTATTATAAGTCTTCATACTTCCTACTTATGCTTATTTTTGTTTCAGAATTGCTTAT
This sequence comes from Megascapheus bottae, assembly GCF_031878675.1. Classification (NCBI taxonomy): domain Eukaryota; kingdom Metazoa; phylum Chordata; class Mammalia; order Rodentia; family Geomyidae; genus Megascapheus; species Megascapheus bottae. The sequence goes on along the minus strand of NC_143533.1, from coordinate 20,392,662 downwards.
AGCAATTATGTGGGACCATCCTTGAAATTAAAATAATCCAACAGCAAGGTATGATAACTCAAGCTTGTAATCCTGGTTACTTCGTAGGCTTAGATTAGAAGATCACAGTTCAAGGCCATCGCAGGCATAGAGGTTCAAGAAACTCCATCTTATTCAACTGGCTGGGTATAGTGGTGTGCATTCCAGGCCACTGAAGGCACCGGTGGGGCTGGGAGAGATGGGGAGAATGCTGAACGGGGTGACAGTGATCAAAAAGCATAGCACTTATAAACTGACAGGTTGAATTGAATGTACAATGGTTTAAGTAATATAATAAAGAGAAGAAGGCAAAAGGGGGCTGAAAGTGTTGCCCAGGTGGTGGAGTGTCTACCTAGCAAGCTAGAGGTCCCATTCAATCCCTGTACTGCCAAGATGTACATGCATTACAATGTATTGTTCTAATATATTAATGTGTAAAATCTATTATAAATAACAGCATGCAAGGCTGTTTCTCCAAGGTAGAATCTGCCATGGATCAAAAAAATATTAACTTAGAAATATAGGTAGGCAATAAATACTTGTGATACTTCTCAATATTGTATTACACTTTCTCAAATATAGTTGTCATTTTCTAGATAATTGAAAAACTTCAAAGATAAAATTCTAACAGCCCAACTACCAGTTGAGCCCTCGATTGGCAACAACCATGTAAGTTAACCTGTCACACATTTTTTTTTTTTTGGCCAGTCTTGAGGCTTGAACGCAAGACCTGAGCACTGTCCTTGGGCTTTCTCAAGACCAGAACTCTACCACTTGAGCCGCAGCACCACTTCCGGCTCTTTCTCTGTATATGGTAGTGAGGAATGGAACCCAGGTCTTCACGAATGCTAGGCAAGCATTCTACCACTAGGCCAAACTCCTGGCCAACCTTTCATCCATTTTTATTTCCTTTTTCTGGGTTAAGCTTAAGTGAAAAGAGGTTTAAAAAAAATCAAGTGAGTTAAGTTTTTACATTGAGACATATACTAACTGTGGTGATCAGGCCTTCTGAGGACACTTCTCTGGCAGTGGATGTTAGACAGAGTGTACTGTATGTGGGTATTTTGGAGTCTTGATACTACTCTGCTATATTTCTGCTCCAGATGCAGAAAGGAATAAAAAAGAAAAAAAGATCAAGGGTAGAAAAAACATCTAGTGACGGAAAACCTCAGACTGACTAGTCAAAGAAACTAAGTAAGTTCAGAAAGTTTCTGCATTCACAGATGCTGTTTGAACCTTACAACTCTACCCCAGTGGTTGGCAAACATGTCTTGCAAAGTTCCAAGTAGCAAGCAGTTTACATTTGGCTCCACTACTCAGCAATGCCACAACAGCCATAGAGAATGTACAATTTGATTTGTCTCTGTCCCTCCTTTCCACCTTTCAAGTGTCTGACAGCATAGGAGAAAGGCTTTTTTAGTATCTCACCCTATCCAGAAGATTCTTCTTCTTGCTAAACAGTTAAGGGGGTTTTAATTTGAGATTGTAAAACTAGGTAGGTTTCAATATTCAGTGGTTTTATTGGGAGTGTTTAAGGCCTACTGCAATTAATGAAAAGAACAGAGATTTAAGGGACTGTACATTTTTTAATAAACCACATGGCAAAGTGACACTTTATTAATAAACATAGGAAATTACAATTTGAAATTGTAAATACAGTACAGATACTTTGATCTAATTAATTACATGGCCAAAACCCCAGTCTTAAAGTCTTTCTAAAATCAATCATTTGTAAAATACTTGGTTTCTAAAGGGGCATATGGAAAACTATATACAATTTTTAAAACTGTGATATGGCTTATTTAATAACATTTATTTAGAGAAGGCTAAGCTTTCCAAATATACAGCATCTTCCAGAATGAAACTGGAAAATTTAACATACTGGTACATTTCAATTTTATGTTACTACACTATTTAAATTTGACACGATCACAGATTTAGCTAGGAATAGACTCCACAAATGTTATCCACTCTTTAGGAAAATCAGAGAATGCCTGTTGGTCCTTACAATGTGATTATTAGAAGAGCAGCTAAACCACTTGTAAGCAAGAGTGCAATGCTTGGCCGGCCAATGCGTGCACACACAGCTTAGTACTGAGGAACTCCCGCGATTTCTCTTCTTCACACTCTTATGCTCCCTCTCCTACCACAAAGGATATGCCAGGCACATGAACTCTAAACCAGATCTAAGGTCCTCGGTGACAGGATGCACATGACTTTTTTAGACTTAAGAGTTTGCAAACAGTTCTCCAGCTAGAGATAATAGTCACCAATTATCAGATCAGACTTGCCTACTGAACCAAGGGGCCTAATCTCTTATCTAAGGCCATATTCTTTTTTTTTTTTTTTTGCCAGTCCTGGGCTTAAGCTCAGGGCCTGAGCACTGTCCTTGGATTTTTCTCAAGGCTAGAGCTCTACCACTTGAGCCTCAGCACCACTTCCAGCTTTTTCTAAATATGTGGTACCAAGGAATCGAACCCGGGTCTTCGTGCATGCTAGGCAAGCACTCTACCACTAGGCCAAACTCCCAGCCCCTCTAAGACCATATTCTGTAACTTTAAATTGACTACATGTAAGGTAGTTAACAGCAAAACTGCCTGAGAATTTTGAGAATGGGTTCAAGTTCTACAGCATCTTGTTATGATGAGCCAGTCAAGATAAACATATATGAAGAAAATGATGTTGTTCAACTCTGTTTGTTTTTACAATCAAATGACCATCTCAAAGACAATGTACAGAGTGGTTGCTTGGGGCTTCCTGACCATGATCCTGATAGGGGCTGCAGTCTCCCTCTTGTGCTTTATGAAATTCAGTCTGTAGCCATCTAAATCTAATTTTTTAAGGCTCTATCTCACCAGAAATACACATTTCCTAGTGTACATTCTCTCTGAAAACTGTTTTTCCTCACATTAAAATAAGCTCATGTATTTGTGTCTTCTCTTGCCTGTGTCAATTCTGGGAAGATTCTACTAAAGACAAATACTGTCAGCTAGGACATTTGGGTGGGAGAGACAGAATACTGAGACTCATAAGAGCAGGAAATTTAGTGGTGGAGAACAGACACCCAAAGTATCCAAGGGAAAAGAATCAGCAAAATAAAACATCCAATGACTTGATAAACAATACTGAGAAGACTATAGTTGTAAAACCATGGTCTCACAGTACATGAAGCAGAGCTAAGGGAAATGTATGTAGGAATTACAATAGCTTCCAGTACTGCACATCAAATCTCTCAGAAATTTGTCTTACTCAACTGCATTCCCATTACATTTTTCAAGGAAGCAAGATCATCAGTGAAAGAAAAAATATCTGTAACTGGCCATAATTGTGAAATAGAACGTATGCAAGTAGCTCAGATTAAAGTATGCAGGTATTACTTAGGAAACATGGTACTAAAGAATGCTATGATGTATTTTCCCAGTGCAAAATGAGTAATGCTATGTTTGTCCACCTCAGTCCCTGCTTTCACAGGGTAGAAGACAAGCTTCCCAGGGCTCAGCCAAGAGGTGTAACTACTACATGCTTATGGCTCATCAAATGAAGGCTAGATCCAAGCTGTCAGAAGTTATGCAGTCGCTAGCTGTAATTGCTAAGTTAACAACCTTCTCTGTGAGTTTTGTCAGAGTCCAAGAGGCAAAAGAAATCAATCTGTTCTCAAACCTTATACTGAGTAGATACCATCAACTCTGCTACTGATACATCTTTTCCCAGCAACCTTTTAGGCAAATCTAGGCTTATTTTAGGTGACTTATAAAGTACGTGGTAAGAAGGTGAATTGTCTCCAATTCCTCATGTATAAGTCATCTGGCAGGTCTATCTAGAAGTTTAATTCACAACTTGTCTGGTCCATTGTTACTCTACTCTGACTCCTTGAGGAGCCAAGAATCATAGGAAGAGTACATATTGAACAAGGAGTTCTAGTGTGCACAAAGTTAACCCCAAAACAATGGTGGCAAATTAAACATGAATATTCACAGCTACCTCTTTAACACTTCTCAATCAGGCTGTCTTCAATTTAGAAATATTATGCTGTCTCTACAGCACAGATCTGACATCCATCCTTATCTCAGTGTTCTCTCATGCTCTTTCACTGCCCCCCCCAAGTCAAAAACTGTTACCATTTGTTTTCTCAAACTAATGTCTCCTCCAACCCTCTGGAAATTTCAAATTTTTATCCTGGGGTTTCCATCAAACATCTCCATCCCCTATTATATACCAGGCATTCTCTCTGAAGTGATCCATCTGCATGGTGACATTACAAACTCAACCGCAGCCTTATAGAGTTACTCTCAAGAGGCTCATACAGTATCAAGTAAACTATACAAAATACTAGAACTTCTTAAAGGGACAGATGATAATTGATTACAATTTGCAGGCTCGTACTGATCTTAAGACAATTTTACAAACAATAAAAGGAATTTTAGCATACATAAATTCGAGACTCCATATCCCATCTTTCCTTCTTTATGTTGCTTTAAGTAACTATATGGTAATTTGAGGTTAAGTCTAATTTCTGCCACCATCCAGAATTATTTTCTAAATAATTTAATAACAATGAACATAATTTGTGGAGATTTTGTTCTGACAAGATTATAAATAATAAAAAACATTAAATTTGAGATTCAAAACTCAGTACTATTTGGAAAAAATGTTAAGTATAACTATAACATTAAAACTTATTTGTGAAATGAACAGTTCTGAAACACTTAGGAATACATGCTTATTCCCTTTGCTGGATAATTACTAGTATTTTCTGGAATCTGTTGAGAAATAATTTTGGTAAAAAGAGGCAGCAATTCTAGGAGCTGGATGTCAAGATTACATAATTAAAAAAATACAACTGAATTTGCTAGCACTGGATTCATATAAAATGGCCTTTAAAAAGTATGTTTGAATGCAAATACTGAATTCTGATGCTTCCTTGAAGACATATTCTGTCAGATTAATGAAGTATGGTATTGGATTGTCTTCTCTGAGGTATCCGTAGAGTAACATCGCATTCTGTAAACAGCATTTTGAAAACATCTTCATCCAACAATCATGTTACCGGCTCATTTTACATTGAACAGAGTCTCGCATAGGCAGGCTGGAGTGGTTGTTTTGAGACTGGTGCTTGCTATGGACACAGCTGTCAGCGATTCCATTTTCTCGTTTAGGTTTGCATTTATTGCTCTCAAGTCTATGACTGTGGATAAATAAGGCAGAAGGCCCCAAAATATGTACAATCAAGGACTGAAATTCTGACAGTTTGCACAAGTTCTGTTCACTTCTTGCCTGTAACTCTGAAGCTGAATAGTACATTTATACATGCCAAATGTGTTCAATAATAAATGCTTTGCTTTGGACTGTACTTCTTCCCATTTAGATGAACTTCCAGGAACTGCAATATCAAGAAAATGTTATTACTATTCATTGTACAGTTATGCATTAGTGAGTAAGACACAGGGAACAAACAACCTTACTGCACTGCTGAACATACTGTCATTAGTCTATATTTATCTACTCGAACATATTCTTGTTACGGAAGTGAATTCATTATTAAAATCTCTCCAGTCCATCTCATGTAGAGAAAGAAGAGTGGCAACAATTAAAAGACCTTATGTACTTAAAAAACTCATATGTGTATTATTTTTATAAAAAAAAAATAATCACTCTGCGGAATGCGGGAGCTTTTGACTGTAATCCTAGCTACTCAGGAGGCTGAGATCTGAGGATCAAGGTTCAAAGCCAGCCCAGGCACAAAAGGACCTGAGACTCTTTATCTCCAATTAACCCCTAGAAAATGGGAAGTGGGGCTTAACTTAAGGGTAGGGTGGTAGCTTTGAGCTGAACAGCTCAGAGACAATGCCCAGGCCCAGGGTAGCCTTGAGTTGAAGAGCTCAGGGACTGCACCCAGGCCAAGTTCAAGCCACATGACCCACCAAAAAGAAAAAAAAAAATCACTCTGTGAAATGCTTAAAGAAGTACACATAAGAGCCTACCTTTACTTATGTAGAAGACCATGATAAATATCATGTAAATCTTTAATCTTGTGTTGTCTCCTCCCAAAAAGATAAAAAATTAGGAGCAGGGAGTTTGGCCTAGTGGTAGAGTGCTTGCCTAGCATGCACGAAGGCCCAGGTTCGATTCCTTGGTACCACATACATTAAAAAAAAAAAAAAAAAAAAAAAAAAAAAGCCAGAAGTGGTGCTGAGGCTCAACTGGTAGAGTTCTGGCCTTGAGAAAGTCCAAGGGCAGTGCTCAGGCCCCGAGCTCAAGCCCAGGACTGTCAAAAAAACCAAAAGATAAAAAATTAATATTTTGCTAATAATAGTGACCTGTATTTCACCTTTTGAAGAGCTTTTCCCTTCCCTTAAATCTATTCAGCAGAAAAGTCTTCCTACTTAATTATAAGCTCACATGCTTAATTCTAAGATTCCAGGGATAGAATTCCATAAATCTCAGGCAGGCCCACATTTAGCAACATACTTAGCTGCATGTGAACTATGGCAGTAGATTTTCCTGAAGTGAGAGACCAGATATTCAAATCTTCCACAGAATATACATCTTCTATTTTCATCAAGGCTTCTTTGATATAATCTACATTCAAATGGCTTGGTACACCTATTAATTCAGAAGAATTAATTAATTAATTAATTATTTTGGTGGGTCATGGGGCTTGAACTCGGCCTGGGCACTGTCCCTGAGCTCTTCAGCTCAAGGCTACCACCCTACCCTCGAGCCAAGCCCCGTTTCCCCTTTTCTAGAGATTAATTGGAGATAAGAGTCTCGGGTTCTTTTGTGCCTGGGCTGGCTTTGAACCTTGGTCCTCAGATGTCAGCCTCCTGAGTATCTAGGATTATAGGTGTGAGCCACCGCGCCTGGCAAGAATATATAATTTATAAGTAAATTCCTTACTTTGTAAGAATTTGCTTTAAATTACATTCAAAGAAAACAAATGGCTTTGCCAAATTCAGTTTAAACAATACTTTAAACTATATTAATACTTTAACAACATAAACTATATGCACGTTTTTATAAAAATATAGGGAATATCGCTCATGCCTGTAGTCCTAGCTACTTGGGAGGCTGAGATCTAAGGATTGTGGTTCAAAGCCAGCCCAAGCATAAAAAGACATTGAAACTCTTATCTCCAATTAATCACTAGAAAACTGGAAGTGGCACTGTGGCTCAAGGAGTAGGGTGGCAGTATTGGGCTGAAGAGCTCAGGGACAGCACCCAGGCCCAGAGTTCAAGTCCCATGACCTACACACACAAATATATATACATATACATAGATATACATACATATGTATGGAACATGATACTAATAATTTAATGCTATATTTCCCACTAGAAGAGAATAACAATTAAATCAGAACATTTAGTTTAATAGGTAAGTTAGAATAGAGTAAAAAGAGAAAAAAAAATCCAATAATGATAAGTCTACTGTTGAGAACTTTTTCTTTCATGCTTAAACATGCTATAAGTAAGAAAGATATCAGCACAACAAAGTCACACATTAAATAAGATTAAGGAATTACATAAACCAAAAGACATAATTACACTAAGAATCAAAAGTTGCATTCTTGTCCTAGATCCAGTTTATTAGCAGAGTGACTTTACTAAATTATGTTACTCATCTGAAACAGTCTTTGTTTTTTTTTTTGGTGGGTCATGAGGCTTGAAGTTGGCCTGGGAGCTATCCCTGAACTCTTCAGCTCAAGGCTACCATTCTAGCCATGAGCCAAGCCCCACTTCTGTTTTCTATAGGTTAATTGGAAATAAGAGCCTCAGGTTCTTTTGTGTCTGGGCTGGCTTTGAACCTTAATCTTCAGATCTCAGTCCCCTAGTAGCCAGGATTACAGGTGTGAGCCACTATGTCTGGCTTGAAGCATAATCACATATTATAATATATACAATATATAATTATATAATTATAACAGAATTATTATACATAATCATTATATAATTACAAAATATATATTACATATAATTTTTTTCCCCCAGTACTGGGGCTTGAACTCAGGGCCTAGGTGCTGTCCCTGAGCCTCTGTGCTCATGGCTAGCATTTTACTACTTGAGCCACAAAGCCATTCCCTGTTTGTTTGGGGTTTTTTTGTAATTTACTGGATATAAAAGTCTCACAGACTTTCGTGCCAGGGCTGGCTTTGAGCCTCAATCCTCAGATCTCAGGCTCCTGAGTAGCTAGGATTAAAGGCATGAGCCACAGTGTTTTTAAACGGGAATACATGATCCACTCTCTGCCTACTTATTTAACTTATAAGGACCTAAGAGAATGTCTGAGAGACTGCACACTTAAATGCTCAATACACATAAGGTAGTGTTACAAAGCCTAATAAATACAAGCAAAATATAAAAGATAGCTTCGCACCCAATCTCCAATGAATAAATACACAAATAGTGAGAGCGACCTTACCTTCCAATATTATAACTACTGTGTCCCAGATGATGCGAAATGTTGTAAAAGCCACAAGTAATGAAAATATGTATGTACAGATGGGATCAGCAATCTTGTACTCTGGCTAAAAGATAACAGATGACAGTATACAATTAAATGTAGACAATAAGCAATCCATAAAACAAAGCGTGGTATATAATATATCCCCTGTTCTTTGGATTTCTTTAGTAGATTAGAGATTACCTTTAAGACTTGAATAGTGTAGTTAAGAAACATCTCCACTCTTTTTTTTTTTTTTTTTTTTTGCCAGTCCTGGGCTTGAGCTCAGGGCCTGAGCCCTGTCCTTGGACTTTCTCAAGGCTAGAGCTCTACCACTTGAGCCTCAGCACCACTTCCGGCTTTTTTCTATGTATGTGGTACCGAGGAATCGAACCCGGGTCTTCATGCATGCTAGGCAAGCACTTTAACCACTAGGCCAAACTCCCGGCCCCTCCACTCTTTCTTAATGTTGCTTAAATGACTTTCCTCATGGGATCTATTTCTAGAAATTTAATTGCTTGCTATGTTATTCTTCTTTGTGCCTTTTCTAAGTCTTCTACCCAGAATCATAAAATATCAAAGCTACAAGGATTAAAAAAAGGAAACTCAAATTTAGATTTGAGGGGCATGCAGAGCCAATACTAGATCCAGATTGTGGTCTAGAGCCTTTTTTACCATCTAGCAGTTCAGTGACAAGGCTTACAGTAAGAAGCTGCCATCAGAGCCAACTGTAGGTAAGATATCTGATGAGGGGATATCGTGTTTATTGGTAAGAAAAGAACTGCACTCTTGGCCACCTTAGCTTATGTCAATATAAATAAACTGCATTGGTGCAATATATTGCTTGGCTAATTAAGCCTACACCAATGAAGAGAACTGGCACTAGTATCCAGCATAATGATGAAAGAAAATCAGCTTCAGTTTCAATACTGAAATTAAGTGATTCTGTTACCTTGAATCGTATGATGTATGCAGCTATTAGCACACCAACACTCTGTACCAAATCCCCCAAGGCATGGACAAATGCGGCTCTCACTGCCAAGCTATCCTGCCCATGGCTGTGTCCACCAGAACCTATGGTAGGAGAATTTGAAGGCAGCGAATGGGAATGGGAGTGATGGTGACCAGATTGGTTCAACAGAAACCCCATTCTGTCAAAAATAAAAGAAAACATTATTATTTTCTCTAAAATAGTTGATTAGAATATTTGTTTCTAGTCAGAAATGAATGAGGCAGCACAGAACTCATTCACTAAATAAACCTCTGAGAACCTATTATGTATCAGGTGCTATTCTAAGTGCTGGGGTCAAAGCAGTGAATCAGATAGACATATCTCCACCTCTATTTGAACAGAGACCTGAAGAAAGTCAGAAACAAACACTGTCAAAGTGCTCAGGGCAGAGAGCAGACAAAGGCCCTAAAATGAAAAAGTTGCCCCATGTACCGGTAAAAACAAAAACAAAAACAGCCACTGTGGCCTAAATAAAGTAGGCAAAAAGTACTAGGAGATAAGTTGGGGATACCAAAGTTGTACTTAAGAAAGGCTGCTGTGCTGGTGACAGTGGCTCACACTTAAAACCTCAGTTACAAATGAGACTGCTACTGAGGATTTCAGTTTGAAGCCACCATGGGTCAGTCAAATCTGAGAGATCCTTTTTTTTTGGTCATTGCTGAGGCTTGAACTCTGGGCCTGGGCACTATCCCTGAGCTCTTTAGCTACCACCCTACCCCTTGAGCCACAGTGTCACTTCCAGTTTTCTAGTGATTAACTGGAGATAAGAGTCTCAGGTCTTGTGCTCCAGCTGGCTTTGAACTGAGATCCTCAGATTTCAGCCTCCTGAGTAGCTAGGATTACAGACATCAGCCACCAAGCTGGGGAGAATTCTTATCTTCAGGTAATCAGCAAAAAGCCAGAAGTGAAGGTATGCTTCAAGCAGTAGAGCTCAGCCTTGAGCAAAAATGCTAAGCAAGATTATGAGGTCCTAAGTTTAAGCCTCAGTATAGACAAGGTAAACAAACAAACAAACCCACCAAAAAACCCAGCTGTTGTAAGGGGTTTGATTCAATTGTTTGACTAGAAGCCACTAGGCAGTGATAGGTTAAACTAAGGCCAGGATATCATATTTGGCTTACTGCTTTTGCAGATAAAGGTTCTGAAATATAACCATAGTCATTTCTTCACCCAGTGAATATGTCAGCTTTTGTTCTGTGACAGCAGTGATCAAAAGCTTCAAAAGAAACTATAATTTTCAAAGACCGAAATATTTACCATGTAGTACATTCTTTTTGTTGGTTCTAGAAACTGGACTCCAGACCTTGTGCATACCGCCAAGATGTTAGCCAGCAAACTATGCCTTTAAAAATAAGTTGGCTGACATATAACGAATGATTGTTGTCCTTAACGTACTATGTTGTCTCTCATCTCCTTTGCTATCCCTTGGTTATCTCATATTGTTAAAGTATCTCACTTTGTTATCTGATATATTGAATTTATTTGTATTTGGTTATTTGAAATTTGATAGGGAAGGGGGGAAAACCAAGACGGGTGGGGGGTGTGGGGGGGGAGGGAAATGGGTACCAAGACATGTGAAAGGGTATCAATGTACGTGAATTAATGCACCTTCTATCTGGCAAATATCATGTAACCCTTTTACTAATTACAATAAAAAATGCAAAAATAAGTTGGCTGAAGCTGGGCGCTGGTGGCTCTCATCTGTAATCTTAGCTAATCAGGAGGCTGAGATCTGAGGATCTCAGTTCAAAGTCAGCCCAGGCATGAAAAGTCTGTGAGACTCTTTATCTCTAATAAACTTCCAGAAAACCAGAAGTGGTGCTATGAATCAAGTGGTACAGTGCTAGTCTTGAGCTGAAGAGCTCAGGGACAGCGCCCAGGCCCAGAGTTCAAGTCCCACAATTGGGGGAAAAAAAAAAAGTTTGCTGACTCCTCAATCTAAATAGTAACCTAAAAATTTAGTACTTTTAGGAAAATAAGCTGGCAGTTTAAAAGGTCTAACACAAAAATATTCAAAATGTTAAGTAACAAAAGACTTTATCCCGCTTAAATTTTGATTGTTCGTCAAACTCCAGTACACCTCAACAAGTGAAGGAGGAATTTATGTCTTAATTTTTATTAAAATTTGTAAGAACAAACAATATATAGAAAAACAACCAATGGACTACATAAATTTTAAACCATAACAATGTTACTTCACAGTCTGAATGAAGGTATGAACTATAATCTCAATGTTTATAGTATCTAAAAATACTAGGTGAAAAAACCCAAGCTTACATTATATTAACTGCAACTCCGACAGCTGCGGTGATAAGCATGATATCTCCGTTTATTTCATAGTTCATGTGGATGGTTCTTTGCACAGCTTCATATAAGAGGAATCCCATAAGTACATATACCAAAAGCACACTAATCATGGCTGACAAAACCTCTAGAAGGAAACATAAAACATCTATTTTCAGCACAGTTTTTACTAACTACTGTAGTCTGGTTTTTTTTTTCCTAAGTAGGTAAAAACTATACCATTTTCAATATAACTCTTTTTTCTTCTCATTTAAAAAATATTCAGGGCTAGGAATGTATGGAGTGCTTGCCTAGCATGCACACAGCTCTGAGTTCCATTCCTCAGTACCATATAAATAGAAAGTGCCCAAAATAGTGCTGTTGCTCAAGTGGTAGAGTGCTAGCCTTGAGTGAAAGAAACTTAGAGACAGTGCCTAGGCTCTGAGTTCAAGCCCCAGAACTGGCTAAAAGGAAAAAAAAAAAAAGAAAAAGAAAAATGGGTAAAGGACAAAATTAGTAATTTACTGTAGAAATGGCCAAAGTCTCAAAAATTAATCATAATGAAAGAAATTCAATAAGAATTAAGATTTTCTCTCTCCTCCCTTTCCTTCCCTCCCTCTTCTTTATCCCCCCCCCCTTCTCATCCTTGGCTTAAATTCAGGGCCTAAGCACTGTCTCTAAGCTTCTTTTGCTCAGGGCTAGCACTCTACCACTTGAGCCACAGCACCATTTCTGGATTTTTCTGTTTATGTGGTACTAAGGAATTGGATCCAGGGCTTTATGCATGCTAGACAAGTACTCTACCACTAAGCCACATTCCTTGCCCAAGATTCTCTTTTTATGCCTACTAAATTAGCAAATATTTTAATCCTTAAAGTTCATGAGAGTCTTATCTCTGAGGAAGCACCAAAAAATAGCCAGAAGTTAGGTTAGGTTGTGGCTTAAGTGGTAGAGCGCTAGCCTTGAGGAAAAAAGCTCAAGGACAGTGTTCAGGCCTTGAGTCCAAGCACCAGGACTGGCTTTAGAGATTTTCCTGCCCGTGCTGGCTTTGAATCTTAATCCTCAAAGCTCAGCCTCCTAAGTAATAAAGATTACAGGCATGCGCCACGGGTGCCTGGCTACTTCACCAGGCACTGCTTTTATTATTATTACTCTGTTCAAAATAGGCCAATAAAAAGGTGAATGTAGGGGCTGAGAATGTGGCCAGTGGTAGAGTACTTGTGTAGTATGCATGAAGCCCTGAGTTTGATTCCTCAGTACCACATAAAGAGAAAAAGCCAGAAGTAGTACTGTGGCTCAAGTGGGAGAAGAAGCTTAGGGACAGAGCCCAGGACCTGAGTTCAAGCCACAGGACTAGTACAAAAAAGAAAAGAAAAGAAGTGAATGTATTGCAAAAAGATGTTGATACAAAAGCTGAAAAAAAGGTCAGGTCAGTCACACCTGTGTCTTCTACATATTACACATATTACAATACTAAAAATCCACACTTTAATAGTTTTGTTTGAAATTCTTAAGGTGAAAAGGAAGAAGCACTAATGACCACTAGACTAGCTCATTAAACCTAGATGAGTTGGAGCTGGGAATTTGGCTTAGTGGTAGAGTGCTTGCCTAGCATGCACGAAGACCTGAGTTCGATTCCTTGGTACCATATACATAGAAAAAAAGCCAGAAGTGGTGCTGTGGCTCAAGTGGTAGAGCTCTAGCCTGCCCAAGGACAGTGCTCAGGCCCTGAGTTCAAGGCCCAGGGCTGGCAAAAAAAAAAAAAAAAAACAACCTAGATGACTTAAACCTAGATGGCTTGAATAAATCTGTAATTATATTGGTTTGTTCAAACAAGTTAAAACTGTAAAGATTGCAGGTAATCAAGGTTATAGTTCATTGTGGTTTTAGTATAAGATTATAAATCAAAACAATTCCCTACCTAAGCGATGAAACCCAAAAGTGAATCTTCTGGTTGGTGACTTCGAAGACAGCCACAAAGCAAGCAGTGTGAGTATGATGGCACTCAGATCAGTCAACATATGAAGTGCATCTGTCATAATTGCTAGGCTATTTGCAATGTATCCACCTTAGAGTAAGGGAGAAAAGGTCAAATAAGTTAATTAAAAAATATGTAAGTGAAAAAAACCTGAAATACATACCATCCTACAACACAGAAATCTGTGAAGTAAATCTTTATCCTGTTAAATAAAATTATTCTGACATTTCATGCAAACATAATATATGTGTCTAGTCATCCTTCAGCATCCGTGGGGTCTGGTCCCAGAACTCCTCTAATCAAAACCTGTGCATGTTCAAGTATCTATATACAGCAGTGAATTTACAAACACTAACATATACCCTCCTGTATACTTTAAATCATCTCTAGATGACTAGTAACACCTACAATGTAAATGTGAAATTGTTTAGGGAATAATGTCAAAGGAGCAAGACAGTGAGTCTGGACATATTCAGCACCTATGCATTTTTTTAATCCACAGTGGAATTCGTGATGTAGAACCCATGGATATTAAGGGCCCACTGCACAAATTCCTGGTAAGAAAATCCCTCCCTCCCTTCCTTCTCTTCTTTCTTTCTTTTGCTGGTCCTAGGCCTTGAACCCAGGGCTTGGGCTGTCCCTGAGGCTCTCTATGCTCAGGCTAGAGCTCTACCACTTGAACCACAGCACCACTTCTGGACTTTTCTGTTTATGTGGTAGTGAGAACTCGAACTCAGGGCTTCCTGCATGCTAGGCAAGCACTCTACCAGTAACCACATTCCTAACCCCCAAAATCCATTTCTTTTAACAGATTCTTGAAGGAGTCAATGATGCCTTAAAAAGCTTGCTAATTTGGTAGCATGTGTATCAAGAGAAATATGTTAGTACTGCAGTTTGTGTTCAGCCCAGTAATTCTATTAGACAGTGAATCAATAGCCATGACATCTAAATTGCAACAAGCTGAAAAAAAGCTATGTGCTCACTTTTTCAGGAGATTCTGAAAATAAAACTGGAGTAATTCACAAAATGTGCATGATTCAAGCTGGGCCTGGTGGCTCATGCCTGTAATCCTAGCTACTCAGGAGGCTGAGATCTGAGGATCAAGGTTCAAAGCCAGCCCGGCACAAAAGGACCTGAGACTCTTTATCTCCAATTAACTTCTAGAAAACAGGAAGTGGGGCTTGGCTCAAGGGTAGGGTGGTAGCCTTGAGCTGAAGAGCTCAGGGACAAAGCCCAGGCCAAGTTCAAGCCTCATGACCCCCAGAAAAAAGTACGTGATTAGTTCGACAGAATAGGTAAGAAATAACTTATTAGCTTGGATATGTAGCAAAAGTCCAGGGACTTTTCAGTCCAGGCTGGCTTTGAAGGCTGATCATCAGATCTTATCCTCCTGAGTTGCTAAGATGATAAGTGTGAGCTACCCAACACCAGTTTCAGAGGGACCTTTTTTTAATTGGTAAATTCTATCTTTTCACTTTCCTGTTTGAACTCTACACTAGATAAAGAGTTTATGCACCTTTAGAATAAAAACTACACTCATTCAGTGTGACCCACCAAGAACTGCTTACCTGGTCCTCCTATCTGCCTTTGTCCCTTAATGCTTACTACATTCTGGCCATATTGGCCTTCTTTTTACTTTCTTTTAAGGAAATGATGCCTTTGGGATCTTTGTACATGCTGTTCTCTTTGCTTGAGTAAACCTTCTTATTCTTTTTTTCCTTTTTTTTTTTTGTTTTGGTTTAAATGAACCTGGCTCATGTATAAACTATGTCTTACTGTTAATTATCTTACAGTTCTCATTCTTTTTCACTATAATATTTAAGACAATCTGAATTTAATTATGTGGTTATTTAATGTGTTTCCTTCATTAGGAAAAAAAAAACAAATGCTTCAGATAGTAGAAATCATTAAGACTTTTGTTCTCCATTAGTTATCTAGAACATGTGGCAGGGCCTGGCATACAGTATGCACTCAAAAAGTACCTGCTGAATGGAAGGAACAGAGCAAAGACTGGACTTTGTTCAACATCTCAGAGTGTTAGTAGTAAAACCAAGGTTCAAAATCAAATCTCCTCTGTCAGATCATTAAATTGATTTTTCAATATTCCTTACTTCCTATATATAATGCTTTATTTCTAAGTGCTTTGGACATACTTTTAATAAATACATCATATACTGTTAATGCTATCTTAAATATTACTGTATTATTCAACAAAAGATTATTTTTTTGTGGGGCTTGAACTTGGCCTGAACTTGGCCTGGGCCCTGGGAGCTGTCCCTGAGCTTTTCAGCTCAAGGCTACCACCCTACCCTTGAGCTAAGCCCCACTTCGTTTTCTAGAGGTTAATTGGAGATAAGAGTCTTTTGTGCCAGGGCTGGCTTGGAACCTTGATCCTCAGATCTCAGCCTCCTGAGTAGCGAGGATTACAGGTATGCACTCCTGCCCTCAACAAGATTCTTTATTTAAACTAAAGTTAGCATTTGAAAGGAAGAAATTTATTACAACTTTCACATAATATTTGCCAAATATAAGATTTCAAAAATGGGAAGTCATCGCAATTGTATTTTAATAGTTTTTTTTTTTACTTAAGTCAACATTTCTTTCTTTCTTTTTTTTTTTTGCCAGTCCAGTCCTGGGGCTTAAATTCAGGGCCTGGGCATTGTCCCCGAACTTCTTTTGCTTAAGGCTAGTACTCTACCACTTGAGCCACAGCACCATTTCCAGCATTTTCTGTTTATCTGGAACTGAGGAATCAAACCCAGAGATTCATGCATGCTAGGCAAGCACTCTACCCCTAAGGTACATTTCCAGGAAAACAGTTTGATGCCAGCCACATTGGTTCAATGCAAGGCAAGCCTAAGCAGGAAAGTCTGTGAGAGTCTTTTTTTTGGGGGGGGTCATAGGGCTTGAACTCGGCCTTGACACTGTCCCTGAGCTCTTCAGCTCAAGGCTACCACCCTATCCTAGTGCCAAGCCCCACTTTCTGTTTTCTAGAGGTTAACTGGAATTAAGAGTCTCAGGTCCTTTGGTGCCTGGGCTGGCTTTGAGCCTTGATCCTCAGATCTCAGCCTCTTGAGTAGCTAGGATTACAGATGTGAGCCACTGCGCCCTGCTTGTGAGACTCTTAAATCCACTTAACTACCCCAAATCCAGAAGCCGAGCTATGGCTCAAGTGGCAGAGCACAACCTTTGAACTCAAAAGCTCAGGGACAGCACCCCAGTCCAGGGTTCAAGCCACAGGACCAGCCACAAACAAAAGCAAAACCCCAAAACAGTTCAACAAAAATGTACTATCTAGGGGCCAAGAGCATGGCCTAGTGGTAGAGTGCTTGCCTAGCATGCATGAAGACCCAGGTTCAATTTCTTGGTACCACATACATAGAAAAAGCTGAAAGTGGTGCTGTGGCTCAAGTGGCAGAGCTCTAGCTGTGAGAAAGCCCAATGACAGTGCACAGGCTCTAAGTTCAAGTGCCAGGACTGGCAAAAAAAAAAAAAAAAAAAAAAGAAAATGTACTGTCTAATTTATGTCTGTACCATTGTAAATGCTGTGAATTCAGCTTGTATTTCAGTGGAAGAAAACAAATAATCTGGGACGCTGAGGTTAAAGAGGGAGAAAGAAATCCCTCTAGAAAGAGACAGAGCTCTGATGTTTTTGAGATGAGACACAAATGGTCAGAAACTAGTCAAGACAATCCATATAAAGTTCTGATCTTGAAGTTGACCATAAAACTATTTTAGGGGGCTGCACATAACTGAAAAATGTTATTAGAATACATAGCATAAAATAATTGTTAGACTACATAGCATAACATTATTGTTTCAGTTATTCAGATATTTATATGCATATGTATGCATGCCTACATGAGTCACAATGTTAAGTGTATTTCTTCCTTTTTCCTTACTTTAGTGAGGTCAAGTTACTGAAGTAGAGGGATCAAGCAGTGGGAAGGGCTGAATGGCAAGAGGTGAGTAGAGAAGAGAAAAATAGCATGACTGAAGTAAACATTGAGGAAGGTTAAGAGGTAGGGAATGAACATACAATTTTCTTTTTTTTTTTGCCAGTCCTGGGCTTGAGCTCAGGGCCTGAGCGCTGTGCTTGGACTTTCTCAAGGCTAGAACTCTATCACTTGAGCCTCAGCACCATTTCCGGCTTTTTCTATGTATGTGGTACCAAGGAGTTGAACCCAGGTCTTCTTGCATGGTAGGCAAGTACTCTACCACTAGACCAAACTCCCCGCCCCGAACATACAATTTTCTATGTAGAACTTCCACTAAAGCATTTTAAGTTTGGGCTTCCAATTTTACTCTTATCATGGTTCATCCTCAGAGACAACATAACAGAATTATCTCCTTGTTTTAATGTTACTTTATAAACTGTCATTAGTTGGCAGTTAGCCCTCTTATCTGAGGGCTCTGCATCTTCAGATTCAACCATTGATTACCAACATTTTAAAACAAAACACTGCATCTTTATTTAAAATGAATGACTTTTTTCTCTCTGTTCCCTAAATGCTATATAAAGCAGTTGTTTATATAGCATTCATATTATATTTAGTATTAAAAGTAGTTTAGAAACAGTTAAAAGTATATAGAGGAGTTGGGTGTGGTGGCTCACGCCTGTAATCCTAGCTACTCAGGAGGCTGAGATCTGAGGATCAAGGTTCAAAGCCATCCCAGGCACCAAAGGAACTGAGACTCTTATCTCCAGTTAACCTATAGAAAACAGAAAGTGGGACTTGGCTCTAGGGTAGGGCCGTAGCCTTGAGCTGAAGAGCTCAGGGACAGTGCCCAGGGCGAGTTCAAGCCCCATGACCCACAAAAAAAAAAAAAAAAAAAAGTATATAGAGGGACCGAATTTATCTTATAGAGAGAATAATTTGCAATAATTAAAAAAAAAAAATGAGGGACCAGGAGTGAGGCCTAGTAGTAGAGTGCTTGCCTAGCATGCACAAAGCCCTGGGTTCAATTCCTTTATACCATATACACAGAAAAAGCTGGAAGTGGTACTGTGGCTCCAGTGGTAGAGCACTAGCTTTGGGAAAGCTCGAGGACAGTGCCCAGGCCCTGAGTTCAAGCCACAGCACTGGCAAAAAACAACAACAACAACAACAAAAAAAACAGAAAAGAAAGCCTTCAGGGCAATTTCAGACTCTCCTTATTTCAAAAAACTTTTTAACTGGTAGTATTTAATTTAGCAAATATTGTGTCTAATGACTGAAAACAAATGTATAAAAAGACTAAATAACAAAACCAAACCAACCCAATGCTTCAGATTATAGATTTGGCTCTTCCATTAGCCATCAAAGTAGCCTCCATAACATAACCCCTCTGGGTTTTCAGTATCCTCACAAGAGCAGGGGGAGGAGGTGTGCAACAACATCAAGTTCTACGACTAAGCAACAGAATTTTTTTTTTTTCTGCCAGTCCTGGCCCTTGAGCTCAGGGCCTGAGCACTGTCCTTGGACTTTGTTAAGGCTAGAGCTCTACCACTTGAGCCTCAGCACCACTTCTGGCTTTTTTTCTATGTATGTGGTGCCGAGGAATCGAACCGGGGACTTTGTGCATGCTAGGCAAGCACTCTAGACTTCACTAGGCCAAACTCCCGGCCCTGAGAATTATTATTATTATTTTTAACACTGCAACAAACGAACCTAGCATTCGATCGGAATTGTTAAATTAAAAAAAAGTTACACGATGCACAATGAAGACCTTGCCACTTGCCAGTGGGAGTGACCCGGTGTGGGGAACAGGACTGGAATACGGCCAAGTGATCTCGGGAGGAAGTTTCAACCAGTTGTCCTCGATGGTTTGGATTCCCGTGGCCTTTTCCCATCCAGAGCACCGATTATCTAGGTTACTCAATCCACTTCCGGAAGCAGCCTCAGTGAAGACCCTCAAACCCTGTCAGTGTCACTCAATGGGCCAGGGAGAGGGGATGGGGGGAGGAGAAGGCAACGTCAAACAGAACCGTGAGTTGACCACCCAACTCACCTACAAGTTCTCCAATCATGAAAAGCAAGTAAAGAACGGCAGCAATGGTCAACCTGGTTTTCACCTTTCTCTGCTTCAGCAGCTCCCTCCGTTGGCTGCAGCTGTCACAGGGGTCCACCTTCAGGCTCAGCTGACTGTGGGTCAGAGGCAAATCCTGATCCAGTAAGGAGTCGTCGTCGGCCGGGAGGGCCGGGTGCGCCCCGTTCGCAGGCCTCTCGGGGGTCTCGGAGTCGTCGTCGGCCACCACCACTCGAAGTTTATTAAACCGCGAGAGCCCCTCGTCCCCGGCCTCATCCGAGAAGTCGAAGGCGCTGGTGTCATTTAAGAAGAGCGGCGCGTCGTCCTTCCTCAGCAGGGATTTGAGGCGCTTCCACGCGCCGGAGCCGGCCATGGTCGAGGCAGGGGCCGCGGGAGCACGGCTCGGGGAAGGCGGCCGGCCGCGGCTACTTCACGGCCGCGCCAGGTCCCGACGGCGGGGCCGCGCGTCCCTCCCCATCCTGCGCGGAGGGGGTGTGCGTGTGCGCGTGTGTGTGTGGGGGGGAATCAGACACCGTTACAAGTGAAAGGCGTCCCCCTCCACAGCGTCCCCTCCCCACCACCCCGCCCCAACCCGCCGTGGGCGGGGTGTGCGCGCGCGCGTGCGCGCCTCCGCGCGCGCCAGGCCCGGGTGGGGTGGAGGGGGGGTGCGGCCGGCCGTGGGATTCCCGCTAGGGGGCGGCGCGCGCTACCTGGGACGCAGCCGCGGGCGCACCGCGCATCTCCTCCACGCCGCCACCACCACCACCACCGGCGGGGTTGGCGGGGCCACCTCGAGATGTGCAGCCCGACGTGGCGGGAAAGCGGGGCCGTACTCGCGTCTACCGCGCCCGCCGCTCAAGGCCGGCTTCCCGGGAGAGTCTTGACAGAAAAAGGTCCGAGGCCGAGCGACGCGCGCGGCCGCCCGTCTTCTCTTCCCCTCGCTCCCCCCCTCCCCCGCGCCCATGCGCGAGGTCGGGTGCGCGTGCGCGTACGCCGCGAGAGGCGCGCGAGGGAGGGATCGGCACCCGGACGCTCAGACTCCTCGGCGCTCAGTGGCTGGGCGCTCGAGGGGGCGGGGCGAAGACGGGGGAGTGGGCGGGGCTTCTCCGCCCCCCGCCCCCAGGCTCCGTCTCGCCCTTTGGCTCCTTGTGGACTCGCGTGCGCGACCCGGTCCACCTTCCCACTGGTGCATGTGCACCCGGGTTAGGGTTCGTCCTCTGAAGCGAGTGGATTCGAACGGGCCCTTCCTCGCTGTCTGGAGTTCCTTCCGCTCCCACATGGGTCTTGGGACTCTCGGGTGCGATCTCGGTGACAGAAAACCAGCTCAGTGCTGTCTGCACGCTAGGTGGCCACTCGAGTGGCTGCCTTTTTTAGGCAAGTGGGCAAAAATTTGCTGCCCAACCGGCTCCACCGGTCAGGACCGAGGTATGGTCGTCGGCAGTTTATCACTGTGTTCCAGCAAATGTGGGTTTGCTCCTCCTCCCATGTTGTGTGTGGCAAGGTTCCTTTTGGCCACCAAGCTAGTTAGAACTGCTACCTACCTGCTTTGGCTTTTGGTTCTGTTTAACAAAAAAGTGGTTGAACTGTTTAAAATTAAATTCTGAGTGGTAGTTGTTGACTTAAACCTAAATTTCATGTTTTTAAGAAGGTGGGGGTGGGTGGGTGGGTGGCGACTGAGCTGAGTGGAAGAGCACTGGCCTAGCTAGTGCCAAGGCCCTGAGCTCAGTTTTCAGTTGGGGGTGGGGGAGAGAGCCTAAATTTTATGCTGGGCATTGGTGGCTTGTGTCTATAATCCTAGCTACACAGACAGAAGGCTGAGACCTGAGGATCACGGTTAGAAGTCTGCCCAGGCAGAAAAGTCCATGAGACTCTTAACCTCCAGTTAACCAATACGCCGGGAAATGGAGCTATGAGCACAATAGCCAAGCAAGAGTACAAGCAGCAACCAGCAACCATACTACCAGCAAAAATAAGCCTACATTTTAATGACAAAACATAATAACAATAAGTCAAGCAATTATTCCCTCCTGAAGTTTGATGTCTTAGTCTTATAATTTTTTAATCTGAATTAGTTTTTTTTTTTAATGTGTGGAATTTAGGAGTCTCTGTAGACCTTAAATGTAAATACAAAATTCTCTTATTTTTCTTAGCTTTCGTCATATTCTCAAGTGGGCCTGAGACTCAGGATTAAAGCAATACTGTCAGGATAATTCATTTCAAAACTCAACCTCCTATTTATCCCATTGATATTGTATTTTTGCAGCTGTCCACAAGTTTACCAAATTGCATGTCACAAAAATATACAGTTAAGTGACATAAAACAACATTTTCCTCTGGAGAGTTAGATGACACCTCAGAATACTGTATGTTTCAAATACAAGAGCATCAACTACTTTTGGATCAATACTCCTACAGAATTGGGGCCACCGATTAAGAAACCTGCACCAGAGACTCGGTGCATCCTAAGGGAATGCTACTGAGGCAAATTTCACTAACCAAGACACTGGCCTTGATGGACTGATGCAGGAGTTTACTCAGGATTGCTTTCCTAAATCCAGCCATCGTAATGCATCTAGTTGGGGAGTAGGTTGTTTTTTATAGTGCCTGAATTTGTAGAAATATAAACAAATAAGGCAGATACTTCTAAGTGTCATCGTACTCCTTTACTATGCTTTCTTCAAATAAGATTCCATTTAAGGCAGAAAGGCAATGGATGTTTCCCGGGACAGTGAAGATCCTGAGTTGTTTTGGGTACTTTTGCATCAAGCTTTGTGGAAAAGGTCCAGTATTCTGCATTCCAGTTTGTTTCTCTGCTTTTGTCTCACTGGGTCCCACTGGAATGAGTGATGACAAGACAACAAAAACTCTGGGTGGTGATTCAAAGACACCGACACAGATCACTTCACTCTTCAGAAACAAAGCTTAATCCTCTTCCTATGGAGTGTGGGCAGCACTGAATAATAGCACGTGACCCATAATGAATGGAATATGGCAGAAGTGACTGTGACTTACATGACTAGGTCATAAAAGACAATGCGGCTGCCTCCTTCTTACTCTTAGGGGAGCACTACCACAGCATGAAGATCTCAAACAGCCTCACGAAAAGGTCTGTGGGAGGAGAAGCTGAGTCCACAGCCATGCTCTCGAACCACTGCAAGTGGACCCCTTCATCTCTAGGGAAGCATGCAGATGAATTCATGCAGGCAGTGTTGACTGAAAGCTCAGGAGGGGTGTTGGGCCACAACTACCCAGGTGAGCCATTTAAAAAGGACAGAGGCTGTATGAGATAATACAATTTTTCTTGTTTTAGGATGACAAGTTCTGGAGTAATATTGTACACAACTATATATAGATAAGACACTGTCAATCTTTGTTTCTTCTTTTTTTTTTTTTTTTTTTTGGTGGGTCATGGGGCTTGAAACTCTGGGCTTAGGCACTGTCCCTGAGCTCAACTCAAGGCTACTACTGCTCTACCCCTGGGCCCAGGCATTGTCCCTGAGCTCTTCAGCTCAAGGCTACTGCCCTACTCTAGGAGCCTCTGCCTCACTTCTCATTTTCTAGTGATTAATTGGAGATAAGAGTCTCTCTGATCTTTAGTGCCAATGCTGACTTTGAACTTCAATCCTCAGACTCAACCTCTTGAATAGCTAGGATTACAGGCGTGAGCCACCACGCCCGGCTCCTCTTTACTTTTTCTCTACGCTTCATTGTCTTCTTTTAAGCATCAATCATATGGGCTCTTGTTCCTAGGTCTGCCCTTGAACTCATGACACAATTTTTATCAATGAACTTCTGCCAGTAGTCTCAGAATGTAACCACCAATTGTGATTTTATTTCTCTGTTTGGAGTTTATAAAATAGACAATTGAACTTCTGAATCACGACCCTGGTTATAATCTCAGCACTGCCTGTAATTCTGCTAGCGATCACTCAGTATACATTCTTTTATGAGACTTCCTACTTCTTTACACTCTGACGAACTTTTTCTGCTGGACAGAAAATGTCACCAGCCATTTAGCCCATCTCTCAACCAGGTGACTTTTGTTTAGGTAATTGAGGCCTGCTGGTTCAATTGAAAGGCACATACCTTGGGGCAGTTAACTAAGACATAAAAATACCCTATCCCAAACAAAGGCCATGTTCTGGTCCAGCTATCTTTTTTTGTTGGGGGGAAGGAAACAAAGCTAAACATTATACCACAGCTAACATTTACTGAGGCTTGTTTATGTGCCAAGCATTGTGTAGGGGACCTACATTAGCTCATTAAGTCCCTGTGATACCACTGGGAAGAATGTGGTGATTAACAACATGTGTCATGGAGTCAGTGCTTGAATGCTGGCTTTACCATTCACCATCATAGGAGTTTCTCGTAACCTCTTTGCCCTTGTTTTCTTGGGAGATGGTAACTGTACCTACTTCACAGGGTTGCAGTAAAGAATAAAGAGCTGGGGCTGGGAGTCTGGCCTAGTGGTTAAAGTGCTTGCCTAGCGTGCATGAAGACCCGGGTTCGATTCCTCGGTACCACATACATACAAAAAAGCCGGAAGTGGTGCTGAGGCTCAAGTGGTAGAGCTCTAGCCTTGAGAAAGTCCAAGGACAGTGCTCAGGCCCTGAGCTCAAGCCCAGGACTGGCAAAAAAAAAAAGAATAAAGAGCATTCTACACATGAATCACATAAAACTTCACTTCCTCGCTCACTCAAAGTCAGCTAGTTATGTAGATGAAGACATACACAGAGTTTCACAGTAGTGAAGTATCTTGGCCAGGGTTTTGCAGCTACTAAACACAGCAGGAATTCAGATTGTAAATCCTTTCAGAGCTCAAATCCAATCATTTCTATACTCTGTTTCTTTCATTGCTCAAATAGGATGATCTCTAGAAAAAGGCAACTTAGACCCCAGCAAGAATACGAAAGAGAAACAAACCCTTGTTTCATATATATAGTATTTGCTGGGCCAGGAGTATAGTCTAATGGTAGAGTGCTTGCCTGGCATGCATGAAGGCCTGGGTTCGATTCCTTGGTACCACAAATACATAAAAAGTCAGAAGTGGTACTGTGGCTCAAGTGGTAGAGCCCTAATCTTGAGATAGTGCCTGGGCCCTGAGTTCAAGTCCCAGGACTGGCAAAAAAATAAAAATAAATAAGTAAAAATAATATTTGCTAATACCATATGACCTTGGTATCATCCTGTGCATTTTCTTCTTGGAAACAAATGGGAAAAAAGTTTTTGTAATTGAAGTTGACAGATACAAATGACATGTGTTCCCTGTTATAACTGTAATTGCTTATCTCTTTTTTCAGGGCATGTGGCTGTACAGGTTCCCAAATGGCATCTTGGAATGTGCTCCCTTACCCTTTTCAGAAGGTATAAGAGCTGTTAAGGGTTCATGATGTTATGCACAGCTATGCTTCCATGAAATACTCCCTATCCCATGAGTAGACTGTTTCAGTTTAGCCCAGGGAAGAAATAGGAAGGACCCAGAATAAATGCGGGATTTCCAAGGATAAGAAAGCCCCCTTCTGCTAGGTGTGGTGGCTTATACCTGTAATCCTAGCTACTCTGGAGGCTGAGATCTAAGGTTCAAAGCCAGCCTGAGCACAAAGGAACCTGAGACTCTTATCTCCAATTAACCTCAAGAAAACGGGAAGTGGGGCTCAAGGGTAAGGTGGTAGTCTTGTGCTGAAAGAGCTCAGGGACAATGCCCAGCACCAGGGGTAAGGCTGGTAGCTTTGAGCTAAAGAGCTCAGGGACAGTCCCCAGGCTGAGTTCAAGCCCCATACCCCCCCCCCACACACAAAAAAGCCCCCTTCTAGGTGAGGTAGGAGATAAAGGATAGGAGCTGAGAGTGTAGCCTAGTGGTAGAGTGCTTGCTTGACATGCCCAAGGACTTACAAGAGCCCAGATATCCTGTCAAGCAAACTAGCCTATACTTAATCGAGCTCATTGTTCCTTTTTTTTTTAAAAAAAAAAAAAGATCATTTGTTCCCTTTTGTTTTTAAACATTACTTTCTTTTTTTTTTTTTTTTTTTTTTTGGCCCCCTTCTCTTTCTGGCCCCGCTCGCTCCGGCCCCGCTCGCTCCGGCCCCGCTCGCTCCGGCCCCGCTCGCTCCGGCCCCGCTCGCTCCGGCCCCGCTCCGCTTGCTTGCTTTCGCTCTCTGTCGCTTGTTGCAGTCTCGTCTCTGCCACTTCCGGCTTGGTTGTGTATGTGGGATACCGAGGAATCGAACCCGGGTCTTTGTGCATGCTAGGCAAGCACTTTAACCGCTAGGCCAAACTCCCGGGCCCTTAAACATTACTTTCTATTTCTATGATTGTATCAGGTTCTAAATGAGAGGAAGGTGAGGAGAATAGCATACAACTCTGGAACTCTTAAGTCTGGGAGTGGCAGAATCGAATCTGGGTGTTCGTGCATGTTAGGCAAACATTCTAGTTTGTACAAAGGAGTTGTCATGCATCTTGGTCAGTGTAACCCCTTTCTACATTCTTACCCCTTGACTCACCCCTTCCCTTACTTTCCTTAATTTTGTGGTATATACAGTGACTTCTGCATTTTCCCCTTTATTCGTCTACTCCTCTACCCTTGCCCTTCCTTGCAAGTTCACATTTCTTAGCATTTATTTTGTTTGACTTTGGCATTGTTTTTCTAAGGAATTACATTACTTGAGTTTTATTACATTATTTGAGTCTACTATCATATTTAAGTTAATACATTTGTAACCAATTGTTTTCTTATAGATTGATAGGCAAATTCTAGCTACCACAAATGAGAGAAACCATAAAATCTTTGTCTGTCACTGACTGACTTTACTTAATATAGTTTTGTTGTTGGTCTTTCCATTTCCTTATAAATGGTACAATATTATTCTTTTTAATGGATAAGTAAAATTCCATTGTGAATTTATACCACATTTTCTTGATCTGTTTTTGTCTGTAAGCAGAAATGGAAAATAATATTTGTTTTCTCTCTTTCATAGAGACATTGTAAGCATCAAGCATTTCCTTGTCAACTTTACTACAAGGAGTTATTACAGACTATGCCTCCTGAATGAAACTACAAAGCCAAGTATGAGCAATGATGGTTGTTAAGCATCCAACATGTAGGATGGCTGATGCTTGTCTGTTTTATTCATGACACACTGTGAATCATTAAGATGTAGACATGATATGACTGTTACCATTTCTATCCTAAGCTGTGCAACCCTGAAAATACTCATAGATTCACATATGAAAATGACTTACAGAGCATTCATTCATTACTTTAAATTCTTCTCTAATATAAATATCTTTCCATGGTGTATTAGGGTTTCCCTAAGAAATTTTGAGTAGTGAGATCAGTGTGCCTCTAAATGGTGATGGTTGATTCACTAATAGTTAATATTTATACTAGACCTATTTCAAAGAACATTGTAACCTTTACAAATTAAGGCAGAACAAAGAAGCAACTGCCCAAGTGACTCTCTTATAGCGTGT
Organism: Megascapheus bottae; assembly: GCF_031878675.1. Taxonomy (NCBI): domain Eukaryota; kingdom Metazoa; phylum Chordata; class Mammalia; order Rodentia; family Geomyidae; genus Megascapheus; species Megascapheus bottae. The sequence continues at coordinate 20,365,452 of NC_143533.1, read as the reverse complement.
AAACAATGAAGCCCTTTGTGTACATGCACCCCAGAAGTTATTGTGAAATTTAATTAGATTAAGATCTGCCAAGTGCTTTGAGCTTTTCCTAGAATTCCTCTGTAAAAGAATGGTAGTATTAACTTTTTTTTTTTCAAAAAAAAGTATCTTCATGTTGGTCCTCCAAGAATCAAATGTAACAAGTTCATCTGCTTCTGTTCCCTGAAGAAAAGCAGTCCTGGGCCTTGAACACAGCCTGGACACTGTCCTTGGACTTTTTGCTCAAGGCTATTGCTCTGCCACTTGAGCCATAGTACAACTTTTGGCTTTTCCTGAGTATGTGGTACTGAGGAATTGAACTCAGGGTTTCGTGCATGCTAGGTGAGCACTCTACCTACCACTAGGCTCACTCCTGGCCCCTGAAAAGCAATTTTTTTTTTCTTAAAGCTCAGACTGAAACCAAACCAAACCTACAATTAGCTTTAATGGCTTTAACGTGACTACAGGAACCCAAGGGACTGAGTCAAAACTACTGCTTCTAATCACAAAGATCTTGGTGTGTGATTTACATAACACAATTTTGCTTCATGATCATGGTAGCAGGTGGTAGTTAGACATAAACTACTGTCATTATAACTATTTTATGCTGAGGAACAAAGATGTACTGTCCTCACTGTCATTTACAATATAATGACTTACATTCTGCTCACTTACAAATAGGTCTTAAGGCAGCCTCCCCTTTAGTAGACTCCCCATATCTCTATGCATTGTCAGTGCTAATGTGTTTTCCTGGTACCAGGTACTGTTGAATGTATCCACAGGCAACTGGGATAGCGCTAGGAGTCCTGGATCTTAGAATTAAAGCCCTACTGGGGATGTTTCTTGGAAACCCTTTCACCTTTGTCCCTTGTTCTCCCCTATCCTAACCCTGTCCCTAGAGATACCCTTACCTGCAGCCCTTGCTGTCTACACCCTTGTGGAGACAGACACCCAGAGAGTCACTCTGAATCTTCTGAGTAGAAGGCTTGAAGTAGCAGAAACTCTGGACCAGGCTCCACTGAGACCTGGGGATAAGAGGCCCTTTGTACAGACAATGGAACCTCCCTGGCAGGTGTCCAGCCCGGTTTCCTTGGGGCTAAAGGGGTTTCCTGGGACTTGGATCTTTGGGTTTTACTGAGTTCTTGTTTTCCTGGCAATAAGTATAAATTCTGCAAGTCTGATAATGGCTGACTCTTTGCTGAGTGGGGAGGAACTGCATGTGGAAGACACTTTGTTCTTTCTGGACTTCGCAGCACTTCAGGCCCGGTGTTTTCAAGGGTCTCTGAATGTGATCCCTGTTATATTGATCTTGTAGGCAGGATGCCCATGGTACCTGGGGCAAGTCCTAGGTCAGTTTTGTATCTGTGAAAACCACTGACTAAATGACTACTAAGGTTGATGTTGTCCAAAGGGGTTGCAATTTCATAAGTCAGATTTTGAGTACAGTCTTCTTGGTCAATGTCACTTTTTTTCTTCTCCTTTATTCCTCCCCCCCCAATCCCCACCCTCAAGTTACACAGTTCATTTTTTAATATAATCTACATTGAATATAATGACGGCCTTTGCTCACCCTTCCTCCCTCCATTCCTGGAAAGTTGATATCTTAACTCTCCTGGGGATGTATCCCTTTCCTGTTGCCCTGCAGGTCTTCTTCAAGGAGCGAGTGACAGGAGAAGCCAAGTTACCTTAGAGCTGGAGCAAAGGTTAGCAAGAATTGTAAAGGTCTTTGTTTCCTGGTGTGCCTATTTTCCTGCGGAGGTGTTCAACATAATTTTCTGCATCTAGCTCACTCCTTTTCAGCCGGAATCCCAGCCCTTATGGGTTCTGTGCCATCTCTCACATCACTCTGTCTCTACTTCCTCATTCCTTCTCTCTTCCTCTTCTCTCTTCTTTCCTCCTCTGCCTTGTTGCTTCCTCCCTTTCTCTCTTTCTTCCTTCCTTATTTTCTTTAATAGTTAGTATTGAATGCCTGACATATCTCAGTTATTAAACCTGCCATTTGGAGCTAAAGAGAAACTTAGATGTCATCTTGCCCCCTAATAATCCTGTGTGCAAACCATTAATTCTAAATCTTTGTAGGGAGGTTTTTTTTTCCCTTCAATTAAATTCAGATTGTTGCTATCTATGTCAATTTTATTTTATTTTCCAATCTGGGCTCTTACTCTATGTTGTCCAGGTTCACTTTGAACGGATGGGCTCAACTGATACTCTGTTCTTGGTCTTCTTAGTAACTGGAATTAATGGTGGTCACTGTGCCTAGCAGCTTTCCCAAGATCAGATGAGACTGGGCATGCTCAGGGGTATGGCTGGCCAGAGACTCATTTTTTAAAGTGAAAGCCCAAAACAGTATGTCCTTTATTCACCATTGAATTTTAGTCTTTCATAAATTTCCATCCATCTCCTAACAGACAAAAATCTCAGGTAGCCAGCTGCACTCACTGCATACTGACTGTTACAACAGAGGGCAGAAAGCTTGCTGAATTTTATTCCTACTACCTTTAATCTTGGTTTAGTGTCCTGTGTTTTAATCTTTCAAAACCTAGAGTCCTATCATTATTTTTTTACAAATTGTTTGGGTTGTTTTTTATCCCCCAAGTGCATTGCTATATATTTGCTACCCTGGAAGTTTGGTTTCCTGATCACATGGTTTGGTTTCTACACTATGTAGTCCTAGGATTGGCAAGCTTTTTTCATGAAAGGCCAGATAATCATTTCGGCTTTGTGGTGGTACCTGGGTGTCACTGACAGTTCTCTGACATTGTAGCATGGAAACAGCTAACAATAAGCCAGTGAGATATGTCTTTGCTCCAATAAAATCTATAAAGAAACTAGGATCTGAATCTCATGTATTTTTCACTTGTCATAAAATACTAGTTTCTTTCTAACCAAAAAAAAAAAACAAACCAAAAACGTGTACAGACCATTCTTACTTTGCAGACTGTGACAAAAACATGTGATGGCTGGATCTGATTCCAGGACTATGGTGTGCTGGTCTGTAAATAGTGGTGGGGCTACCTCAGTGCTGTGTTGCTGGGCCCCTTCCTAGTGCAGATGCTCCCAGATTCAGGCTCTGTACTCTTGCTTCTCTTAGTCCTTGCTTCTCAAAATATTATGTAAATGATATTTACATCACTCAACTGTCTCCACTTAGGTGGAATGTAGCCTGGGTCTCCAGTCTCCCAGAATACTCTGCTTCTGGCTGTCTAAGACCCTTAATGGCTTCTGTTAAAATTACATTGGAGCTTTCAAAGCAGAAGTGATTGTGTCTTCTTTATCTTCCCCACCCTTGTACCCTCAGCTCAGGGACTGCCTCTGTCCTCTGACCTGTAGCCATAATACCCTTGTTGGTTTGGGGGTGAGGTCTCCTGCAGTAGGTCTTTTCACATGAAATTCACTTGTTTGGAATGTTCTCCTTAACAGTTCCTTTATGTGTTTGATTCCAGGTGGCTGGTCTGCTGCTCTTCTCATGGCACCCATGGTACATTTCAAATCCAGATGAGTAGTTGATTACCAGCACGCAGATCTCTTTGTTACTTGCATTATTTTACTAATGGCTGCCCCCAACCATCAGTATCTAAGCTGCTTGAGAGCAGGGGGCTGTCTTTCTGTGTTCACTACTGTATGCCTTTCACTTCAGTAAGGTATTCAGCACCCAGTAGTAGCTCTATCTACTGGCTGAAGCATTGATGCCTATGGAACTTGGATGAATGGTAAGCTTTCATCTCTGTCCTATGTAAAATGGTGGTAATAACTAGTATCCTTTGGTTGTGATTATTGAAACCAGATAATATGCCTGGCACTGCTGTCCCCTTCCCCACTTTTCCTCTCATGGATACCAAATTCATAGTTCCCTAACACCTAAATACCACTTGTCCTAATTTCTCAAGCACACCTTCTTGAGGAGACCCAGGCTGTTTCTGCTGAGAAATGCAATTTTAAGTGTGACCATCACATCGACATACTCAGGAGCTGTCATTTCTGGTCCTCTAGTCTGTCCCACCCCACCTACAGGAAGCAACAAGCCCCACCTATTGTTTTTGCTTCTGAGCTAGTTCCTTATTGCTTTACACAACATTCCAGTGTCTTGTAGCTTTTCTTGTCAGTCTCTCCTTTGGAACCTGCCAAAGGTTCTCTTAAGTCTCCAGATTGACTGCGCTTTATCTGCCTACTACTGCCTTCCTTCCTCACCAATTGAGTTGTCTAATTTTCTCCTTAAAGAAAGCATCATGAAGGGGAGAAAACAAGATGAGGGGCGGGGGTGGAGGTGGAGGGAGGGAAACGGGGACCAGGACATGAAAAAGGGTATCAGTTTGTGAAGTAATGCACCTTCTATCTGGTGAATATAATGTAACCCTTCTATTAATTACAATAAAAAACACATAAAAAATGAAAAAAAAGAAAGCATCCTCCTCAAGAAGTCGATTTTATCAAAGTGGTTAACCTGTTTATTCCACAAAGTGCACCAGAACTTTACCATCTATCTATCTATCTATCTATCTATCTATCTATCTATCTATACAATATATATTGTCATGCAGTTAAGATTATCATATTTTAAGCTTACTGTGGCTAACAATAGATATGTGAATCAGGTGATAGTGTCAGCTTGGAACCAAAAGTCAGCTTTGAACTCATGAGAACATGAAGCTTTGAGTTCAAGTCCCACTATACTCTCTCTGTCTCTGTCTCTCTGTCTCTGTCTCTCTGTCTCTGTCTCTGTCTCTGTCTCTGTCTCTCTGTCTCTATCTCTCTTGCTCTCTCTCTCACACACACACCTACACACACACACACACACACACACACACACACACACACACACACACAGATGAAGGAAAATGACATTCTAACTGTAACCAGGAGCCACTCTCTCCCTCTTTAGGCTAATTTTTCCTAAGATCTCATTCCAGGCACTGCCTCAAAGACTTTTAGATATCTGTTTCCTACATCTCCAGGCTTCTCCCATGGCAACCCTGGCCCTGTGTCAGGCACTTTAATCATCTTCCAGGCCAAGGAAGTAATGTTTCCATCTCTGTTGTTAATAATATCAGGCATCCATTTCTCTAGCTATTATATTAAGAACTCTCATTTTAGGGATACTGAGAAAATTAACCTAACTGTAGTCTGCTCCATTCTACCAGATGTCTTAGGGGCTGAAACCTGAAAGATAGGCAGGGCCAGACGAGAATTCCTGAGTTGGCATCTCAGCTTCTTTGGACTGTTTACTTAGCACCAGCCTCTAGAAATGACCAGAGGTGGGGCCGGGAGCTTGGCTTAGTGGTAGAGTGTTTGCCTAGCATGCACGGAGGCCTGGGTTCGATTCCTCCATACCACATACATAGACAAAAAGCTGGAAGTGGTGCTAAAAAAAGCTCAAGTGGTAGAGCTCTAGCCTTGAGAAAGTCCAAGGACAGTGCTCAGGCCCTGAGCTCAAGCCCAGGACTGGCAAAAAAAAAAAAGAAAAAGATAAAAAGAAATGACCAGAGGTGGCTAAAGCCAAAACACCACTGTGGTTTGCAAGTTGCTTTTACATGCATGATTTGTTTTAATCTACTTTTAGATCTGTCAGACAGTTATTCTGCTCTAGGAGCTGATAAACAAGGGCATGGGGAGGTTAAGTGATCTGTTCAGTTGCAGAGTTGATTGGCTATGTAAATACTGTGATGGGAACTGAAGCATTCCATCCCCTGGGAGTGGGGATGTGTCCATCTGTATCTAAATCCAAGTTATTACTAATCCATGATATTTGTATAGTTAAAATATTTTTAGCCACCACATTGTTACCACAGCAGATAACTCATTATTAACAGCGGGCTGAGATGGTTTGTAACCAAATGCCACATTTCATTTTATGTTGAGCTTACTAATTTTATCCAGATATTTTTCTTTTCTTTTCTGCCTCTCCCCTCCTCCCCTTTCTCTCTCTCTTTTTGAGGTACTAGGGTTTGATGACAGGCCCCTTCTACTTCCACTTGCTAGGCAGCCATTCCACGACTCTTAACTGTGTTCCCAGTCCTCTTTTTGCTTCAGTTACTTTTTGGTAGTGTCTAGCATTTTGGGCTGGAACCAACCTCAGATCAGATCATCTTACCCTTCATCCCCTACGTACTGGAACTCCATGGTCAGACCACCATTCTTGGCTTATTGATTGACATGAGATTTTACGACTTGTCTAGGCTAGCCTTGATTCTGATTTCCTCCTGATTTCTGCCTCCCTAGTAGCTGAAATAGGTATGAGCCACCATGTCAACACAGATATTTCTAGGGTTTTTTTTGGTAGTGATATACAGTATATATATATATATATATATATATTCAATGGGAAAACCTAGAAGAAGAAACAGATAATAAAACCTCTTGGGAATAGGTGGAAGTGGTGGGGGTGGGTGGTGGAATTTTTTTTTTTTGCTTTTTGTTCTGATACCTCTGTACAATCTGAATTATTAAAACGTGCATACAAATACTACGTTCATGAGTCATAAAAATTAAACTTAAAGGAAGAAAATGGCAATGAAATAAAAAAATACCACCAAATGAATGTTTAGTCAGATGAAGTATTATGCAGTGAATAGAAAAGGACTTGAAAAGCACACATTTCAGAATGATATAGTTAGAATACTATATATTTCAAGTGTGTGTGTGTGTGTGTGTTTGTATGTATGTAGATACACCAGTACCCTAAACTGGAATAATGCATAACAATAATAGGAATGAGTGGTAGGGAGACTTTATTTAGTTTCTCCATTTCTGTATCTTATTTGATTTTGTTTTTCATGGAGCATGCATTGAATATATGTATATGGAATATTCTGCAGAGCCAAAGTGTAATTCTGAGTGTTTCCTTTTATTGTTATGAAAGAACCTAAGTACAATTGTTTTGCTTCATGTATAAATTTGTCAGAATCTCACACTGACTCATAAGGAAATTCCCTGGTTCTCTGCTCCAAGATATTGTGATAAAAGGGAAGCTTGTAAGCTGAATCATTCCACTCTCGTGCCATAATGGTCACAGAACTGACCAGAACTCTGCTTTGTGTTTCTTGTCTTTTTTTTAATTAAAGAATTTATTAACATTGATTTTTACATCATATTTCAAATGACATATTTAACAAATATTCAGGAAGGGAATCTCTATATACCAACCACTGGTACTTAGATTTTAGAACATAATTAAAATTAGGCTGAGGGTTTGTATGTTATAGATACATATTAATCTATGTAATAAAACATTATGTCTAGAGAGTCATAAATTCTTTTTTTTTGCCAGTCCTGGGCTTGAGCTCAGGGCCTGAGCACTGTCCTTGGACTTTCTCAAGGCTAGAGCTCTACCACTTGAGCCTCAGCACCACTTCTGGCTTTTTTCTATGTATGTGGTACCGAGGACTCGAACCTGGGTCTTTGTGCATGCTAGGCAAGCAGAGAGTCATAAATTTTTATGTCTATATAGTTGTGTTTCTTTTTAAATGATCAGATTCCTTGTCTTTGCTTTTTTTTTGAGCATTTGTCACCAAGAAAATGTAAGATTGAAATTCCTAATCCAGTACTTGATTTTTTTATTATGAGGTATCTTTTCTCCCTGCTACTTTGTAGTCCTGGGCATGGCACTAACCTAGGACTCACTCTATTACTTAGAATCCTTTCATGACTTTGGTGACTGTGGGATACAATTTTACGGTGAGGCTACTCAATGATCATTCTTCAGGGTTATTACAAATCAAATATCATCTATAGGAAGGATTATGAAGATGGTAAAGACTATACAAATAGAAAAGATTATTATCTTATTAGCACTAGTAATAAAAAAAAGATACTTAATACCTACTGGTTATAGGCTTTCAAAAATGGAGATTATGGCCGGCAGCGTAGCCTGGTAGTAGAGTGCTTGCCTAGCATGCACAAAGCCTTGGATTCAGCTCCATTGTATCACATACACAGAAAAAGCGGGAAGTGGTGCTGTGGCTCATGTGGTAGAGCATAGCCTTGAGTAAGCCAAAGGACCATGCCCAGGCCCTGAGTTTAAGCCCCAGGACTGGCAAAAAAAAAAAAAAAGGCACTGGTGACTCATGTATATCTTCCTAGCTATTCATGAGGCTGAGATCTGAGGATCACAGTTCAAAGTCAGCCCAGAGAGGAAAGGTTGTGAGAATCTTTTTTTTTTTTTTTTTTTTTTTGCCAGTCCTGGGCTTGAGCTCAGGGCCTGAGCACTGTCCTTGGACTTTCTCAAGGCTAGCACTCTACCACTTGAGCCTCAGCACCACTTCTGGCTTTTTTCTATGTATGTGGTACCGAGGACTCGAACCCGGGTCTTCATGCATGCTAGGCAAGCACTTTAACCACTAGGCCAAACTCCCGGTCCCGGTTGTGAGAATCTTATCTTCAATTAGCCACCAGAAAACTGAAAGGGGCACTGAGGCTTAAAGTGACAGAGTGCTAGTATTGTGATGAAGAGCTCAGGAACAGCGCCCAGGCCCAGAGTTCAACCCCACGACTGACCAAAACAAATTTTAAAAATATAGAAATTCTCTGCCTCCTTGCTTTTCCGTCACTTGCAAAGCATCTCTCCCTCAGCTTCCTCATGACACTTTTGTTGCCACCACTGAAAGATGTTTGCACAGTACTGTGTCTCATAGGCAAGTCTAGGAACTTGTAGCCAAATACTTCCTTTCTCTCTCTACAGCTCATATTTTCCCCAGGAACATGGGGTAATTTGTACCCCTTTTCCTTTCACATACGGTTCCTACTAGGGTCAAGGGCCCCTGGCTGGTAGAGTGTTTATAAAAGGATCTTCCAGTAGAGATGTAATGACTTTTTAAAAAAGATAGTTGTTGATTTTTGACACGCCTCCCTCTGAATCTGAAATAAACCCTTGGCTGACCAGTTAAGTTTGATAGAAGTGTTACCATGTAGATGTTAATGCTAAGCCACAGAAGACGTGAGCAGTTTGTGTCCTGTTTACTCATGGATCCCCACTATCCTTGTAACACCACCAGCTTGCCTGAGCCATTACTCTAGACAAGCCTTGTGCAGATGCTCCTGTTAATAGATGCCTTCCCCTCCCCCACCCCCCAAGATAGGCTAGAGTTCTGCCCAAGATAATAGGAACATAAGAGAAACTATCTTGGGCCCTTTGCATCACCTCACCTGACATTTCAGGTGTCTCCTTCTTCATTGTTTTTCATGGAAGAACTCAAGTGTGAATTATATTGTGTACTAGACTGAAGAATCAGAATCTTTAATTGCCTTTTTTTTCAGGGGGTTGGTCTATTACTAACAAAAAAGTTGTTTATTTCCCCCCCACCAACTCCCATTGGTATGATAGCTGGGAATGTGGCTTAGTGGTAGAGTGCTTGCCTAGCATGCATGAAGTTCTGGGTTTGATTCCTCAGTACAACATAAATAGAAAAAGTAGAAAAAGCTGGAAGTGGCACTGTGGCTTAAGTGGTAGAGTGCTAGCCTTGAGCAAAAGAAGCTCACAATCAGTGCGCAAGCCCTGAGTTCAAGTCCTAGGATTGGAAAAAAAAGAATATTGATATTCTGACCTGGTCAAACCTATAATCCATTAGTTCATTTATCCATGTATACATTATAGATATGTTAGATACTGAAAACCCAAAGATAAATGAGACAGATTCACTTCTTTCATGTAATGTTTGTCTGGCAGCAAGTTGTAAGTTGTAGTTCACTTGCAAAATGAGGACAGCCTTACTGTTCACATTGCTAAGGTTCTGGCATCTCAACAAGATTAGCCATGCAATATAGTGCCTGCTGCTTTCTAAGTGCTCATTAAGTATGTTTTCTCCAACAACTTTACTAATCATTCTTGGTAGCTGGGTTAAAGTTACAAATTTCCAAAAAGAGAACTTGACTCTGCTTCCAACCAGGAAGTAGTGGAATGCTTTGTTGTCATCTTGCCTGAGGAACTTCTTTGTTTCCAAGCTACTGAGTCAACCATATTCTTCAAAACAACAATGAATTGTATCAGTGGTCATCATTTCTCGTAGGTGAATACCTAGGAGTAGAATTGTTGGGTTATGAGATGCAATTATATTATATTGTGTGTTCTTGTGATGTGATGTCATATCATACTTGTTGAATGTTATAAGGAGCTTCCAATTTTCCCAAAGTGCTTATACTATAAGCACTTTTGTTGGAACTGTGAAAGATCACTCTAGTTCATCAACCTCTGGTATTGTATTAGTCTATTTTCTGTGGCTGTAACAAAATTCTTGAGTAACTTGTAAAGAAAAGAAGTTGATTTAGCTTATAGTTTCGGTGGCTGAAAGTCCAAAACTGGGCAACCCCATCCATTTTTGGCTTATAGTATTGGCCTCTTGGCAGTTATATAGAATAGACAACATGGCAAGAAAAGAAGCAGAGTGATTCAGAGGCCCAGGCTTGCTTTTTAACAACCACTCTCCCTATCTCTCAGGAGTCCCATTAGAACTGCATTAATCCTCCCAAGGCCAATGACTCTAATGTCCTAATTACCTTTTATTAAATGATTCCATCACATTTAATGTGCCCCAGGGGAGGCGAAGAACCCACTACATGAACCCTTGGAGACACGTAGAGGCTGTATGCAAATCATAGTATGTATTGTCTATTTTGTTTTGTTCATTTTAGCAACATTTAGTGTATTATATCGCTTGTGTTTTGGTATGGAATCTCAGAAATCATTTTATAAGGTCATAAAGATTTGCAACTGTATGTTCTTCTAAGAGTTTTATAGTTCTTAGGTTTTAGAACTGGGATCTCCTTTGAGAGAATTTCTCTGTATGGTGTGGTGACTGTTGAGTTACACTGGATGAGCAGATGGCATACTTAGACACTAATGCCCACTTCTGTGGGGGCTGTTAAGTCTTCCTTATTTAAAGTCATCTGATTATGTATTCAGTTCCCTCTCCTCTGCAAAATGCCTTCATGGCAATATTTAAATGAGTGTTTCATTGAGAAACCAGGAGCAACAATCTAGCTACATTGATTCTGGAAAATTCTATCACACTTTTCCTAGAGGATTTTGTTTGCACATATTGGTTCAACTGGTAACTAAAATGTCACTGCTGAGATTTGAGTGCTTCCTGCGGGTATTTTCATTTTGTGAGAAAAAAAATTAGAACAAACCAAGCTGGGCACCTGTGACTCATGCCTGTAATCCTAGCTACTCAGGAGGTTGAGATCTGAGGACCACGGTTCAAAGTCAGCCTGGACACAAAAAGTCCATGAGACTCTTATCTCCAAATAACCATCAGAAAGCCAGAAGTGGAGTGGTGGCAATAGCTGTGGGTAGTGGTAGAGCCCTAGCATTGAGCTGAAGAGCTCAGGGACAATGCCCAGGCCCAGAATTCAAGCCTCACAATGACATAAATAGATAGATAGAGGAAGAAAGAAAGAAAGAAAGAAAGAAAGAAAGAAAGAAAGAAAGAACCAGTGGGAAAGTAAAATTAGACAAGGAATGAGTTGGGTTGGGGTTGGGATAGGACTGAAAGCTACTACAAAAATCTACAGACATGTTCACTCCATCAACCTCTTAAGTCTCCTGGGATATAAATCCTTTCTAATATTTTTATCTGCACAAAATTTTCCACTACTATATCAGCATATGGCTCCAACACCTCCTCATCACCACCTCCAGGTTTCCTTTCATGAACATCCTTTGCAGTCTACACCCAACATATCTACTTTTGGCCTTCCTCAACCCCCAGCTCTGTGCATGTGTTTATGGACTATACTTTACTCTCATGTTTAATCTGTCTTTTATAAATCAAATGGTTATTATTTGTTTATTGGTCTATCAGATATTTATCAAGGGTATATACCTGGCAGGGTGGATTTAACTCCTCCTCTAAAGATCCTGACTTTTTTTTTTTTCAGAGGAAAGAATGAAACCACCGGATAGAAGGAAGCACAGAAAAATGAATAGTGTGTTTTGATTGGAGGAGATGCTGCACAGAGGCCTTCAGCTTGAAGGTTAAGGATTTTGATGGGGAGAAAAGTGTATCAGGTTATATGAACTAGATGAAGAAACACAAGCAGTATCCAAGATGAAGCACTAATTCAGAAACCTGCTTGTGTGTCTGGGTGTAGGGTACAGGTGGTTAGATAACTTAACACAGAGGTTTGCTTTGTTTATGTAATGCTGAAGCCTGCTGTTGCTTAGAAGAGAGTAAGGTTTAGGATCAACTTAGAAGTGGTTAAAAGGGTAGGACAAAGTTGGAGAAAACAATATTTAAAAATTAAGGGGGAAGATATAAATTATTTTTGCTTCCACAGAGGCTTATCAGCTTATGACCTGGTGTTCAGCTTTCTGTCCTTTTAGGCTGCCCAAGGCCAACACTGATCTGCTTTTTCTTTTTCTTTTTCTTTTTTTTTTGCCAGTCCTGGGCTTGAGCTCAGGGCCTGAGCACTGTCCTTGGACTTTCTCAAGGCTAGAGCTCTACCCCTTGAGCCTCAGCACCACTTCTGGCTTTTATCTATGTATGTGGTACCGAGGAATGGAACCCGGGTCTTCATGCATGCTAGGCAAGCACTTTAACCACTAGGCCAAACTCCTGGCCCCTGATCTGCTTTTTCTAACTAGATTCATTTTGCCAAGTCTAGACTTCGTTAAATCATACAGTATGTATGATTTTTTTTTGTGCCTGTCTTCTTTGTTAAGCCTGATGAACTTAAAAATTCTCCAGGGTTCACAAGCTAGTATTTGACCATTTGAAAAATGCTGTGTGGGCTGGGCAAGATGGCTCATGCCTGTAATCCTACTCAGGAGGCTGAGATCTGAGGATTGGGGTTCAAAGCCAGCCCGTGCACTAAAGACCATGAGACTTTTATCGCCAGTTAACCACCAGAAAACCAAAAGTGGTGCTGTGGTGCTCTGGCTCCAGGGGTAGGGCAGTAGCCTTGAGCTGAAGAGCTCAGGGACAATGCCCAGGCCCAGGGGTAAGGTGGGTGCCTTGAGCTAAGGAGCAAAAGGACAGCGCCCAGGCCGAGTTCAAGCCCCATGACTGACAAAAAAATGCTATGTGGTATTTCATTGTATGAATAGACTCTAATTTGTTTATTCTTCTCTTGGTAGATATTTGGGTTGTTTCTAGTTTTGAAATAGAGCTCTGAGGAAATTTGTTTAGCTGGGTATTAGTGGTCCCCCTTCTGTGTTCCTGTTCTTTTTTTAGATCTATATTCTTCATTTGAGAGAAACCATGGCATTTGGCTTTCTGATTTTAGTCTATTTCACTTAATATAATCTCCAGTTCCATCCAGTTCCTCAGTATCAAATGAATAGAAAAAGCCAGAAGTGGTGCTGTTGTGCAAGTGGTAGAGTACTAGCTAGCCTTGAAGTACAGAGAGCCCAGCCCCTAAGTTTAAGCCCCAGGACTGGTTAAAAAAAAAACTCACAACGTTCTATAATGTTGAGATATCAAGGTGTCAGCTATGGGCAATGATGTTTTGTGTCACCAATATGAGAATCTTCCAGACCCTAAGATTTTTGAAAAAGGCACAAAATTGATAGGCCTTTTACTAGGAATTGAGGAAAAAAAATTGTTGATCTGCCATCATGTATCCATGTGACCAAAGTTATTATGGTCTGGATTCTGTATGCCGTAAGAATCATCAAGTAGTAATAGGCCTGATAGCAGCTAATATAATTTGCAAGTAGTACATCCAGCAAGGTCACAGGACACAGGCAGGTTATTTAGATGGCCATTACATTTATATATATTGCCAGTTTTATCATGTTTTTGGTGGTACTGAGCTTTGAATTCAGGACCTTGCACTGGTTAGGAAAGTGTGCCACCTTTTGGTTTTGTTTTTATGCCAGTTCTGGGCCTTGAACTCAGGGCCCAAGTGCTATCCCTGAGCTTGATTTCTGCTCAAGGCTAGCATTCCTACCACTTGAGCTACATCCCCATTTCAGGCTTTTTTGTTTTGCTTTGTTTTGTTTTTGGTAGTTTATTGAAGAGAAGTATCATGGACTTTCCTGCCCCAAGTGGCTTTGAACCAAATTTCTCAGATCTTATCCTCCTCAGTAGCCAGGATTATATACATGAGCCACTGGTGCTGGGATAAGCATGCTACCTTTTATGCCACATTCCAGACCTACTTTTGTGGTTTTGGTTAACATTACCTAAGTGAAAACATACCCACAAAACTTTAAGTAAAGGTTTACCTAGAAAGACAGAAAACTTGTATTTTATGGATTTATTACACTTTCCATTATTACATTGTCATCTATAATCTGTCAGCAATGGCAGACAGCTTTTTCCCTTGACTGGACATGAGGTGTTGGTCCTGGAACCAGGGTAGGAGTTACCTGGTGTACCAACTATCAACTTATTGTGTCTTCATTCTGTTGCTGGTGGTGGTCATGGGGTCTGAACTTGGGAGCTCTTTTGGTCAAGGCTGGTTATCTACCACATTGAGACACAGTTCCGCTTCTGGTTTTCTGGTGGCTAGTTGGTAATAGGAGTCTCATGGACTTTCCTGCCCAGGCTGTCTTTGAACTTCGATCCTTAGATGTCAGTCTCGTAAGTAGGTAGGATTACAGGCATAAACTACCAGCGTTTGCATACATTTTTGTAAGTAGATTATTTGCAGAGCTTTCAGGTAATACTTACCTATCATTTTGATTTCTGCCTTATGACTGAAATGCTGAAATGCATGGAATTTGAATCAAACATGACAGATTCCTAAGACATAGAATCTGTGACATAATACACTTGTGTTAAGGGCTACATTTATGGTAAAGTGTTATACAGCAATAGAAAACAGGTATTGCAAGTATTTGTCAGTTGGCACGTTATTAAGCATTGTCAATAGAGGGCGCTGAAGAAACACAGCAGGAAGAAGGTTTTTGTCTTTTTTTGATTGGCAGATCACCTGTGTCCCTGCAAGATGTGTCATATTTACAAGGCACACGTTCTGCAGTGCCCACGTACTGACGTGCATACAGCTTCTGTAGTACGTACCTCCTCGTTCTTCCCTTACAGCAGCTTTGAGGTGGTATCTCCTTGTAGATGGCTTCCCTCAGTACCCTACCATGTTCTGCAGACATGGCCCCTCTGCAAGCTTTTCCAATACCCAGTGAGGTATGGCTGTTAGTGAACAGCTTGATAAAAGGACACATGCACCCCTCCCTTTGCTTTCACTTTCACACCTCCTCACTAAGCTGTCAAAGAGAGTTACAAAAACAAAAAGATATTGCTTGCTCAAATCATTAGTATGCTCTGGGAACTGAATAAGAATATTTTAAATGAATACTTAAAGACATTTATGCTGGGGAATAAAGCCCATCTGATTAAAATGATTGCTTTGATCATAGACATATTTACAAAGAAAGGGGGATATTTTCTCAGGGGAGGGACACTAAGGGCCCATGGCTGAAACAAACAAACAAAAAAACCCAAACGTAATGAAACATCCTTTGTTTTAAAGGGATGCTGGATGGAGTTGGGATAGATCAGGGAGAATGATGAAGCATAGATGTACTGAAACATGGTTGAATTGGAAATGGATGCTCAGAGAAAACAGATAAGATCTGTAAACTGACCAGACTTAATTCCTCTAGCTTTTACAATGTCAATTCAGTATAATAGCAAGAATGATTTAACATACAGATTGTATTTGGGTAAGTCATTGCAGATGCCAGGGCATTCTTATTTTTTTCTTCTCCCAAAGCTGATGGTTACTTGTTAGACTGATGTTTGTGATGGGGTAAAAGAAATGGCTTTTAGGCAAAACTCATTTATC
This sequence comes from Megascapheus bottae, assembly GCF_031878675.1. NCBI lineage: Eukaryota > Metazoa > Chordata > Mammalia > Rodentia > Geomyidae > Megascapheus > Megascapheus bottae. The sequence goes on along the minus strand of NC_143533.1, from coordinate 20,349,696 downwards.
TCTGCAGTAGATTTACCTTCCAGGCAACATTACAGTAAAATGGAGGATGAGGAAGGAGAGGCCATTAGTGGTTTAATCCTTAAATCCTCACCTGCTGGGAGCTTTATTCTTAATCTAATAACCTCACAGAAAAATGTAGAAGAATGTTCTAGTTTAAAGTTATGCAGGCAATTAGTAACCTTAATTACCCTTTGCGATGTGACCTAACATATCCGTAGGTCCCAAGAATAAATCTTGGGTGGCTAAGTGGTGAAAACTTATTGATAGGAGCCATGGGGGCCAGGTGTTGAAGCTCGACATAATTCTTACTGTTCTGAGGATGATATTGGCTACAGCATTAAAAATTGTTCAAACAGCTGGGTGCCGGTGGTTCATACCTACCTGTATTAGCTTGGGGTGGGTGTGTGTGTGTGGGGGGGGTGCTGAGACCTGAGAATTGCAGTTCAAAGCCAGCCTGGGCAGGAAAGTCCATGAGATTCTTATTTAAAAAAAAAATATATATATATATATTAAAAAAAAGCGACGCCGTGTCTCTAATGGTTGAGTGTTAGCCTTGAGCGAAAGCAGCTAGGGACAGTGCCCAGGACCAGAGTTGAAGCCCCAAGGCTCGCAAAAAGAAAAAAAAAAAGTTCAAACAGGCAAGCTTGGGACTGCAGTCGTGTAGATGGAGTGCAGGGAGGACGTGCAGGCGCCTGTCATTTTCTGGTTGCATAATCCATGACGTCAGCCCCCAGGATGACAGCACCCGGTAGCTCGGGTGACACCAGCGGCTGTTTTACTCCCGTCCTCCGGCGGCCAAGGGCGCCCACCCTCTCCCACAAGACACCAACAAGCTCCAGGAGTCCCAAACGGATGAAATTTCGCGGAGCCCCCACGGGAATAACGGGTCCAAGGCCTGCTGAGGGAGCCGGGGAGGGTGGGAGGAGGTGTGACGTGCAGTCACGCGGACCGGAAGTGACGAAGTACGACCGCGCCACTTCCGGGCGTGACTGCGGCTTCTCTCTGCCTGGGTCTCGCTGGAGGCGCGTGACGGCTCACGGGACCGCGCTTTCCCGCTACCCGGCGTGAGGAGACATGAGCGTCTCTAGGCCATTGCCCCTAGACGGGGACCGGACAGGGCCCACCAGCAGCGCGGAGGCCGGCGAGCCGACGCTGGGTACGTGCTGTGATGGCGGCCGGGGCGGGAAGGAGGATGGCGTCACCCCCCCCCCCACCTCTTCCCACACAGGGCCTCCGGCCGGCGGGCTCGGGCTGCCGCGGAGGCGGCCCGGGCCCTCCCCGTGCGGGTGTGGAGCCGTGCTAGGCCCGCAGGCCCGCGGGGAAGCTCCGAATTGGGTGCGGTCGGTGGCTGTAGGTGGTGAAATCGTTTCCGAGTTAGCTTTCCGACATATGGGTTAGTGGTTGTGGGGGGGAGGACGAGTTGATCAGAAATCTGATCCCGTTTTAATTCACGGAAATATTCAACATTGGCACTGGTGAAATGCTGTGCCTTGCCTGGTGACGTGCCTTTTTTTTTTTTTTCCCCATCAGTGGCCTTTCTCATTCATTGTTCCAGGAGAGATTTGAATCGTAATACATGGAGGTATCCGTTGAGAGGACCGTATTAGCTGGTGCTGTTTATGTGCCATCTTTGGAAGAATCGAGAACGTTGTCCCTCAAAAGAATTTTTGTAGTTCATAGAACCCTAGGTGAGAAAGGCTGTAGTGCTGCATAAAATAATCATATATTGCAGAAATACACGGGGTCACCTCAGTATTCTGTTCTGAGCACTTTATGGTCATGTTTTTTCTTCAATGACTCTTCTATTAAAATGGCTTCCATATAATACTTACTTGCACCTTGGGCCCCACTCCTAACACTCACGTGTTCCTCTTTTTAAAATTTTTTTTCTTCTGGGTGCCCGGATGTGGTTGTTTTGCATATAACTCATAGCTTGTCCAAAGGTAAAAGCAGACGTTAACGAAGTGGTGCTGCGGCTCAAGGGGTAGGGCAATATCCTTGAGCTCTGAAGCTCAGGAACAGTGCTCAGACCCAGAGGTCAAGCCCCATGACCAGCAAAAAAAAAAAAAAAAAAAGAATGAAATCAGATGTTGTTGTTGGAGGTGTTAATATTTTGATAGGAAACTTTGAAATTGCTCTTAACATTTTGCTCTGTTTCCTTCTGTTTCGTGTAGGGTATTCTATATGGTTTTCATATTCCTTTTGTGAGCCACGCCATCCCCAGTGTGTTCCAGTCTGTAATATCACTACACCAAGATTAAGCTCCAGTCTTGTCACTTCCTTACTCATATTCCTTAAATGACTCCTCAGCACTACTAAATTAAGGGCCGGAGCCACTAATTTGGTACTCGGGTTCTCACAGACTGGCCATATGGCATCATAGCTGCTTGTTTTGCTATGCTCTGTATTCTCCACTCCAGAGAGACCCTGTATTCTCACTTCCCTTCATGCTGATTCCTTTACCTGCACTCTTTTTTTTTTTTTTTTTGCCAGTCCTGGGCTTGAGCTCAGGCCCTGAGCACTGTCCTTGGACTTTCTCAAGGCTAGCGCTCTTCCACTTGAGCCTCAGCACCACTTCCGTCTTTTTTCTACATATGCAGAACAGAGGAATCCAACCCGGGTCTTTGTGCATGCTAGGCAAGCACTCTACCACTAGGCCAAACTCCTGGCCCAGCATTCTCTGCACTCTTGTCATAGATTTTATTTTTTTTTTTACTTATTTTTATTTATTTTTTATTTTTTTTGCCAGTTCTGAGGCTTGAACTCAGAGCCTAGGCTCTGTCCCTAAACCTCTCTGTGCTCAAGGCTAGTACTTGAGCCACAGCACCACTTCTGGCTTTTTTTGTTTACCTGTTACTGAGGAATCAAACCTCAGCCTTCATGCACTTCTACCACTAAGCCACATTCCCAGCACCTGTCAGAATTGTTAAGCATTTAGAAATAGTCCACCAATAGATTGTTGGTAGCAATGTGAATTGGTGCCATCTCTTAGGAGGGCAATTTTACAATGTCAGAAGAATGCAAAAGCCTTTGTCTCAACTGTACTTCTAACACTGTATTCTACAGAAACTGATATGAATGTGCAAAGATCACAGTGCAACATTATTTGAAGTAGCAAAAAGATAAAAATAACTTCAATAACCCACCCATAGGGGGTTGATTATACAAACTATGGTATAGTTCTATTTGTTAAAAAAGGAGATTAACATGTGTTGCTATAGAAAGATACCCAAGATTATATGTACATATGTATATGTATATGAGAAAAGTTGATGGGCAGCATAGTACGAAAATCTCACCACTTGAGAGAGAGACAGAATGATAATGAGTTTGAGACCATCTTTTGCCACATAGCAATAGCAAGACCCTATCACAAACATACAGAAATGAAGTGGGGGTGGGAGGGAACAGAGTCAGGAAAAAAGTGCAGCAGTGGCGCACACTAGCTGACTGGACATTGATGAAAATGAGCAATGCAACTTGTGGGTGGAAATTGGAGGGAGGAAATGGGGAGAAAATGAAGGAACAGATGACACTGTGAAAGAAAATTTATTGCCTGATGTGTGTAAAGGTAGCCCTGTATTATATCACTTCTAAAGCAATAAATTAGAAAAAAGGTTTCACAACAAAAAAAATAAAGATAAGGTTTCACCATGCTATGAGTTATATTTCCTTTGTCATGAAAAGTTGATTTCTGAAAGGCTATGTAAGAAACTCCACTGAGGATTAAGAGGATAAGAAGGGCATCTTTACTTTCCAGCTTTACCTTCTATAATGAAAATTTTAGCCTGGCGCCACGGCTCACACCTGTAGATCCTAGTTACTTAGGAGGCTGAGATTTGAGGATCAAGGTTCAAAACCAGCCTTGACACAAAAGGACCTGAGACCCATCTCCAATTAACCTCTAGAAAATGGGAAGTGGGACTTGGCTCAAGGGTAGGGTAGTAGCTTGAGCTGAAGAGCTCTCAGGGATAACCCCCAGGCCCAGGGGTTGGGAGTAATTGAGCTAAAGACAGCTCATGGACAGCACCCAGGTGCTGACCCACCCCCCAAAAAAAAAATTAAAATAAGACATACTTAGAAAAAAGAAGGGAAGGCTCAGAAGGAAAGAGAGAACAAGCAAGCTTCAACTTATCCTTTGATGGCTAAAGAAATAAAATGTAAATGCACTTGTTTCATTGTTATTTTACATCTCACTTGTCAAATTAGCCTCACATGAAGGAAAAAAATGGCAAAAAAAAATTAAACTCAGAATTTAGTTCAGTATTTTAGATCCTTGAGTGAAGATTTGAAAGTTTCAGTTCATTGTATGATTTGTTTTTGTTTGTTTTTGTTTTTGTTGGTCATAGGGGCTTGAGCTCTGGGCCTGGGTCCTGTCCCTGAGCTCTTCAGCCCAAGGCTACTGCCCTACCCCTTGAGCCAAAGGGCGCTTCTGGTTTTCTAGTGATTAACTGGAGATAAGAGTCTCACATTCTTTAGGGCTGGCTTTGAAGCTTGATCCTCAGATTTCAGCATCCAGAGTATCTAGGATTACACGTGAGAGCCACCACGCCCTGCTATATGATTTGCCTTTAATGCTGTGCAACACTCATTTTTAGTATTATTGCCTTTTATTGCTTAGTTCCACAGGAATGAATGCCAATTATTTAATCATGTGAGTTGTTGTAGGATCTACCTTGAAAAATACATAAATAAAGAATTTGAACATTCCTTTGTTTTGTTTTTTGCCAGTCCTGGTGCTTGAACTTAGGGCATGAGCAATGTCTTTGAGCTTTCCTGAGGCTAGAACACTACCACCTGAGCCACTCTGCACCATTTCCAGCTTTTTCTTTTTTATTCTTTCTTTTCTCTTTTTTTTTTGCCAGTCCTGGGGCTTGAACTCAGCATCTGAGCACTGTCCTTGGGCGGTTTCCTCAAGACTCAGCACTCTGCCTCTTGAGCTGCAACACCACTTCCAGTTTTTCTCTGTGATACCAAGGAATCGAACCCAGGTCTTTGTGCATGCTAGGCGAGCCAAACTCTCCCAGTTAGTGTTCTTTACTTAGCACTCTACCACTAGGCCAAACTCTCCCAGCTAATGTTCTTTACTTTGGACTGCCTTATACTAGTAGTTTAAATATACTTTCTCCGTGTTGTGGTGTGCTATAATCCCAGAACTCAGAAGGCTGACACTGGAGAAATGTTAATTACAGGCCACCTTGGCCTATATAGACCCTGTTTAAAGAAATCAATAACAGAAAAAGCAACAATGCATCAGAATACTGTCTTTTTTTTTTTTTTCCTTATGGGTCATGGGGCTTGAACTTGGCGTAGCACTGTCTCTGAGCTCTTCAGCTCAAGGCTACTGCCCTACCCCTGGGCCTGGGTGGTGTCCATAAGCACTTCAGCTTGAGACTACTGCCCTACTCTGGAGCCAAGCCCCATTTCCCCCTTTCTTGAGGTAAACTGGAGATAAGAGTCTCAGGTCCTTTTGTGTCTGGGCTGGCTTTGAACTTTGATCCTCAGATCTCAGCCTTCTGAGTAGCTAGGATTACAGGCATGAGCTTCTGTGCCTGGCTCAAAATACTTTTTGAGCATTTATAATCCCCTCACCCCTTTTTGTTTTGGTGTCCATCTTGGGGCTTGAACTGAGGGCCTGGGTGCTGTCCCAGACTTTTGTGCTGATGGCTAGTACTGTGTCCCTTGAGCTACATAAAGTTCCACTTCTAGCTTTTTGGGTGGTTAATTAGAGATGGGCTTTTAGCCAAGGCTGGCTTCAAACTGTGATCTTCAGATCTCAGCCTCCTGACTAGCTAGGATTACAGATGTAAGCCATTGATATCCTACTAACCCCACCCCCCCATTTTTTTTTTTTTAAAGAAAGCTTAGAAGAAAAAACTTTTAAGAGAAAAGAATCTTTGTAGAGCTTGGTGCTGGTGGTTTACACCTGGTGGTTTAATCCTAGCTAGTCAGGAGGCTAAGATCACGGCTCAAAACCATTCCTGGAAGGGTTTTATGAGACTCATCTCTTATTACCAAAAAAATCCAAAAGTGCGTTGGGGGTGTTTGGTCTAGTGGTAGAATGCTCATCTAGCATGCATGAAGCCCTGGGTTTGATCCTTTGTACCATATACATAGAAATAGCTGGAAGTGGTACTGTGGCTCAAGTGGCAGAGTTCTAGCCTTGAGCAAAATAAAGTCCAAGGACAGTGCCCAGGCCCTGAGTTCAAGCCCCAGGACTGGCAAAAAAAAAAAAAAAAAGCCAAAAGTACGATTGTGGCTCAAGTTGGTACAATGCTAGCTTTGAGCAAAAAAGCTCAGGGGTAGTACCCAGGCTCTGAGTTAAAGCCCCAAGACTGGCACCTAAACGAAAAAATCCATGTAAGTTAGGATGGTAGATTTTTGCCTTTCCTCTCCACTGTGGGCCTCCTTCCCTCCTTCTTGCTATGGAATTAATTTGTTTACTAAATTTGATTTTTGCTTGGGGACAGGATTAAGTGATGCTTCTCCAGATGAAGGATTAGTAGAGGACTTGATTGTAGAAGACAAAGCTGTGGAGCAGCTGGCAGAAGGATTGCTTTCCCACTACTTGCCAGATCTGCAGAGATCCAAGCAGGCCCTGCAGGAACTCACGTAAGCTAACAACAACAAAAAAGCTAACTACTTATTTCCCCTTTGCTATTAAAGCTGCATAAATTTGTGTATGCATACGCGCACACATACATGTGTATGTTTCCTTTCTTTATTTTTTGAGTGGGGAGGGGGTTTGTTTGTGGGGCTTGAACTTAGGCTTGAGTCTCTTTTTATTTTTTTTTATTTATTGCCAGTCCTGGGCTTAAGCCAGGGCCTAAGCTCTATCCTTGGATTTTTCTCAAGGCTAGAACACTATCACTTGAGCTTCAGCACCACTTACAGCTTTTTTCTATGTATGTGGCATCAAGGAATTGAACCTGGGACTTCGTGCATGCTAGGCAAGCACTCAACCTCTAGACCAAACTCCCGGCGATTTGAGTCTCTTTTTGTGTTCAAGGCTAGCACTCTACCACTTCAGCCACAGTGTCACTCCCAGCTTTTTCTAAGTAGTTAATTGCAGATAAAAGTCTTTCAGAGACTTTTTTTTTTTTAATTTTATTGTCAGGGTGATGTATAGAGGGGTTACAGTTATATTTGCCTGGACAGGCTTTGAACCAAGATCCTCAGATCTCAGTCTCCTGACTCGTTAGGATTTCTAGGCATGAGCCATCAGTGCCCGACTTGGAGCACTGTAATTTTAATATAAAACATAGCAGGTGGGATGTGATAGGAGAAGTTTGTAATCCCAGTATAATCAGTAGCTGTGATTGGAGAATCATGGCTTGAGGCTGGCATGGGTAAAAAGCTAATGAGACTTCTCATTCCATCTCAGCATGGAAGGTCACAGATGCAATCCCCGCTAGAAGAGGCATTGGTAACAGGATATGTGAGGCAATTCCAGGAAAAAATATAGGAGATTTTACTTAAACAACTAAATAAAGGACTGAGATGTGGCTTAGGTAGTAGAGTATCTTCTTAGCAAGCCTGAAACCCTGAATTCAAACCCCTAGGACCTGCATTTAAAGAAGAAAAGAAAAGAAAAAACATTGAGTTTCTTAGGCTAGTTATTATAAACTAACTTTTTTTTGAGGGAAGACAATATAGTTACTAAAACTAATAGTAAAATGTAAGTTATTTGATTATTTTAGTTATTAGGGGCTGAACTTGAAGCAAGAATAAGTTGGTGCGGTGGCTCAGGCCTGTAATCCTAGCTACTCAGTAGGCTAAAATCTGAGGATTGAGGTTCAAAACAGCCAGGATACAAAAGACCATGAGACTCTCTTATCTCCAATTAATCACTAGAAAACAGCAAGTGGGACTGTGGCTGTGGTTCTAGGAGTAGGGTGGTAGCCTTGAGCTGAAGAGCTCAAGGACAGGACCCAGTCTCAGAGTTCAAGCCCCATGACCCTCCCCCCCCCCAAATATATCTTGAAAATATTATGCTGGGTGGGAGCATAGCCTAGAGGTAGAGTGCTCGCCCAGTATGCATGAAGCCCTGTGTTTGATTCCTCCATACCACATTCACAGAAAAAGTGATGCTGTGGCTCAAGTGGTAGAGTGCTAGCCTTGAGCAAAAAGTGTCCAAGGATGACAGTGCCCAGGCCCTGAGTTCAAGCCCTAGGACTGGCAAAAAAAAAAAAAAAAAAGTTAACAAGCCTTGGAGGGGCAGTCCATTTCCAACTTTCAACATTGACCCAGATAAATGTGATTCTTTTTTTTTTTTTTGGCCAGTCCTGGGCTTGAACTCACGGCCTGAGCACTGTCCTTGGGATTTCTCAAGGCTAGAGATCTACCACTTGAGCCTCAGCACCACTTTCAACTTTTTTCTTTGTATGTGGTACTGAGGAGTTGAACCCAGGTCCTCGTGCATGCTAGGCAAACACTCTACCACTAGGCCAAACTCCCAGCCCAAATGTGATTCTTTTTAATGAACTAAAAGTTAAAGTGCATGAGGTTTATTTGTCCATGTGCTTTTTGTTTCAGACAAAACCAAGTTGTATTACTAGATACACTGGAACAAGAGATTTCAAAATTTAAAGAATGCCATTCCATGTTGGATATTAATGCTTTGGTGAGTATGGTTTTCTTGATGTAATGGCATTCTATTGTACAACTAGCTAGATTTATCTCACCAGCACAATAGAGATTGATGTATCTTTAGGGTCTTATCCTCTAGTTTTCTTTTTTTTCATATATTTTTTATTGTAATCAATAGAAGGGTAACATTATATTCACCAGATAGAGGGTGCATTTCTTCACATACATTGGTACCCTTTCTCATGTCTTGGTCCTCTTCTTTTTTTTATTTTCTGGTCCTGGGGTTTATAAACTAAGGGTCTGGGTTCTGTCCGTGAGCCTCTCTGTACCAAGGCTAACACTACCACATGAGCCACAGCCCACTTCTGACGTTTTCTGAGTAGTTTACTGGAGTTAAGAGCCTCACCGCTTTCCTGCCTGGGCTGGCTTCAGCTGTGATCTTCTGATCTCAGCCTCCTGAATAGCTGGGCTTTCTAGCTGACTGAGCTTTTGTGCTCAAGGCTAGCACTCTACCACTTTGACTACAGCCCCACTTCTGGTTTTTTAGTGAAAAATCAGAAATAAGAGTCCTGCAGACTTTTCTGCTCAGGCAGACTTTTCTGCTCAGGTTGGCTTCGATCTTTGAATTCTCAGATTATAGCCTCCTGTGTAGTGAAGATTACAGGAGTAACCAGGTGCCAGTGGTTCATGCCTGTAATCCTAGCTACTCAGGAGGCTGAAGAGCTCAGGACAGTGCTCAGGCACTCAGTTCAAATCCCACAAATCCCACAACTGACCAAAAAGCAAAAAAAGATTATAGATGTCAGCCACTGGCTCCCAGTTTTTGGTCAGTCCTGGGCCTTGAACTCAGGAACTGAGCTTTCTCCTTGGGCTTTCTCAAGGCTAGAGCTGTACCACTTGAGCACCACAGCACCAATTCTGGCTTTTTTCTATGTGTGTGGTACCAAGGAATCGAACCTGGGTCTTCATGCATGCTAGGCAAGCACGCTATCACTAGGCCAAACGCCCGGCCCCCTTCCAAATTCTTGAATCGTTGTCTTTTATATGTTGGACATAACAACAGGCAGTTAAACTTATGAGTCTAGAATAGATCTGCTTATAATAAAAGGTATAGAAAAGAGAAGTGAGAAGAACGAACTTTGGGGAACTGTTTTTGCCATTAAGGGAAGTACAGTTTCTCTCAGTTACCTGATTTTTTTTTTTTTTTTTTTTTTTTGGTCAGTGTGGAGCTTAAACTCTGGGCCTACTCCCTGAGCTCTTCGGGCCTGCCCCTTGAGCCACCGTGCCACTTGCAGTTTTCTGGTGGTTAATTGGAGATAAGAGTTTTATGGACTTGCTCTTGCTGGCTTTGAACTGCGATCCTCAGATCTGAGGAGTACCTCCTAAGTAGCTAGGATTACAGGCATGAGCCACCATGCCTGGCTGGTTATATGATTTCTTAGGTTGATATTTCATTATCAGGCATGTGTACTGCCCATTGTAAGTTCATTTTGTGAGCTGGAATGGACACCTTAAGATTAGTTAGTTTCATCTTTTAGGATAAATAGTTGAGTGGTTGAATTTCTTCAGAAGCTGGTGAGAGGAACTGATAACTCTATTTTAAGAAAAGGGAACAGTACAAATAGGTAGTGGCCATTCTTCACTTTGAACATTAGGAATTATTGATTTGCGTGATTTTTGTAGGGATTTATAACTACCTCAGAGATGGATTTTCCACTGGTTTAGTAATATTCTCCTTATATACTAATGATAATAACAATAAAAGTATGTATTAGCATTGGAAAAAGGCCTGTTGTAAAATGTGCAGATCTTGTACACAGTAGTTCCTAACTTCTTGTGAAAGAGGTGAACAAGGCTACTCTGACCCACTGAATAGCTAGGATTGCAAGCATGAGCCACATATGGCTTTATTGAAGCACATGGAATTCTGTTGTTTCAGTCTAAAGAGTCAAAGACTGAATTAATTTTTTTATCTTCTTTCAGTCCAAGAGCTTTATTTATTTATTCATGCATGCATGCCAATCCTGGCTTGAAGTCAGGGCCTAAACACTCTCCCTGAGGTTATTTTGTTCAAGACTAGCACTCTACCACTTGAGCCACAGTGCCACTTCTGCTTTTTTCTGTTTATGTGGTACTGAGGAATCAAACCCAGGGTTCACCCACACTAGTTACGCACTCTACCACATTCCCATCCCCAAGAGTAGTTATATAAGCATTGAAAAGTGGAAGGCTCTGAATGATGCAGATAAGATTTGTTAATTCTAGAGCTCATCAGACTATGATTTTACTCACAGCTACATTAAGGTTTCACATCTGTCTGACTGACACTTTTCTGGTTTCTCTTCTTTCTGTTGCCTTGTCTGAGAACTAGGTGTTTTTCCCTTTTCTCCTACCACTGTGATCCTGCCTCATCCTCCCATCTTCTGACAGGAACTGGTAGGCTAACAGAGATGCATAGTATGCACTTGTAGCTTCTGGGGAAGTAGAGTGTCCTCACATAGGCTGTTCTGTTTGGTCCAACCTCAGAAACCAAAGGAACATGACTGAATATAACTGCTGTGCCCTTGGGGATTTCTGGCTTTAGCTTTGATTTTCCTGATAAGTAGATGAGTCACACTATCCTGTCCTTATATATTCTATGTACTTTAACTGTCTTTCCCTTATAAAGGAGAGTGTTTTAGAGAGGTTTTACATCTCTTAAATGAAATAGGTGGCACCATTGGATAGTTTGAATATATTTTAGATCTATATTTCATGTTTTAATTTATTTATTTATGCATGCATGCCAGTGTTTGGGCTTGAACTAAGGGTCTAAGGACTGTCCTTGGGCTTTCTCAAGGCTAGTGCTCTACCACTTGAGCTACAGCACCATTTCCAGTTTTTTCTATGTCTGTGTTACTAAGGAATCCAACCTGGGTCTTCATGCATGCTAGGCAAGCACTCTATCACTAGGCCAAACTCCCGGCTCTTGCACATCATGTATTTAAATTACAATGTAGTTTGTACTAAATTTAATGTGAATATCTTTTTGTTTTTAGTAACTTTTTAAAAAATCTGAACTGAATCAAAAATCTTCAAATTCCTGCCAATGGTTTAATTGAAATTCTATTCTGGGGTTTAAACATTACCTATTATTAAGGTCTACAAAATTGAGCAGTTTAGGAAGGATGAAATATAATTTAGGCATTAACATACTAACCCACTGTGATACACCAGTCTGTATTAACCTGACTTTTCATTTACTTTTCTGTGGTGAAGTTCACTGAAGCAAAGCACTATCATACCAAATTGGTGAATATAAGAAAAGAGATGCTGATGCTTCATGAGAAGACATCCAGGTTAAAAGTAAGTTGAAAACTTTAACATTCTTTATAAACCATAAAGTTTTGTTTTCATTTTTATGTCTCTCCCTACAGTAACATACTTAACACATCAACTTCTTTTAAAGATTGTCTTTTTTTTTTTTTTTTTTTTTTTTTGCCAGTCCTGGGGTTTGAACTCAGGCCTGGGCACTCTCCTTGAGCCTTTTTAGCTCAAGGTTAGCACTCCAGCACTTTAGCCATAACATCAGTTCTCGCTTTTTCTTTTTGTGTGGTACTAAGGAATCAAACCCAGGGCTTCATGCATGCTAGGTAAGCACATTCCCAATTCCTAAAAAATTGTCATTTTTGACCCCTTCTTAGCTTTACTGTAAGCTTGGGCTTGACAAGCTCATATTTTCTGCATGTACAACTACCATTTCATTTAATAAGAGTTTAGAGTAACACATTTTGTTGACTCAAAGTATCTGAATTACCAAGATCAAATTTATAAGCTAGGAAGTGGTGTTGTAGCTCACGTGGTAGAGTGTTAGCCTTGAGCTGAAGAGTTCAGGGGTAGCACCCTGGCCCAGAGTTCAAGCCCCATGACACACAAAACAAGATCAAATTTATAAGCTAAATGTCACGTCTTGATTATCTCAAGCCAAAGGAGTGCCTTTAAGTTAGGTTATCATTTTTAAATTAGGCCATAAACTATAACCCTTGGTTGTTGTCTTGAGTTTTCATTTTCTTCTTCTTTTTTGACACAGAAAAGAGCACTTAAACTGCAGCAGAAGCGGCAAAAAGAAGAACTGGAGAGGGAACAGCAGCGGGAGAAGGAATTTGAAAGGGAAAAGCAGTTAACGGCCAAGCCAGCTCGAAGGACATGAAAAGTTGTGTCTGTGTGCATTTTCTTTCCTTGTCCCATAGTCTTTGGATTTAAGAGGAAGTGTGCAATAAGGTTCAGGTAGTGCCTTGCAGCTTTGTGGTGGTTGTTTTGAGGTCCTTTTTCTGTGCTCCATATCTTTTAGTCATTCAAGAAACCTTTTTTTCCTAAGTAGTAGACACAATATCACCTGTTTCTGATATTTATTTGTATTTTTTCAATTTTTGATTAATTTAAGAATTCATTCTTTTGATCTTGAAATTATTTATAAAGTAGGAAATACTTTGATTAAGAGTGTAGACTCAGCCAAGTGCTGGTACCTCATGCCTGTAATCCTAGCTTCTCAAGAGGCTGAGTACTTGGGATCCTACTTCATAGCCAGCCTGAGCAGGAGGAGTCTGAGAGTTTAGGTCCCAAGACCAGCATACACACAAGAGGCTAGATTTCTAAGTAGCTCAAAATGAGTCTGAATGTTTTAGCTTGTTTGAGTGTAGATTTAAAAGTTTCATTTTATTATATAATATGACTTTTTTTTTTTCTTAGTGCAACACTTATTTTGGATAATGCCTTTTATTGTTTGGCTAAGAGATACCAATTGTTTAATCATGTGCACTGCTAGAAAAAAGAGAGGATAAGTCTTTTTGAAGAATGTAATGGGAAATAATAGCACCTTAGATTTAGGCTGTTGTGGGTGCCAGTTTCTACCCTCCCCCCCCATGTATTCTCTTGTTTCATAGTGTTGATGCCTAGTCAGATTTTGTCTTAATGTAGGTTATATCCATTCCTAAAGTTTGGCCACAATAGCAGAGCTATCACACACTCATCTGCACTTAGTCAAATGTAGTTATGGTCACATCACATACTGAGATACAGTTCCTTTATGTACAGCTTTTAAAACTCCATAAAGCGGAATGAAATATACCAACTCCCCACTTTACAGGTAGCTATAGGATTGGTAAAAAAAAAAATTAGTAAATAGTATCACAAAAGAGGCAGCATGATACCTTCAGTATTACTTAGGATTTTCTTCCTGATATTATAGATAGGAATCCTCACGTGAGGAAAATTTATGAAGTTATAAATCAAGAGTGTATAGTATATCCAACTGGTCTTTGATGTCTTATTATGTATGTGCTGTATAAAACCTGTGAAAGTGTCTAAGTAGAATGTATATCTTGTACAATCCATATCACATGGTAAGCTGGAATCACTACCTCTGACAATCTGTCAGGCCAATGATAAAGCATTAAAGCTGAATGTTAAGAACTGACCTGTTTAAAGGTTTAAATAATTTTATGAGTGAATGATGGCCTTAGAATTCACCTGACTTTGACATTATATTGAAAAAATATATTGTGTTTGAAAAAGGTAAGTTTTGGCCTCTCTTACTTGCTAAGTAACTTGCCTGGGGCAAGATTTGGTAGGACTTGCAGGCCAGTGTCTCCTAAATTGTTTACTGTACTTATTTATAATATAATGATACTCTGTATTGTTTTGCTAGAGTAGTTTTAGTCCAACTTCAGTAGTTATTTAAAATGCTGGTTACTGGATACGACTTCTCAGTTTGTTGAAGCAAATCTATTTTTGTTGTTTTTATTGGTGTTGCTCTATTTCATTTTTATTTTAAAAGGTTCTCCAGTGATTCTGATATATCTTAAACCACAGGTCTAGTGGCCAAGGTCTGGGCTTCTTCCTACACTAATGTTAGCTTCAGTTGGAAACTTGAAATATAGAAGTCTTGCTCAAAGTTTTGCTCATTAGTTCTGATGTGAAGTCCTTATGTTGTTAGATGCTCCCCAGATAATTGTGATAAAGAAACCAGCTGTTTAGAATAGTTTAACAGTAGAGTAGTTTTAAAAATTGTTCAATAGCATTTGGCATTAATCTTAACTTTTAAACTGCTGTTTTTGATATATACTCAGAATTAAGACTGAACCCTCGGTGGCAGGAAATAGGTATATAAATCTGGTAAATTAATTGAACTTCAGTGAGTTGAAGTAAATGAATCATGTTTATTTTAATGAGTGGTAAGGCACAGGGGCTTTCAGAATTTCATTGCTGAAGTTTTAAAAACTTAAAAATCACAAAGCAAATATACATTACCCACTATTGTAAGGTTTATTGGTAAATCAGAAGTACTCTTATTAAAATCTGAAACTTTAGCCCTGTTACAGTAACCTAGAAAAATATCTTATTAACTAAATGTGGAGCCCTTAGTCTTACCATGTTTTTCACAAGACAGGGAGTTAGTAGAGAATAATTGCCCTTGTTTTGAAACTCTGAAATATGTACTGAGCTGAGATAAATGTTACTGTGCAGTGAGCATTGTATAAATATGCAGACTTTGAATCTGATGCAGATTGTGTCCACAGGGAAGATTTTCATGGTTTCAGCTTACAACATACCAGTTACTGAACCTAAAACATTTGTCTAGTTTTTGTCTTGTAAAACAAGGAATACTCTGCATTTAATAAAAAGTCTCTTAGTTCTTCAATATCAAGCAACATCCTGTGCATGGTGTGATATAGTTCCTTTTTTTGTCTGTTATTTATGCATTCTACTGTTTTGCTGTTTTTCCTGCAAGGTTCTTCATGAGTAACAAAAATGTCAATCTACTCTTCAAGAAAAGTGATAGAAAATAAGTGAAAAGGATAGTAGAAATAATCTAACTTAATAAAGTTCTCTGTTGTGACAGTTATAATATTATTTTGACAATATTTGAATTTGAAATCAGGGCCTTACACTTACTAAGCTGGCTCTCTACCATTTCAGGCATACCTCCAGCCCTGTTTTTTGTTGGTTATTTCAAGATTATAGGTTGTGAACTTCTTTAGCTTGCGCTGGCCTTGAACTACAGTTATTCTGTTCTCAGTCTCTGACCTGTCTAGGATTGCAGGTATGAGCCACTAGTGCCCAATTCCCTTTACTATTCTTTCAGAATAAATACCGTAGCCATAACCTAGTGATGGTAACACGTGTCTGTAACCCCTCAGAGGCTGGATGTGGAAGGGGCATGGGTTTGAGGCTACCCTAAACTACATAGTGAGGTCTACCTTAAAAAAAAAATCGTTTTAGAGGTTTGGCAGATGCTTAGCTCAATTTTAGAGGTTCTTAGCTCAGTTTGCTTTGTGAAGCCAAATGCCATATGGTCTTCAGTAAGAGAGTGAAGCAAGAAACAAGTCTAATGATAAATTTAAAAAGCACTTAATGCCCAGTGCTAGTGACTCATGCTAGCTATGCAGGAGGCTGAGATCTGAGGGTTGTGGTTTTAGACCAGCAGGGGCAGGAAAGTCTGCAAGACTCAATTAACTATCAAAAAGCTGAAAATGAAGGTGTAGTCAAATGATAGAGCACTAGCCTTGAGCAAAAACACTTAGGAACAGTGCCCGAATTCAGACTTCATAGACACAATATAAATAAAGGAAAGGCAATCATTAGATAGGTAAAATTTGAGTATGGATGATAATCTAGAAGTAGAAAAGGAAAGGCTATGATCAAAGAAGACCAGGGTAGTTTATTCCTTATGAATATTCCATGAATAAGGCCTGTAGGCATGAAAAGAAAAAATAACTTTCACTTTTAGGTTGAAAAAAAGTAAAAGGTTGCCCCCCCTATTATCACTTCATGGTCAACTGAAGAAAAGGCAGCTGTTCTGCTTTATACGATGGATGTATTCCTGATGAACTCCAGAAGGTCTGCAATAGTCAAGTTCAGGTAAGGATGGCACAGAAAAATGACTGATGATATGTGGATGCTGAACACTTGCTTTTATACTTAGGATTTCTTTGTAAACCCATTAGAAATGACGGTTACAATATGAAGAAATACTAAGACATCAGATCTATAGACCTGAAGCTTTTTGGCCTCTGATGGTAAAATTTAAAAATAAAGCATTACGGCCTTAGTAATGAAAAGGTATTGGCAGGCTCTGAAATGGGACTTGTCTTGGTTCATCTCCCTACTTGATTTTGGGGCCTTGGGCTTTCTCAAAGCTAGTGCTCTACCACTTGAACCACAGCACTACTTTTAGCTTTTTTCTGTGTATGTGGCATTGAGGAATCAAATCCAGGTTTTTATGCATGCTAACTAAGCAAGTAGGCCACACTCCTGGCCCCTCTGTTTTGTCTACCCACCCTCCAACCCCCAACTACTTTTGTCTTTTTTGGTATTGGAGATCAAACCCAGGACATTGCATTTGGTAGGCAAGTGCCTTGCTGCTGAGCTACATCCTAGCCCCAGTTTCTGTCAAGTTAGAATAATTGAGTTTCTTCATAAGGTGGTAAAGTTTTGCAATTTTTATATAACAGTCATAATAAAACAGGAAGAGTTCAAATGTTGGGTATTGTATCAGTAATTTGATATCACACGTACAGTAAGGGGAGGATACTATTTCTTTTTTTATACCATTTTGCTTATAAGATTTCTATTGCCTAGAATCCTTTGTCCTATAATCTTCTGCTTGTCAAGATTCCATTCTTCTCATTTTATCCCCAAGAACTTTTCCTTTAGTACTTTTACTTGCTTCAGGATATTAAAAAAACAAAAAGCAAAACAGCTTTTTTTTTTTTTTTTGACAGTACTTTGGTTTGAACTCAGGACCTAACAGTTCCTAGGCAGGTACTCTAAGCTATTGCTTGAGCCAGACCCCTAGCAAAATCTTTTCTTTAAGAAAAAAAAATTATATATATATATATATATATATATACATATATTTTTTTTTTGCACCACCCACCCCTGGCCTTGAACTCAGGACCTACACACTCAAGGCTAAAGCTCTGCCACTTGAGCCACAGCACCACTTCTGGCTTTTTCTACGTATGTGGTACCAAGGAATTGAACCCAGGTCTTCGTGCATGTAGGCAAGCACTATACTACTAGGCCAAACTCCCAGCCTTTTAAATTTCTTTTTAAACATCTATTTTCAGTACTAGGGTTTGACTCCACTTCTTGTACTTACAAGGTAGATACTATACCACTTGAACCATGCCCCCAGCTCTCAAAGATATTTCTTGATTTTTCTTTTTCTGATCTGTAGTTGATATATAAGGGCTTTCCAGAAACAAAACCAGTAAGATGTTTATTATTAGTAGTTTTCATATATGTATAGGTAGAAGTACATGCATTCATAGAAATAAATTGGGGTGTGTGTAATATGTGTGGGAGGATGTAAGGAAAGGGAATGAGTAATGTAAGATTGAGGAATTGGCTTACATCTTAGATGATTGCAGAGACTAGCACGTCAAAGTCTTAGAGCAGGCTGGAGACTCAGAAGAATGTATTTTTATTTTGGTTTTTTTATTGTAATTAATAAAAGGGTTACATGATATTTGCCAGATAGAAGGTGCATTAATTCACATACATTGATACCCTTTCACATGTCTTGGTACCCATTACCCTCCCCTCCCTCTTGGTTTTCCCCCCTTGACTCAGAAGAATTTAATTTGCAGTTCAGAAGCTGGCAGAGTTGCCTCTTCTTCAGGATCCCAGTCCTTTTTTTTTTTTTTTTTTTTTTTTTTTTTTTTGCCAGTCCTGGGCTTAAGCTCAGGGCCTGAGCACTGTCCTTGGATTTTTCTCAAGGCTAGAGCTCTACCACTTGAGCCTCAGCACCACTTCCGGCTTTTTGTATGTATGTGGTACCAAGGAATTGAACCCGGGTCTTCGTGCATCCTAGGCAAGTACTTTAACCACTAGGCCAAACTCCCAGCCCTTTTTTTTTTTTTTTTTTTAAATGGAGAAAAACCTTCAGCTAGTTTTAAGTCTGTAAAGCTCAGTAGTGATAGGATGGACAACCTGCTTCATATGATGTGTACCAACTTGTTGATTTAAGGGGATCAAATGACTTTTCAGCGGAGGCAGGAAGGTCTCACTCCAAAAAAAAAAGTCCCAGAGTATTTTGTTTGTATTTACTACCAATATTGATGTTTGGTAGAAAAGTAGCCTTTGTGTATCCATCCAATCAGTTTAAAAGGATTCAGGGCAAAATAAGTTCTTGAGGTGTTAAGGAACAGATGAGATGGAAAGTGTGATTACCATTATGCAGAACCTTTTGGGAAGGGACGGATTAGTGTTGGGAACATACTAAGCAAGTTTAGCACTAAGTTATAGCCCCAGACACTCAGATTGATTTTTTTTTTTTTTTTGTGGGTTTTGGGGCTTGAACTCAGCCTGGGCACTGTCCCTGAGCTAAAAGCTACTGCCCTACCCCATGGGCCTGGGCATTGTTCCTGAGCTCCTTTTCAGCTCAAGGCTACTTCCCTACCCTCCAGCCAAGCCCCACTTCCCTTTTCTAGAGGTTAATTGGAGATAAAAGTCTCAGGTCCTTTTGTGCCCAGGCTGGCTTTGATTCTTGATCCTCATATCTCAGCCTCCTGAGTAGCTAGGATTACAGGCATGAGCCACAGCCTGTCTGCAAATTGGTTCTTGAACCGATAGGACATGAAGGATGGGAAATGCAACCATGTTCTTGCCAGTAGTCTGGGCAACAAGCTCTATGGAGACCGCAGTGATTAAAACTAGGGTCCATACAGGGCTGTGTCATACTGACCTTGTCAGGGTACCATGTAAAATAAGCTATTTTTTTTTAAAGTATATATTTAGGAATCTAGTAGAAAAACAATACGTTTTAAATGACCATAATGTTTATGCAACTACCACTGCTTTCATGCCTATATATTTAATGAGACTAAAAGCTGATAACAGGTACCAAGATCTTGGCATAAATTCAGAGTCAATGAGTAGAGAACAGAAAAATATATGCTACATGTACTGTTTAGATTTATGCCATCTCCATTTAATTGTGGCTGGTCAAGTCTCTTAGAGGAGAGGCCTGTAATTCCAGAGCAAGCTCAGCAGCTGAACCGGACAATGGATAAAGCATAGATGGCAGAATGCTGCCATCTTGTGGTAATACTCCCCCACCTACAAATTCTGGCATTCTACAAATTTTATTAGTCTCAATAGATTTAATGAGATTTGCCTAGGCCATTTAAACTATAATTCAGATGAACTTCTGTTTAAACAGTAAATCTTTGAAAGTTATAGGATTCAAGCTACATTTTTCTCACTTTGCCTTATTTAGTTTGATATTGGCCTGAGGACTTCAGAGATTTTTGTTCTCTACCTATCTATCATCTACCTGTTCTCAAGTAAGCTCAAACTCTCCTAAGAAAAGCATCTCAAGATCTTGCTGTGGACAAAAGCCCAGAGAATTTTATGGGATTTTTTTTAAACCTACCTTAGCTGATTGAATCTGGGTGGATACTTGGCTTGAGGTCTGGTAAAAGCTGTGGCATATAGTGAATTTCACTGACTTAGGTACTGTCTTCAACATTTCTATAAAATTAATAGTAATGATTCCATTTCTGTTTTCATATTTTAATAGATTTAATGTTCTTTCTGTCTTTCTCTGAGATGAAGTCTCACTTGCCAATGCTAATCTTCAACTTTGATTTCTCCTGCCTCAATTTCTTTGGGGTAACAGATGTGCTGGGAATCAGAGGACAGTTTCTGGTTCTCTCTCTTTTTTTCCATTGCCAGTTTGATTGGTATTTTCAAGGAACCAAACTTTTTTATTTCGTTTTCAAGATTCACTTATTTTATTACTCTCTTAGGTTGTAAAGTTAGGTTGCTGATTTGAGATCTTGTTTTATTTTAAATAATGAGCAATACACCAAGTAAGAACATGTAACAAATTTTTGAATTTTATCATGTAATTTTGATTGAGAAGCCCAAACAAATATATTATATTCATTACTCTAAACCTTACCTAGAATGGGCTACTTCAAAGTTGGTCATTGCTTCATACACATGACAAACAACCACCTATTACATTTTTTCATAGACAAAGCTCCTGACCTTCAAAAAGAAGTATAAGGGGAAAATTATTGAATGTAAAGATTTTTTTCCTATATCTAAGAAAAAAGTCAATGTTGATAAACATGCTGCTTGTATTAAATAACATAGAGAAGCAGATAATATATGCCCTTTACATCTCTAAGAATATGATTAAAAGTGAAATCTTTGGCTAACTTCTGAGTCTGAACAAGTAAGGTAGATTTTGTGTTGTCAAGGTGAAGAAAGCCACTCTGTAATACGTGTAAATAATACCGTTTCATAAGAATGTAGTTTTGAGTTTTGCTAAGTTTCACATAAGGCATAAAATAAAGGCATTTAAAATACTTTTCTATTGAAATGGCTTCTTCTTGTCTTACACTTGCTGTCCCCTTCCCCCTGCCCTGAGTTGTGGAGCCTAAACTATGAGCCTGGGTGTTTTTCAGCCCAAATCTAGTGCTCTACTACTTAGAACCAGTGCCACTTTGGGTTTTCTGGTGGTCCACTGGAGAGAGGAGTCTCATGGACTCTTGTGCCCAGGCTGGCTTTGAACTGCCATCCTCAGAGCTCAGCTTCTTGAGTAACTAGGATTACAGGTGTGAGCCACCAGCGTCTGGCTCTTGTCTTACCCATTTATGTGGTAGTTCTCCTGTATTTTTGTCTGGATATAGCAGACAAAGGCAGGGAGTTTATCCAAGACTGAATTCATTCTGGTTCTGCCAGGAGGTCTGAAGGATGGATATTTCCCCATTCTCCTCTGTTTTAGTGTTGCAGTGGTCATAGGATCCCAGTATGGTTCCTTCCTTGATCTGAACTCTCTTTTTGCAGGTTGAATTTTGGTTAGAGCTTACAGTCTTGGACATCTTGTTAGCCTACATTTCAGCCTGAAGTAGCTGCTGTATCTCCTACAATATGGATGAGCCATTTTGGCGGCCAGTGAGGTAAGTGATTTAAGTTGATCCAGTATTTCCTGGTGTCAGTTGACCTGGCTGCCTCCTGTCTTTTAGTGTAAGCATTTACAGTGACAGTTTCCTCTTAGCACAGCTTTTGCTGTGTCTCATAAGTTTTTGTATGTTGTGTTGTTGTCGTTGTTTTTTTTTGTGGGTCATGGGGCTTGAACTCTGGGCCTGGGTGCTGTCCCTGAGCTCCCCAGCTCAAGGCTACTAGCCCACCCTAACCCTGGGCCTAGGCTTTGTCCTTGAGCTCTTCAGCTCAAGGCTATTACTACCCTAGAGCCACAGCCCCATTCCCCATTTTCTAGTGATTAATTGGAGTCTCATAATCTTTAATGCCCAGGCTGGCTTTGAACCAGGATCCTCGGATCTCAGCCTCCTGAGTAGCTAGGATTATAGACATAAGCCACTGCACCTGGCTTTACAAACTTTTTGATTTAAATTTTGTTTTATCTAGGCCTGTTTACATGAGGTACATTAAAAAAATTATTTCACTTTTTTTTGTGACTTTTGGTGGAGTGTTTTCAAGTCAGCAAAAATTGGATCATATAGTTTAATTCATTGTATTGTCATCTATTCATTGGAGAGTTTAAGCTGTTTTAAGTAATTACTTAAGTAATCTGTTTTAAGTAATTATTTAAGTAACTATTATTTTAGTATTTGTTTCTCTTTGCCTTAGGCTCTTTCTCCCTTATTTCCTGCATTGATTAGTTGATTTTTTTTGTAGTAAGCATTTAAAAGCCTTTCTAATTTCCTTTCATATACATTCTTTTCTTTTCTGTTTTTGTTGGTCATAAGGCTTCAACTCTGGGCCTGGAAACTGTCCCTGAGCTCTTCAGCTCAAGGCTAGTCGCTAGTGAGCGACAGCATCACTTTTGGTTTTTGGTAGTTAATGGGGGTAAAAGTCTTACGTTTGCCCTGGCTAGCTTTGAACCTTGCTCATATCTCAGCCTCTTGAAGTAGCTAAGATTATAGATGTGAGCTTCTGGTGCCCAGCTCTTTCATATACATTTTGTAGGTATTTTTTGGTGACAGGAATGGGTGTTGCATTTAACATCCTTAAATTATAATATGCTAATATGAAATTATGCTGGGTTAACTTCAATAACATATAAAACTTTGCAGCTTTAATAACTGTCTCTACCCCTTTTGGCTATTGATATCACACATTTAAATCTTTATGTACTATATCTTAAATATCAACCAATAATTCTTTAAAATATGTTATATAAAATATAGAATTATAAAGTTGTAATTGCATCAGCCTTTAGACCATTAGTTGTTTTTATTTATTTATTTATTTATTTATTTATTTATTTATTTTTGCCAGTCGTGGGCTTGAGCTCAGGGCCTGAGAACTGTCCTGGGACTTTCTCAAGGCTAGAGCTCTACCACTTGAGCCTCAGCACCACTCCCGGCTTTTTTCTATAGGTGGTACCGAGGAATTGAACCCGGGTCTTCATGCATGCTAGGTAAGCACATTAACCACTAGGCCAAACTCCCGGCCCATTAGTTGTTTTTAAAAAGTATATTAGTCTATTAAGACATTTAGAAAATAAAAAGTAGACTTACAAACTACCTTGTAATGAAACCTTTTTGTAATTGTCTACACATTTATCTTTTTGAGTACTGGTGGTACTGGAGTTTGAATTTAGGGCTTTGTACTAGCTTGGCTTATTTGCGCAGCTGGCCCTGTATCACTTGAGCCATGCTTCTAGTCCTCCTGCCTTTTGTTGGTTATTTTGGAGATGAAGTCTAGCAATCTTTTTTGTCTGGAATAATTTCAAACATTGATCTTCTGATTTCAGCTTCCTGAATAGCTAGGTTTATAGGCATGAGCGATCAACAAGTAGCATACTATGAGAACATTTGATAACTATATCCATCACTTTCTCAGTCTCTTTTGTACTATATAACAGAAATACAAAGTCCAAGTAACTTATTATGAACAGATATTCATTAATTTGAGCTTGTAATCAACAGAAACACTATTGGCTTGCACTCTGAAGGCTGTTCAATATCAGCTGATACTGGCTGTTCAAGGGCCACCTTGATGTACAGCGTGAGTGTAAGGGGTGGTGAAGAGGACAAGAGCAGCAGAATTTGCTCTTTTATAATGCCATCAACCTCACCCAGAATACTTCCCCAAAGCTCCACTTTGTAATATTGCTATAATGGCAATAAAATTTCAACATGAGATTTGAAAGGGACAGATCATAGCATTAACATTATGGCTATAATAACTAAAATCCTAGTACCAATCACTAACTGAATGCTTACTTTATTCCAGGTAGAGCACTAATCATCTTTGTTTGTTTGTTTATTTATTTATTTATTGTGGTCATGGGGCCTGGGTGCTGTTCCTATGCTCTTCAGCTCAAGGCTAACGCCCTACCCCTGAGCTCCACTTCACATTTTCTAGTGATTAATTGGAGATAAGAGTCTCATAGTCTGTAGTGCCCAGGCTGGCTTTGAACCAGGATCTTCAGATCTCAGCCTCCTGAGTAGCTAGGATTATAGACATGAGCTACCACGTCTGGCTACTTTTTTATATAAACTTACTTTGTCTCTATAAAGATCATATGAGGTGTTTTAAAAAATACCCACTTACTAATACAGTTAACTGATGCCAGTTAATGCATTCTCAAAAATAAAGGTTCATATTCCAGTCTCTGCAGTTCTCATGAATTTTCTGCCTTGTCTGACTTCAAACTTCAATCCTCCTAATTTTAGCTTCACTATTAGCTAGGATTAGGGTGCACTTTACCTTGAGCCTTTTAATAATTCTTTTTCTACTTAAGATATCCAGAGCTGGTTCCTTGTTCTCAAAAAAGTATGCCATCTGAGACAGAACACCTCCATGTATATTAAGTGTTCATGGTCTGAAAAATAACTTGATCTTACCAGATACAGTGGCTCATGCCTGTAATCCAAGCTATTCAGGACACTGAGATCTGAGCATGGAGGTTCAAAGCCAGCCCAGGCTGGCTTAACCACCAGAAAAGCAGAAGTGGCACTGTGGCTCAAGGGGTAGGGCGGTAGCCTTGAGCTGAAGAGCTCAGGGACAGTGCCCAGGCCCAGAGTTCAAGCCCCGTGACTGGCAAAAAAAAAAAAAAATCAAAAAACAAAAAAGAAACAACAACTTGATCTTAAATGACACAGATGAAGAAACTACTCTGGAGCCTGATAACAGTTTTACTTATTATTTGATAAGCAGTTTGGTGGTGAGAAAACCAGCAATTTAAGAAGTGTCGTGAAGCATAAAACACACTCATTATTCTCTGTAGCTTACTTATTCTCTCTTGGTTCTGTGACTTCCTGGTGGTGTGACATGATGAACATGCCTGTGGCAGCTGCTTGATCCTAGTGCATAGCAGGACCACACCCTCAGCCCCCTGTCTGCAGTCTCCATGCCCACGTTCTGTCTCATTCAATGTGTCAGAAGTGCTATCATTTCGCTGGGTTGCTGTTGTCCTAGCTAGGGAGGAAGGTTTGTTGGGGGGCCAGTGTATGTTGCTTCTCTAGCTATTCACTCACCCAGGAAGCATTTGAAGTAGGGAAGGGTTGAGGATGAAGCATCCTTTGCAGTGCCAGTCCCTCCTCTTACATCCTTTTGCCACTGTTTAACCATGCTTGTCCTAGTTTTCAGTCTCTTTAAGTGTGCATTCATTATGTTGCAAACTTCATATGGGTAGGAATGAAGTCTGATGTTTTTCAAAGGCATGCCTAGTCAACAGGCACATAGTTTACTTGGCATATACAGTTGTAGACTCAGAGAATATCTATCAGAGGGAAGAATGGCTAATGAGTGAGTTAATTTTAAGTATGCCCTTCCATGTCTGACAGGCAGTTACCATCCCCTGTAGTCCCGATACTCACTCTTCAGTGAGTGAGATGATGGAATGATGTCTCCAGATGTGAGATTTGCTCAGGAAATGTTTCTCACCTCTGAAATCTGATTTCATAGCTACCAACTTCAATGTACCTAGCAAGCAGAAATTTGCCATAATTCCTCCTTGTCTAAATTCATCCTATGGGAATCAAGATTTCAAAACTGGGGTGAGGAAGTGGGAGGGTTCAAGAGAGGGATACTCATTTCGTAAATATAAGGGGGGGACAATATTTATTAAAATTTGATTCACAATTTATTGGCATTTAGTGGATGGGAAGGAGGGATGCCAACCTCCTGGGCTAAGTAGATTGTGCCATATCAGAAGGAACTGTACTGAGTCCTACCTCCACTATCACTGAAGTATGTAAATTATTTCTTGGTAAAATAAATTCAGTTTTAGCTATATTTGTTCCAAAATTAAGCATTTTTTGTCTTTTTAAGATACTGAAGTGTGTACTAATGGCTCTATTGGTAAAAATCAGTAGGAGATTATACTTTATTTTGTTTAGAATTTAGTTGCTCATTATTCACTATGGTAGAATTGAGGTCACAAAAGTAGGGTTGGGGGCATGGCTCAAGTGGGTAAATTGCTAGTTCAGCAAGCTTCAGACCTTGAATTCAAACCTTAGTACCATAAAAAACCAAGATGACTAGAAACAATGCTGTAAATGCAATTGAAAGTAAAAATCTCATTATCATTTATAATTAAGGTGTTCATGGTGATTTTTACCATACATATATTTAGGAAGTAGAGTTGTGGCTCAAGTGTAGAACACTAGCCTTAAGCAAAAAAGCTTAGGGACAATGACCACGCCCTGAATTCAAACCCTAGGACCAACACACATACACACACACACACAATCGACAACCATAAATACATTTAGTATAGAAACATTTTGTTTGAAACAAAAACTTCAAAACTTTGTTAAAAATTCAGAAAACTAAATTAGTGTAAAAGAAACAAATAATTTATTTTTAAAATAATTTTTTTGAGAGCTGGTAGCACTTACATTTCTAAAGCTATGAAAACTCGAAAGTGTGGCAAGCTGGCTTATGCCCGTAATCTTAGCTACTCAGGAGGCGGAGATCTGGGGATAGTGGTTCAAAGCCAGCCTGGGCAGGAAATGCCATGAAACTTATGTTCAGTTAGCCACCAAAAGCCAGAAATGGAGCTGTGGTTCAAGTGGCAGAGTATTAGCCTTAAGCAAAAAAAACTCAGGGACAACACTCACGTTTGGAGTTCAAGCCCCTAAACTGGCATACATGCAAATAGTGCAGCAAGATGGGACAGTTTTTTTTAGAAAAAGGGCCTCCTCATCTGTTCAGCGCACTGTAGTTTTCCTGCTTTTGTCCTCGACTGGAAAGAAACAGCACATTGAAAATAGTGAAGTAAATGGGGCAGAACACGACCTGGTGGCCAGTGACTGAAAGGCAGCTGGCCCAGGGCCTGCAGCCATAGAAGGAAAGACCCTAAGCTTTTCAGAGCCTGCTCACTTCACCTCTCTGTAAACTGAACGCCAGGAAGTTTTAAGGCTGTTGTGGGAGCGAAGCAAGAGGTGCAGGGCACTGTGGAGGACCCAGTGCAAACTGGGTCTCTGTTCAAGCACCCTGCCTTCCCTTTGCCAGTTGGGATTGCATAATGCGGCTGGCACCTAGGACCGGGAGGTCAGGTGCCCTTGGCTGGGCCACATTCCCAGGGCGAGCTGGGCTGGGGCTGGGGCTCGGAAGGGGAGGGGGGGAGTCTGTGGTGCCAGTTGCCCCGCAGGAGAGTGGCTCTGACCCGGGTGCAGGGTTGTACCAGGCAGGGTAGCAGGGAGACCTTTCTGAACCTTCCCTTTCCTGGGGGGAACCTGGCTCTCCCCGTCTCGCCTCGAGCCTCCTCCCCCAGGGCTGGGCAGCTGGGCGGCAGGGCGGGGCTCCAGCGAGCTCTGATCCCCAGCAGGAAGCAGCAGCTTTTGCTGCCAACGCCGTGGCCCTGAGGCTTCTTCGCACACTCTTTGGTAAGAGGCATCCCATGGTAGTGGGCTGCTGATCTCAATCTCTGGACCCCTGCCAGGACGGGGGGATGAGGTGGAGGCAGAGATCACCACTGTCCTGTGCTCTCAACCTCTTCTTTCCTTCTACACTCCCCCCTCCCTCCCGGACACTCACAGCGTTTGCTGTGCTCTTCTGAACCACAGCTCTTGGGACGCTTACTCCTTTCTGGGAGTGTCAGAGTCTGGGTATGGGGTGGGGCTCTGGGTAGGCTGACCTGACAGGGAGGTGAAAACAGGTCTGTCGGAACACCAAAACCCGGAGCTTTCTGTACCTCCATGCGTGGGAATTTCCAGTGCCTTTCACTTGCTGACTGTGTAGCTCCATGTATGGCGCCCTGGAGCAGGAGTGGGTGGTCAGCCTGGGAAGATGGGGGAGAGACAGAGCAGGATTGAAGTTCCCTCCATCTGTCCACTGCGATGACATTTTCCACCAGCTAGGCCCAATGCAAGGCCCTCACGGGGTTAGTGCGGACCTGAACCCTGGAGCTGGCAGGAGAGAGCATTTACGGTACAGGCTGGTTAGGAATTGCTAGGAAGAGCCAGGAAGACTTCTCAAAGAAGCCAGGTTTTAAGCATAGCCTCTTGAGTTTGCCTTGGGTTGCCCCTTGCTATACTGCAGGTTTCAAAATCATTTTATGTCCTGTAACCCTTGCCAATTCTGGGAAGCCTAAGGGCCCTTTCTCAGAAGAATAATTTTAAAGGCATAAAAGGCCGTGTATTTTAAAAGTATGTGTAAAAATATTAAAAGAAACTGGGGCACTAATGGTTCAGGAGGCTACTAGCTATTCAGGAGCTACTCAGGAGGCTGAAATCTGGTGAACTGCTGTTGGTATTCAGCCAGGGCTGAAAAATCTCTATCAGTTATAGTGAAAATAACACATTTTCTTTTTCCCATCGAAGTTCCTGGGTTTCAAATTAAGATCCCCTTATAACAGAAAGGTCACTGCCCAGAAAGTTGGGTACCTTGCTTCTGGTCTTAATAGTTGTCACTGAAGAGCCTGGTGGCTTTCGTTTTGAACTTCTTATCCTATTCTTCATTGTCAAGTAAAAAAAGTAAAACCCAATACCCTTCCTTTATATTTTAAGGCACTCAGCACCGTACCAAGTATTGAAGGGTGAAATGAGTTCTATCTATTAGAACTAGTCTGTCTCCCTCCCTCCAGGCAATAGCCATCATTCAATCCTGGTATATGGGAGCTATTCAATCAGTCTTTATTGAACAAATAAGTGAATTGGTGAAGGTTGTTTGTGACTACATTTAAAAGCAAAATTAATCAAGGAGACAGCTGGTGGTTTGGGAAATGACTGTTTAAATTTTGAGTTTTTTTTTTTTTTTGAAAAAAAAAATCTGGCTGAATGAACACATAAACACCTGGAAGAGAGTACTTGAAATGTCAGTGAGGACCCATGAGTCTGTGTGTGTCAGTTTGTATGACTTGTGCTCTGCCAGAGAAAATGAAACTGAACGTTGACGGGAAAAACAGGATTCTTTTTGTGGAAGTTTATTCTCCATCTTGCTTGTCAATCTGCTGTGTTGCATCATAGGAAATGTCTTATAAGGATAGGAGGCAGACTTATGACAAGGCATTTCTACACCTAGATATAATTTGTCTTCTTTTATCTTTTCCAAGCCCTTTATTAAATATACAATTCCTTTCTGACTCTGAAGACTTGCTAAATAGCATCTGGGGGGAAGGTTTGTTAAAAGTTGCCCACTGAAGCCACTGAAACCTTGTTTATAGATTGAGAGCTCCCCAAGAGTGTGGGTTTTATTTTAAATTTTAAAAATTATTTAAGTAGTTGTGCAAAGGGGTTTCAATTCGACATGTCTATGAGCACAAAGTCGTTTTGCTTACATAATGCTTGTATTGGGGTGAGGTACCAAGCATTCTCTGGCCAACTTTGGTCCACATGATCAAATCTAATCTATGATTTTGAACCAGAGTAGACATACCTGCTAATTTTATTTTCAAGGAAATAAATACTTGTATTATGCCTTGGATCTTGCACTGACCTATACTAGCTACCCAGTGGGTGATTCACAGTGGATTATGGTGCAGGTGTGGGACTTGTGGAAAGATTGGGAGATATGTCTTCCCTTCTGACTTTGATGCAAACTCTGGCCAATATTCACAACAAAAAGTTTCACAGCTCTGATGAACCAGAGAAGTTAGAATAAATATTACAATGTGAATGTCTGTTGGTGAATCTCCCTGTCACCTTTCTTTCCTTCTCATCAAATAGTAGTTGGAGTTTTAGAGAAGGGAAGTAACCTTTGAAACTACCCAGCCAGTCCTTCTATCTATGAAGAAAGCATAGCCCTGAATGGCTAAAGATGAGCCCTACCTGGTCCCACCTGGAATATGGTCCAAAGTCTCATGACAATTGACTTACTCTTAGACAAAGCTTCACCAGGAATGGGGAGCTGTGTGGTCTAGTTGGACATAGAAAATGTGTGAGCTGTTAGGTAACCCATTACCTTTTATGCATCTCATTCTGTCCTATTAAAAGATTGAATTGAGCATCTCTCTGGCCATGTCAAAGAACATGTATAATTTGTGATTAGTCTTTTTTTCTCATTAAGACCTCATATATCAGATTCCAGGAAATGATATGACTGAGTAATGGCCAGTGTCTT
This sequence comes from Megascapheus bottae, assembly GCF_031878675.1. Lineage (NCBI taxonomy): Eukaryota > Metazoa > Chordata > Mammalia > Rodentia > Geomyidae > Megascapheus > Megascapheus bottae. Next base: position 20,319,573 of record NC_143533.1, on the reverse strand, counting down.
GTTTACAAACAGTCTACACTTTTAGAGCCTCCTTGTCTGTGCTATTCTAGGGGGAAATCCTAATGCATCTCCAGCTGTTGAGTAATTTTATTGTCATAATACAGATTTAATAAGTCAGGATGCAATTTGATCCCTGCTGTGTGACTGGAAGCCAGTGACTTTCATCTGAGCCTCCCTGTTGAGTCTGAGGGTAGCCACATGCAGGTGTTTGTAGACCTTGAAAGGAAACATTTAATACTTTTCTGGAGGCCAACTCTACATGATGGACTGGAAGTGAAGCTAGGTTGTTCTTGGCTTAGTTTTCATATATTGGAATTTGAAAAGCCAAACTCCTTTAACAGACACTAAACAAGGCCTGTTTGTCTCTATATCACTTGTTCAAAGCAATCAACTTCCAATGATAATTCAATTTAAATATTTTCCTTTTTTTAGATGCAAGACTTTTACTTATGTAAATAAAATTTTTATTTTCTGCTTAGCAGTTGGATTGATATAGTGAAATGGTCAGCTCTCCCATTACAATGTTTTCTCTTAGTAAAGTACCATAACTATAAGCTAGGGATACTTGTAGAGACTTTCTCGTGAGAAAAGGGAGGTAATGTTGCATTTTATAGTCTCATTAAGTCCCCCCACCCATCTCTTTCCATACTGGAGTTTGAACTCAGTGCTTTAAGTTACCTTACTTACCTAATGCTCTATCACTTGAACTGTATATAGCTCTGCTTTTTTTTGTTGTTGTTGGTTGTTTTGGAAATGGAGTCTCACGGCTGGCCTCAAGTGATCATCCTATGGTTCTTAGCCTCTACAGTAGCTATGGTTACATTATGTCTTAATCAACAACTCTCTAAAGAAAATTCTTAAAGTTGGCCCTTTAAAGAATTAGTCAACTAAAGATCTTGAATTAACATGAGAATTGTGCACAGTGCCTGTTTCCTGGATGACTTAGTCTTGGTCCACTCCGTGATCACTTGCTTTTCAGCTTAATATTTAAACAAATATTTGAATTGGTAATAGCTCCTGAGGGAGTGTTCCATCATGGCCTGCAGGGATAAGTGAAGATTGCTCCATTTTCTTTATTTGTTAGCAATATAGTAATTCAGTTCTTGAACAGTGGGCAGGAGAGGGTGCTGTTATTACTCAAGAGAAGGTGACCTAAACAGGAAGGGTGCAGCCTGCATAGTTCTCTTGCTTTCTTTGTGTTGCCACATTTTGTACCTTCCTTTCACTTTGAGTAATCCCATATAGTTACTTACATCCTGTCTTCATTATATTTACCTGAACAAACATGCAGGTCATAGTTGACATCCTTCCTTCTTCTTTATCCCCCACATAGTTCTTTATCCCCCACATAGTTCAGGACACAAAAATTCCTTCATTGTCTCATAGTCCCACAATCTAGACTCAGCTTTTGCTGATGTCTGCATTTCTTTTTTTTTTTTTTTGCCGGTCCTGGGCTTGAGCTCAGGACCTGAGCACTGTTCTTGGACTTTCTCAAGGCTAGAGCTCTACCACTTGAGCCTCAGCACCACTTCCGGCTTTTTTTTTTTTCTATGTATGTGGTACCGAGGAATCGAACCCGGATCTTCATGCATGCTAGGCAAGCACTTTAACCACTAGGCCAAACTCCCGGCCCCAAGATGTCTGCATTTCTGAAACAACCCCTTAACAAATCTTCATCTTCCTGGTCTTTCCTGTTAAATTGTTCTAATTTCTGTCTCCCTGGTGCCTATCACAATGCCTGGTATGCAGTAAACACTGACTTCCTTTAGAGGAATCCAACTGAAAGCCAAAAGACAAGCAAAGTCCCTCAACCCTTATTGTTCAGCAGCTTTTACTAAGCTTTCTTATGTCATCTTGTTGTGTTGTTTTTCATAGTTATTCACCCTTCATGTTTTTCAACTGCTTCTCTTACCCCTATTCCCTTAAACAGTCCATAGTTAGAATTATGTTCTATGTACGTATGTGTATTTGGTATGTACAAACATACCTACATACATATATGCACATGTATATGTATATATATATATACATATACATGTGCATGCCCACAAATATGTATATATTTTAGGTCTAGCTTCTATATATGAGCAAAACCACACAATATTTGCTTTCCGTGTCTTACCTTATTCTTGGCATATATTAGTAGCCGATAATCCTTTCTGCTATTTCCTTAGCACCCAACCTAAAAGGCTGGGAGAGGGGAAAGACTGTCATAAGGAAATTTCTGAACATCACTGTGGGTCATTAGTAGATGTTCACTGAATACACTGTAGACATTCTTAAACAGCAGCAAAATGATGACCGTATATATTTCATATAGTTCTGTTTTTTTGTACGTATTCTCACATATTTAGAATAACTAGAAATTATTTAATGTGGTTTTTTTTTGCAGGAAATAAATTCTAAAAATAAAATACACATTAGGTTGTATTTTCTGATTTTCAGTTCTGAAAGTTAGTAATTGGTGATTGAAACGAGTTCAATATGGGTATAAAGCTGAATTTACATATGCATATAGACTTCCCAGAAAACTCATTTCTTAAACTCTTTTCTAAGCATTTCTGGCTGGTGCTGCTTCTTTGTCACAGTTAAGTGGATAGAAGAGATGTAAAGATTTCCTTTGATGGAGAAGGTATCTCAAGTTTCAATAGAGTACAGGACAGAGTGTGATAGAGAAAAGGAAAACTGGTGCTTCATTCTTCGAATAATTATCGCATAAAAAAAGTAAAAATCTAGCTATGTTATTTAGTTGCAAAAATCTGGCCCAATCACCCATGTAATTACAATATTTTGAGCAAGAGGTAATCAAATTGCTTTTTAAATGCCATCTGACTGTTCGACACAATCTATAAGGAGAAGGAATGGAGCAAAAATTTGTTAGGCATGTAAAATCTTCCATCTGACAGAGCAATTGGCACATGCATTTTAATGTAGGTGTTTTTAAAATGCACCTGGGATTTGCTTTAATCAAGAGTGGAGAAACCATCAGATCAAGAGATGGCTGCCATGAAAGAAAAAATTTTAACTCATAGTTCTCAAAGGAACCACATGCTCTGTAAGTCCCTGTGGGAAGTACATGGGTAGGTCAGGAGATAGAAAAAGTGAAGGCAAAGATGAAAAAGTGTACATTGCAGTTTTTGTGAGATAGGAAGAGGAGACTTGTCTGGGTTTGATAGTGGCTAGTTGGAATACCTTTACTGGGTTCTCAGTGTCTGGTGCTGGGGTGGTCAGGGTAGAGGAATATCATATGTGGAAGATAAAAGGCAGATAGAGGAAATCATTTTGAGTATAGTCTCTGGATTGTCTGTTTCCATAGCACAGGTTTGCTGACAGCTCAATTCTTTACTATCTGGAGGTTAGCTAGGCCTTTCAAGGACTAGTAAGTCTCTAAAATTTGAAAACATCTTACAGAAAAAATAAACCTGATTAATACGGGAGGACTTAAAATACCTCTAGGAAGAGAAAGCAGCCAGTTTTCTTTCCAGTTCATAAAGTATTTAATGCAGTATCATGAATGTTACTTGTATGTACTTTGGGTTAAAATAAGACCATGAGAAGGGATCATAGCATTTGTGAGCCAGTGTCTGACATTTTCTTGTCACTCAAGTCACTGCTCAGTCTGATAGTAACAATTTCCTTCCTGAGATTTTATTTTTTGAATCAGAGGATATGATGGTTATTTTTATATTTATCAACTTGATTGGGTATGAGATGATCAGATGTTTAATCAAACCATTTCAGGAATAAATATGTTTTTTGATTTTTTTGTGCCAGTCCTGGGGCTTGATCTCCAGGCCTGAGCACTGTCCTTGGGCTTTCTCAAGGCTAGCGCTCTGCCACTTGGACCACAGCACCACTTCTGGCTTTTTCTGTGTATGGGTGCTGAGGAATCGAACCTGTGTCTTCATGCATGCTAGGTAAGCACTCTACCATTAGGCCAAACTCCCAGCCTGTATAAGTGGTTTATTGATGAAGTTAACATTTTAATTGGCCTTATCCAGTTGTAGGCTTGAGTAGAACAACAAATAAAAGGCTGATGTTCCCATGAAGAAGAGAGAATCTTGCTCTCCGAGTGGCTTGAGGTGGGACATTCATTGTCCTGTTTGAGACTCATCTGAGACACCAACTTTTCCTGGCCTTTGAGTTAGAACCACACCCTGGACTATCCTAAGTCTCTTGTTTGCTGAGCAGGTCTTAGAACCTATCAGCTTCTATAATTATATGAACTCAGAAGTGTTGTCCACATAATAGGGAAAATTATGATGTTTGTTTTAGTTCCCTCCCTTATTCCTCCTTTTTTTTTTTCTTCTGGTCCTAGGGCTCAAACTCTGGGCCTGGGCACTGACCTTGACTCCATTTTTCTCCAAACTTGGCCACTGTCCCTGAAATCCACTTTTCTCCATACTTGTACTACTTGAACCATAGCACCACGTCCTGCTTTTTCTGTGATTAATCAGAGTCTCATTAGCTTTTGTGGCTGGGCTGGCTTTGGATCTTGATCCTCAAATCTCAGCCTCCTATTCAGGAGCTATTAAGCTAGAATTACCAGCATGGGCCAGCCCTCATTCCTGTTCCTCATTCCTTTTTATCTCCTTCAGTTGATTCTTGCCTTGTTCTTTATTGCTACATGACCTGTGCGTATAACCTATTTTTTCTCAGCCTCCATTTTCCAGCTGTGAAGTGGAGATAATGCCCACCCACTTAAGCACCTAGCATAGTGTCTGGCACACAGGAGTCTGATCCAGAGCAGTGATGGAAAAGCTTTATGTTAAAGATCATGATGTAGTTTCAGATTGTTCAGGGAAGCCATGTTAAGTAAAAAGAGGGTAAAACAGTGCTTGGAAAGTGTTACAAGGAACACTAGCTAGCTCAGGTGTACCAGAGCAGGCAGAGTGTCATCTTAGAGCAGTGCTATAGGTACTAAAGGTAAATTTACTGAAGAGCAAATAAAATTTATGCTTCATAGTTAGCCAGGTTCTATCCAGAAAAGCATGTCTATGGATGTTATTTCTGGTCTCCAAAGGATCCTGAATTATCAAGGATCCTACCATTTGTTATCATTTATTTTCTTATTCAAAATATTAGACATCATATCTAATTTTGTTTAGTCTCAATTTCTCTACTAGTAAAATCTTATCAAAACCTGCTTGGATTCTGTGGGTTAATTGTAAAACTCTTCACACACAAGAGGGATGGATGATCATAAGTTGTTACTATTCTGTGTATCACTATTGTAATATATTTTTGGGGAGTGGGACTTGAACTCAGGGCTGGGCACTGTCCTTGGACACTGTTTGCTCAAGGCTAATAGTCTGCCACTTGACCACTTGAGCCACAGGAACACTTCTGTTTGTTTTTTTTTTTTTTTTTTTTTGTCAGTTCTGGGTCTGGGCTTTCTTAAGGATAGAGCTCTACAGCACCATTTCTGGCTTTTTCTTTGTATGTTGTACCAAGGAATTGAACCCTGGTCTTTCTGCATGCTATGTGGGCATGCTACCACTCTCCTGGCCCTGCTATTGTAATATCTTTAAATAGGCCTGTAATTTAACATTTTAATTAGTAAAGCCAGTGTCCACTCGAATAGTTTTTTCTATTGCTTTAAAAAAATCATTCATTCATTTATTGTTACAATTTTTCCTTGTGTGAACTCAAGGAACATACACACACACGTATATTCTCTGGTCTCCAACCACTGTATAACTTTGAATCAAATTACAAATCATCCTGCTTTCCCCTCCTCTCCTTCCTTTTTCTTATTGTGTTCTTTTCCTTTCCCTTTCCCTTTTCTTTTTCTTTTTAAAAATAGTGTTGAGAGGGCCAGGAATTTAGCCTAGCGGTAGAGTGTTTGTCTAGCATGCATGAAGACCCAAGTTCGATTCCTCGGTACCACATACATAGAAAAAGCCAGAAGTGGTGCTGAGGCTCAAGTGGTAGAGCTCTAGCCTTGAGAAAGCCCAAGGACAGTGCTTAGGCCCTGAGTTCAAGTTCTAAGACTGGCAAAAAAATAGTGTTGAGGATGGAACCCATGGCCTAATATTTATTAAACTAGTACTTTGCTTCTTGAACTCTCTCTCTCTCTCTCCCTCTTTCCCTCCCTCCCTCCCCCCCCACTTTGTATTTTGTTTCCAAGATAGGGTCTTACTAACTTGGTCGAGGCTGCCCTCCAACTTGAGATCCTGCTCACTTTGACTCCTCTCTGTACCTGGGATTATAAACATGTGTTACCACAACTAGGGAGTTTTATCTAACTTCATAGCATGGCATCATTTGATTATAAAATATACTGCAGGTACTATTTGGTAAATAGAAGCTACTTTTTGTCCTATTGAAATTTTTAAGTATGTGTTTCAAATAAGAGCATAGAGATTAAGTCACTCTATCCCTTTGTGCTGTTGTTAGTTCATATTTCATAAACAAGGATATACATTTCAGGCATCTTCTGGGTGAACTTGAAAGTAATAGATTCTTGTTTCTTCCTTATGTTAACAGAGGGTTTTCATGACTTCAGATCAAGTTTACCCTTCTTTTTCTTTTTTGCCAGTCCTGAGGCTTGAACTCGGGGTCTGTTCTTGAGATTATTCAATGCTAGTGTTCTACCACTTGAGCTACAGCACCACTCCTGGCTTTTACTGTATACATGGCATTGGGGAATTGAACTCAGGGCTTCAGTAATCTATCACTAGGCCACATTCCCCACCCAACCCTTCTTTTTCTCTCACTTCCATGAATCATCTGGCTTTCTGATTGTTGCTATAGAGTTGGTTTAGGTCAATGCCAGAAATTCCTGGTGGTTCCCAAATGATGTTTTCTGGCAACACTTCTATCATCAAAGTCTGTTTTTCCCCACCCTATACCAGCCAGTTCTCCTATACCAACTGGGCAACTAACCATTCAATTTTGATATTCACTCTGAGTTAGTAGAGATCCCATTGGTGGTACAAGGCTTGGTTCCAAAAGACTGCCCTACTTCAGATGTACAGGCAACCCACATAGGTGTCTGGTTGATACAAATTCAGAGGTTCCAATAATCCTCACAAACTTGAAAATTATCTGGAACTACTTATAGAACTCAGCAAAAACACTTTACTCATGTTTGTTTCCTGTGTGTGGCTGCACACACGTTTGAGGTGGGATCTCACTGTATGGCCCAGAACTCTAGGCTGACCTAGAAATCTTGACTGAGTCAGGAGTACTGGGATTGTAAATATTACCAGCTATTTGCTGTGCCTATACAGGTTACAAGTCAGGAATGGCCAAATGAAAAGTATAGGGACACAGAGCTATCCTTCCCTCTGTCATGCCACTCTCCCAACATTGAAGTATATTCTTCAACCTGGAAGCTCTTCAAAACTCACTATTCGAGGGTTCTGATAGAATTCATCCATTATTCCCCTTTCTTCGTGAAGGGTCAAGGTTGGGACTCAAAGTTTCAATCTGCTAATCATAGTTTGGACCCAGCCCAAATCATCTCAACACATAAAGACAGGAAAAACTTTTAAGGGTTTTAGGAATGAGGGATAAAGACAAATGGACTATATAATAAATACAAATGAGATTTTAAAATAATTGCACATTATTGTTTCTTCTTTAAAAATATCTTTAAGTAGTTGAACAAAAGTTTCTAGTAAAAAAATAGAGTTTCCATTTAACAAAACCATCTGTGAATGTAATATGTACTGTTTCTTGTTTATAAGATTGTTTCATGTCTCACTTTCTCCACAATGTGAGGCCAGGGTCCTGAGTTTTCTGATCTAGATTTTTTTAGATGACGTTATGTTAGAATGAGAGAGTTATTGAGACTTTTTGAAATTTGAGACATTTCTTGTAACAATAAGGGAAGTAGGACTATAAAGGCTGGGTGGGGATCCTAGGGTGAATGATAGTTACTATTACGTTAATAAAACTGCCTAGGAGGACTGGATTTTTATATGGATTGAATCTAGAAACAGATTTTACGTAACCACTGAAAGAATACAGACTAGCCTTCTTAGTTAACTGAGGGAAATATCTGTGAAAATTTCAGGAGGTCGGATAATTCAATGTGCAGCTGGGTTGGCTGCAAATCAGAAACTTAGCCTGCTTGTCTCCAAGGTTGACTTAATTTCAAAGCAAAGCAAGGCAAAACAAAAGTTTCCATGCAGCTAAGAGGTAATATCAGGATATGGAAAAATGCTTTCCCTTTTCTGGGAAATGATTCTGTCATTCTGTGGGCATCTAGAAAGAAGGCTAAGATATAAAAGCTGTGTATTCAACACAAAATATCTTCTCTATTCCTACTAGATAGCTATGTACACTTGGTGATTCCTTCTACAATTCTATGTTAATATAATATTTTATATTATATTTTTATTTGTATCTTAACCATAAGCATTTTTCATTGTATAAACATGGTTTCAAAAGGTTACAAGAATCATCTTGGGCATCTATATTTTACTTAACGTTTCCTCAATATTTTGACATTAAGGATATTTTCTGTCCCCATATTAAGTGGAAATAGAGAGTAACCTCAGTTAAAACAGCCAGGTGAGCCAGGTACAGTGGCTCATGCCTGTAATCCTAGCTTCTCAGGAGGCTGAGATCTGTCAAGGTTCAATACCAGTCCGGACATAAAAGGATCTGAGATTCTTATCTCCAATTAACCCTTTGAAAATGGGAAGTGGGGCTTGGCACAAGGGTAGGGCAGTAGCCTTGAGCTGACAGCGCCTAGGCTGAGTTCAAACCCCATGACCCACAAAAACAAAAACAAAAATAGCCAGGTTCCAGGCACTGGTGCCTCATGCCTGTATCCTAGCTACGCAGGAGGCTGAGATCTGAGGATCATGGTTCAAAGCCAACCCAGGCGCTAAAGTCCATGAGACTCTTATCTCCAATTAATAACCAGAAAACCAGAAATGGCACAGTGACTCAAGTGGTAGAGCGATAGCCTTGAGCAGAAGAACTCAGGGACAATGCCCAGGACTAGAGTTCAAGCCCCATAATCAGAGAATTTAAAGGAGGAAAAGTTTCCTTTGGCACATTGTGCCAGAGGATTTGGTACTATTCACTTTACCCTGTTGCTTTGGACCTGTAGTGAGGCAAGAATGCATGGCTAAGAAAAAGGGATCAGATTTTGTTTCTTCAGTATTAGAGATTATTTACTGAGACTTAATTCTCAAAAATGGAAATACAGGATCAAGAAATGATAAGTATTATTTTCTTTCTTTTTTATTAGCTTATATTAGTTATGCAGTTACATTTCCATATCACGGCTGTTATTTTCTAGAACAGTAGATTGATTTTAGTCTTGCAGTAAGAACCAATGAGTCTGTCTTACTGTTTGTGGTCTTGCAAACACTTCCCTTTCTCATTGTCCCTGCCCCAGCTCTGGACCACTTCTCTGATTCAGAATATTAGAAAATATTTAGCATCAGGGGCACCAAACTGTGGGATGGAGTTAGTTTTAGTTAAAATGACATTCATTGTTCTTCTTCCTCACTTCCTGTCATTTTTTTTCTCACCTCCTTTCATAGCCCCCTTTTTCCTGTCAGCTTTATCTAATCCCTATGGCACTGATAAAATTAAGTCATGCCATCGTAGTTAGTGGCCATTAAGTTAGTGGCCATCGTAGCTAGAAACATTTCTCCCATGTGTGGTATTTGCATTTTATAAAAGGTTCTTGGAACAGTGTTGAACCCATAGGACTGATGGGAACATTTGAGGCACTGTTGAACCCAGAGATGGTAAGGTCTTGGATTTGAGCTCTCAAGCCATACAAGTCAATATTGTTCCCTATGTAAGCACAGTTTTATGGACAAGGGGAAGCAAAGGCTGGTCTCTGAAGAGCCTCAGTTCCCTCACTGCCAAAGGACCAACTGTTCAGAATAGAAACACACTTTAATGTCTCCCAAAGAAGCTATTAGGGAGAAACTATTGACTGAATTAAATCAATAAGACTGGTCAGAAGCATGTACAGATTCTTTACATAAAATGTAACTTTATGATACCAGGTATGGCTCCTTTTACAGCTTTGTTTTAATCATCTGGTCAAAATTGCTTAAGGCGTGGAGGGCCTTTGCTTACACATCTGTCACCAATGATTTGATTAAGTGGCCTGTGTCTGGGCCAGCAGATCTACAGGGCCTCTGTGACGATGACTGAGGCCCACATTACCACCTTCTGAATTCTTTTTTTTTTTTTTTTTTTTTGCCAGTCCTTGGTCTTGAACTCAGGGTCTGTCCTTGGACACTTTTTGCTCAAGGCTAGTGCTCTACTTCTTGAGTCACAGCACCACTTCTAGCTTCATGCATGCTAGGTGAGCATTCTACCACAAGGTTACACTCCTGGCCCCACCTTCTGAATTCTTGAGTGGCTGAAGATGGGGTTTTTGCTGGGTATCGTCCTTTCAGCAAGGTCAGGTATCCTTTATCACAGACAGTGTTACCAGTCTCTATTTGTGGATTCACACATCCATTTTAATGGATTGAAAAAGCTAAGGAAATAGTTGAGTGCATCTGAGAGGAAGACAAAAGACAACTGGACCCAGCTAATTCTGATGTCGATTTTGCAGCTGGACAAGGATAGATAGAGACAAGTTGTTAGGCAGACCTTGGAGGGTGAGGGATTTCAAGTTCCATTCTAGCTGTAGGTACCCTGAAATAGAAAGAAGGAGAGAAATGGAAACTAATGTCATTAGCTAGACATTAGTTGAGTATTTCCTGGAAAGCATAGGAGGCAAAGGGGAAAGTAGTCTTGACAGGCAATTGTAGGTGCCAGCTGGAGTTGGCCCGATGCCAGCCTTCCCTTCCTCTGGTTCTGGAGTGGTCTTCCTTTGGGATTAATAACCTTATCTGTTCTTTTGCAGGCTAATCCAGCCTGATGATGGCCCCATTGGTCTCTGTGGTATTCAGCCCCCGTGCCCGGCTCTTTGCCTGTTCTCTCAGGCTGGGTACCCAGCAGGCTGGACCCCTCCAGCTGCACACGGGGGCCAGCTGTGCAGCCAAGAACCACTATGAGGTGCTTGTTCTGGGTGGAGGCAGTGGTGGGATCACCATGGCCTCCCGCATGAAGAGGAAAGTGGGTGCAGAGAATGTGGCTATCATTGAACCCAGTGAAGTAAGTGCTCCCTTTTGCATCCATATGTGTGTGGCAGTGGGTGAATGACAGGCTCTGGCCTTAATATCTCCATATCTTCTTAGTGAATAAGAAGCTGCTCATCCGAAAGGATGGGGAGAAAGTGGAGGGAAGGGGGCAGGGAGGAGAGGCAGCAAAAAGAAAGAGGGAGAGAGAAGAGGAAGAGAGAAAGCAAGGAAGAGGAGAGGAAGAGAGGGGGAGAGAAGACTGAGGGAAAGAAGGAAGGAGAGATGAGAGGGAGTTAGAGAAAGGAGAGGAGGAAAGAAGAGAAAAAATAGACCATTTGGGGTTTTTTTTTTGTATTTTCTTCTGTTTTTCTCATCGGGCTGCCATAACAAATGACTACAAACTAGGTGACTCATGTAAAAACTGTGTATTCTGTCACAGTTCTGAAGGATAGAAATTCCACAGGGCCATGCTTCCGCTGAAGGCTGGATGACAGTTTTGGGCAGGGGAATCTGTACCATGCTTTTTCCTGGCTTCTCATGATTGGTGGAAATCTTGCTACTTCTTAGCTTGTAGCAACATCAATCTATCCTCCATCTACACCTTAACATGGTTCTTTCTGTGTCACCATGTCTCCAATGTCCTTCCCATAAAGACATTAGTAATTGGATTCAAGGAGCAATCTATTCAAGTATGACCTCATCTTTGATTACATTTGCAAAGACCCTATTTCCAAATAAGGCCACCTTCACAGGAACTTCATCACACCTTTTTGGGGAGACATGATTCAATGCATGATCTCTTTGCACTGTTACCATCTGGTGCAGAGAGAAACCAATGGATGTCCTTCCATGTTTGTTGCTGTCTGAAGAAGGGTGGTGGCAGGAGTCTCCTGGGATATTGTCAGTGGGCTTGAAAAATTTAAGCAGAAGGGAGCCATAAGTAGATTGTAAGGGAGTACATTTTCTGAAAAACATTGTATGATAAACATTTAAGATTATGTAAAAGCTTTTCAAGGATTGTCTAGATTTCTGGTGAGTTGCCTAATGTTTCCCGAGGAAGGATCTATGTGTGCGTCACTTAAGATCCGCCTCCTCCTCGGAGGAGAACGCAAAGTGGATTGAGTTTTGAGGGGGAGGGTTAAATGAGAAGGATAAGATGTCACCCCAACAGGAATGAGGCTATCCAGGGTCATATGGCAAAGGAGAGACAAGGGGATATTTCCTGTAACCTTCTTTATTTTTCTGGTGCTAGGACTTGAAATTTGGGCCTTGTACATGCATGGCATGCTTCCTACCACCTAGCCACATCTCTTGCCCCTGTCACTTTTTTAAAAGGAGACTTCTTTTCAACTCAAGCATGCCATATGGCTTGAGAGCTGTATCAGGTGCTGTCCTCTCTGGTGCATTTTATGTTGTGGTGAGTTCATATCTGGCTTTCCAGAAGTGCTTCTCTTTATGATTGTCCTAGCTCTTCTGCCTGAAATAGTTTAGCAGACCAGAATCCTGTGAGCCCTACCTATGAAGAAGCTCGTGATGGCAGCCACCTACCCTGCCGTACCCGCTTTAGTGATTGCTAGAGCTAAGATTGATAATCTGTAGCAAATCCACAACTTGTATTTTTGTTCTCCTCTTCCCCTTCCAGATGGACTTGAAGGTGATGTGCTCTCACAGTTGGACACCTTTGTCTCCCTCCTTCATAATCACATCTATCCTTGGTCAAACAATTCGTTTATCTTCTTCACTTCCCTGTCAGTTTTGTCTACTCTGGCTACTCAGTTTGGAGCTCTTTGGGAATATTGAGAGTTCTTGGTCCCTCAGTCCATCCATCCCCTCAGTGGATCCTCAGAAAGCGCTAAACCTACCTACCCTCTCCCCCTAAGCCTAAAAAGTCCACAAGTAACCTAGATCAAGAGCAGAGCATCTGAAACAATAGAATTCCAGAAAATAGTAAAAGTTGGAGTGTGCTTTGAGTTGTTAGGTGGGATCTGGTATATGTTGGCCTGAGGAAGGGAAAGAGGAGTTAATTGCAAGTATCTATAGTCTGTCATGGCTTGGGGAACATATTTCAAAGCAGACATGGTGGAACATGTCTGTAGTCCCAGAGATTCAGGAGGCGAAGACTGGGAGGGCTGTGGTCTGAAGTCAGCCTGTAACCTCCTCCCCCTTAAGAAATAAACTAGGCATAATAGCATCTGTAATTCTGGGAAGGGTATAGGAGGATCATGGTTTGACACCAGCCCAGAGCAAAAAGCAGGAGATCCTATCTGAAAAATAGCTAAGGCAAAAAAGGACCGAGACATGACTTAAGTGGTAGAGTCCTTGCCTAGTACTTAAAAAAAAAGTGTGGCCACAAACTTGCCAGACTTCCTCATCTCCATATACTTCTGAGGAACCTTGTGTAGGCATTGTGACTGTCCAATGTAATAAGAATTCACATCTTGGAGACTTTTCTAAGTGGTGCTTAAGGGCCAAGGATAATTAAGAAAATCTAGATCAGGTCCAAGTTGCAGTAAATAAGCAAATATTTTTGCTTTTCAGAGACATTTCTACCAGCCAATCTGGACACTGGTGGGTGCTGGGGCCAAGCAGTTATCCTTATCAGGTCGCCCCACGGCCAGTGTGATTCCATCTGGTGTGGAGTGGATCAAAGATACAGTGGTTGAGCTGAACCCAGAAAAGAACTGTGTCTACACGGACAACAATAAGGAGGTAAACATGAGGGCCTTTGAATTTTTTTGTTTAATGGAGAGCTTGTATTCATACAACTCTTCTCAAGCTAGATGGCTGCATGGTGATAGATGCTGTGTGTTTGTGCATGTCTATGTGGAGAGAAGTTTAGTACTGTACAAGATGGCAAGGTGGTAAATGGAGAATAGATGGAAGGACCACATGGTAGTGAATTAATAAAGAACAACAATTTATTTGTGTATCCTGTTGGGCTAGTGTAGGATCTTGTATCTGAATGTTTATTGAACAAATACGATTGTTCCATGTTAAAACAAGAGGCACCCCCTTCCTCTTCTTTTCCTTTGAAGTAGCTAGGTTGTTTGTGTTTTTCTTTTTACCTCACATCTATTCTCCTAGAGGAATGGGGTGTTAAGAAGACATACTAGAGTACTTGGGGTTTTGGCATTGCATGGCAGAAGCATGCTGGGCTCAAACTAGGTGGCCCTGTGCCAGAGCTGGGTTTGGGGAGGATTATGGAAAATTCTTGTTGCTAGAGCTTGAGGCTCCTAATTGCTCAGCCCCATTTAGACCATTACAGTGCCTTCTTTCCCCCACATGCCACTACAATGTTGAAAGCTTTTTAGCAACTGCTGTCCATGTATTTTCCTGAGGGGCTGAGGGCAAGATAATGAGACCTCAAGCTCAGAATCTACCTGCCACTTCATGTCCCCTCACCTACAGTGGAGGCCAGAATAGCTGCAGTCAGTTGTACCTTGTTTCACGACCCTGGAGCTTTCTTTACACAAGCTTCTCCCCTCAAATGGAGGCTGCCAGCATTCTCATAGAATTGTTGAATCTGAGAAATGATCTGAAAGGTTTCCCTTCCCCTCCTCAAAGCAAGCATTCTTTTTCTTTTTTTCTTTTTTTTTTTTTCTGTCAGTCCTGGGCTTGAGCTCAGGGCCTGAGCACTGTCCTTGGACTTTCTCAAGGCTAGAGCTCTACCACTTGAGCCTCAGCACCACTTCTGGCTTTTTTTTTTTTTCTATGTATGTGGTGCCAAGGAATCGAACCCGGGTCTTCGTGCATGCTAGGCAAACACTCTACCACTAGGCCAAACTCCCAGCCCAAGCATTCTTTTTCTTTTCTTTTCTTTTCTTTTTTTTTTTTTTTTGCCAGTCCTGTGGCTTGAGCTCAGGGCCTGAGCGTTGTTCTTGGGCTTTCTCAAGGCTAGCACTCTACCACTTGAGCCACAGCACCACTTCTGGCTTTTTCTATGTATGTGGAGTGCTGAGGAATCGAACCCTGGTCTTCATGCATGCTAGGCAAGCACTCTTACCACTAGGCCAAACTCCCAGCCCCCCAAGCATTCTTTTTCTATAGGTACACTTAAGCTTTCCTTGGGTCATGATCTTTCTGAGCACCCTATAAAAACCCTAGGAAAAATGCAGATGTGTACCAACCTTTGCATTTAATTTCAGCAAGTTCAGAGACTTTGAATGATGATGGGGAGTTCAAGATGTTTCAAAGATGTTTCACAGTTCTTGATACAACACTTAAGATTAGGATTTCCCCCTGGTGCAGCAGAACCACAAAGCTAGTAAAGTGTAATTTACTAGGAAAGCAGAATTGCATCACAAGGAGTGAAGTGGGAAGTCCAGGTACAGATTGATTGTGGAGAAAGTGGGATTGTGGCTCAAGTAGTAGGGGTGGTAGGCTTGAGCTGAAGAAGTCAGGGATAGCGCCTAGGCTCAGACAGAGTTCAAGTCCCACGACCCCCTTCCCCGCCAAAAGAATCACAGATTGATGGTGGAAGATGTCAGGGATTGCAGTTGCTAGCCATTGCAGAATAATAGCCCTGATTGCCTTGTGGCTCTTCTCAAATAGTTTGGCCCCTGCAGAGGCTGTCTGGGTGTGGGAGACATGGGCCTGCATGTTTGATTCTCTCTGTTCTTCCCAGTTAAGATAGGGAGGTGCTCCATAAGGACTTAGGTCTGCCCTCTTAATCCAGGCCATTTCCTCATTCCTGCTCATGGTTGCCTAATTGCGTATGCTAACAATTTTTTGGAATCTTTTCCTGTACCCTGTCAAGAGTACTTGCCTTATAGCATTTATTGTCCTTGGCTCTCTAGACTGAACTCATTCATTCATTCATTCATTCTGCAAATATTAAACATCCACTACAGCTAGGGATAGTTTTAGGCATTTGGGATATGTAAGTAAACAAAAGCTGGCAAAACCCTTACTGGCCTAGATTTATATCCTGGAGGATGAGGACAAATAAAAAAATAATAGAAAAATAAGTAAATTATGCAATATGTTAGCATGGATGAGTAGTAATAAAAAAATGATAGCTGAATAAAGGAGGCTTAGGGCCCATGGGTTTTGAGCTTAAAATAGCTTGCTATTTAGACCAGAGCCTTCAGCTAAGAAGTCATCTGCGAATAAATTAACCCCCTTCAAGCTTTAGACATGCAAGTTATATGAAAGTCCTCTCTTTTCTGAGTCTCAATCCTTATAACCCTTTTTCTTGTTCTTTTTTGGGCCTCCAGGCAATTATTGCCCTCAATACCTTTCCTATTCCTTGTTCTGCCCTTACTCTTTGAGAAAATACCTTCTTTCTCATCTGAGGGGAAGCCCTTAAGCTCTTTAAACAGGCTTCTTGGGCTGGGAGTTTGGCCTAGTGGTAGAGTGCTTGCTAGCATTCATGAAGACCCGGGTTCAATTCCTCGGTACAACATACATAGAAAAAAGCTGGAAATGGTGCACTGAGGCTCAAGTGGTAGAGCTCTAACCTTGAGAAAAACCCAAGGACAGTGCTCAGGCCCTGAGCTCAAGCCCAGGACCGGCCAAAAAAAAAAAAAAATTAAACTAAAAAACAGGCTTCTTATGTTCTGTGTAATTTTTCTTTTCAAGTAGACTTGTTCCCTCTTTTCCATCCCTCAACTTTTTCTTACCTTTCATGGTTTCCAGCCCCCTCAGTCCTCTTTTAACTCTCATGGGAAGTCATATGGCTCATTCCTTTCTGTCTCAGCGAGCTGCCTGAAAGAGAAGGCATCTATAGAACAATCTAGAATTCAGCAGGCTGTTCTCGCCTACAATCAAATGCTGCCTCTGAACATTTGCCTTAGCACTGACAGTCAGCATAGGCCTGAGCAGATCTGTTTGCATCTCTGAGTCCTGTCTATGTGATTTATTGTGATGTTAGGCTTCTATTATCTTAGAAGAGTCTGCTGGTCATTTTACCTGAAGGCAGGAAAGAATGAATAGGCATATAAGTATGTACATATAATCTTTTTTTTTTTTCCAGCTTGGGGCCTGAGCACTGTCCTTGGGATTTCTCAAGGCTAGAGCTCTACCACTTAAGCCTCAGCACCACTTCTGGCTTTTGTCTATGTATGTGGTACCAAGGAATCGAACCCGGGTCTTTGTGCATGCTAGGCAAGCACTCTACCACTAGACCAAACTCCTGGCCCTGTATATACAATTTTAATTAAAAAGTTTAATATTGAGAGAGTGTCTTCCCCCTATTGATGGCTAAGAACATCTTTATTTTTCCCAGTGTCTGTAAGACAAGTCTGGGCTAGGAGCTGTTTACATGGCTCATTTCTGGTTCACAGGCCAGGAAGCCTCTCTCACCCCTGGTTCAGCAGAACCTCTGATTCTCAGGGCTTTCCATAGTTGGGTTCACTTGTAATTATCCTTGTTTCATCTTTTGAGAATAAGAGGCACTGAGTAGGTATTGTCCTTGCTGTGACCTGCTTGCTATTGTGAAAGCTCAGAGACCCAGGGAAGTTATAGGGCCTTGTTTTAAGGGAGGAAGTTGGTACAATCTGGTGACTTTCTTCTAGGATTTATTTATTTATTTATGTATGTATGTATTTATTTATTTATTTATTGCCAGTCGTGGGCTTGAGCTGAGGGCCTGAGCACTGTCCTTGGACTTTCTCAAGGCTAGAGCTCTACCACTTGAGCCTCAGCACCACTTCCAGCTTTTTTCTATGTCTGTGGTACCAAGGAATCGAACCTGGGTCTTCATGCATGCTAGGCAAGCACTCTACCATTAGGCCAAACTCCCGCCCTTCTTCTAGGATTTTGGTATGCATTTGTACCTTAGAGACAGATCAGAAATCAGCATATCACATCTTATGTGAGTTGACATCTTGTTTTATCTTGCCCTCCCATTTGTCTGGATCTTTTGGATTTATGATTCTTGTCTTCTACTGAGCAACTTTTTTTTTTTTTTTTTTTTTTTTTTTTTTAGCTGTTATCTATAGATGGCTTTATTTAAGCTCAAGGTTTCAATTCTGTAACATGTCCTTAATCTTTTTTTTTAGACTACAGGAGTTAATCAACATTCTTTAACAAATATTTATTTATTTATTTATTTATTTATTTTTTTGCCAGTCCTGGGCTTGAGCTTAGGGCCTGAGCACTGTCCTTGGACTTTCCTAAGGCTAGAGCTCTACCACTTGAGCCTCAGCACCACTTCCGGCTTTTTTTCTATATGTGGTACCGAGGAATTGAACCCGGGTCTTCATGCATGCTAGGCAAGCACTTTAACCACTAGGCCAAACTCCCAGCCCGTCTTTAACAAATATTTAATTCATTCCATTTTTAGTTTATACTTCCTTATCTTATTCACTAGTTGAAAGATGGAATTCAAATTACAATTGAGAACTGCAATGAGTGTCTCTGTTTGCCCAGATGCAGGAGCCTGTTTGTTTCAAAAGCTCTTTGTACATGCTGGTCCCGCTTCTTCTGGACTTAACTTGGATGTATTCATTCCTCTCTTCTTGCTCTTGTCACACTTGCTTCTTATTTCCTCAAATTCCTCCTAATCCCAGGACATTTATACATGTTTATTCCCACCTCTACCCCTAGTTAACACCTATTCATCTTTAGCTTAGATTCAGCCCTTAAGCCAAATCTTCTTTTAACCCACCAGACTTGTATCAGGTTCTACTGTGTGATCATTTGTATGATTTATATTTGTGCCTGTACTAGGGCTTGAACTCGGGACCCGAGCTCTTATTTTGCTTTTTCAGCCATGGTTGGCACTCTTCTTGAGCCATACCTTTGCTTCTGGATCTTTGCTGATTAATTGGAGATAAGAATATCATAGATTTGTCTGTCCTGGCTGTCAGATCTTAGTTTCTTGGGTAGCTAGGATTGCAGGCATGAGCCATTGGTGCCAGGCTGTGATGATCTGAAAGTATTATCTTTTGTACTAGTGTAGATAAGAACTGTGTCTATCTTGGCATACTTGTCATCTATGTCATCATGTTATACTTGGGACCTAACACATAGAAGATATCCAGGAAGTATTTATGATCAACCATGTCTCAATTTCTTCATTTGTAAACGTAACACCTTACTGGTCTGTTTTGACCATTAAATGATTAGAAACAGGGGGTCCCAAGAAATAGAATTACTGTTTTTAGAAGAATACATATAAAAAGAGACATTGAGTACATGCTATTTGATAGCATAGTTCTTGATTCCTGATTGAAAGTAGGCTTATCATCTCTGATCTCTTGTTGGTGCTCATTTGTTTCCTAGATTACTGACATATCTAGTTAGTAGTTGAGCTTAGAATTTTTGCAAGGAATCATCAGCTTATTTGCTAGGTTCTTAGTGTCAGGATTCCTCTTCACATCCTGTCTAAAGTGAGAGTATTTGACCATATTCAGTTGTCTGTCCAGGTCTGCGCTGATGTCTGCAATTGCTCAAAAGTCTTGTGTCTGAGTGTTTGCATTTCCTAGGGCTTAAGTCATATCTGGCTAGAAAGTTGAACTTGAGACTTTCTTTTTGTAGTATGGACTTTTGCTTTTGGGAGGTTCGTATATTATAGGCATGAACAACTTTGCCAGCGTATCTTGTGGGTTTTGTTTTTGTTGTTGTTCATTTGCTTGTTTGTTTGATTTTGAGATAGTTTCTCATCATTTAGCCTAGGTTGACATTAAACTTTTTTTCCTGATCCTTCTGCTTTAGCCTGTCTCCATTCCCCGAGTGCTGAGATTACAGGTGTGTGTCACCATTCCTTATTTAGTTGATTGTCTTTTAACATTAGAAATTCATTCTCTTACTTGTCAATATAAAAAAGTTTACTGGGCAAATAATCAAAAATTTTTTTGTTACTCTCCATTATAAAAAAGCATAGGCTGGCACCTTAAGTTCTTTTTGGGGGGAGGGGGCAGGTCACATAGTATTTGTGAGCACTGAGATGAGAGGCCACAGAAAATGGGATAGGTTGGCCAATTGGAACATAAATCCCTCCCTGCTTGCCCTGCCCACCACCCTCCTCCCCATGACATGCACATTGAAGTATAGATGCATAGTGGGTGCTGTGGCCACACATTTGGGGCCAAGGTCAGTCCTGGAAGTGTTACTTTTAAAGTCCTACTGTAAAAACATCTTTTTGTGTTGCAGATCTCCTACAAATATCTTATTATCGCTCTTGGAATCCAGCTGGACTATGAGAAGGTACTGTTTGAAGTAGTTCATATGTTATACTGGCCTATTTATGCCAAGATTAGACACTGCATTTGTTGCTATGCATTCATTTTGACAAGAAAGGTTTTCTAAGAAAACCTCTCCTAGCTTTATTTTTCAGTAGTCCTTTTGTTGTAGAAAAAAGGTCTTTTCTAAAAGTCTGTTGGTAGTAACAATGTTTTTTAGCTTTAAACGTGAGTTGGAATTCATCATGTCCATGTAAAACAACAGCCCTTTCTGTGCTAATAGAAAATTTACCTTCCCTGCAATAGACTGAGTTGGTTGTAGTAAAGATAAAGATTTCTTTTATATATTAAATTTATATTATAAATTCTGAAGTAGCTGGCTGGAAGCTTTATCATGTAATTACTGAGTTTGCTAGTAGTAACCAAACACAGTATAAATACTGCCTAGATATGCCTCAGACCTCTTTTCTGTGAGCTTGGACCATATGCTAACTGACAGGGGTAGGTTTCAGGTTTATTTTTCTAAATACAATGGAGCAAGCCAGTAATTGTTACAATGTTCAGAAGTTTGTTGGGAGATAGTAGGTAAGTGGAGCATACAAAGAACAGCACTAACCAGCTTACAGGCTGCAGGAATGTGATCCCAGAAAAGACCTTAGGTGAGATGGCCTGGGAAAGGTCCTTCCTTCCTTCCTTCCTTCCTTCCTTCCTTCCTTCCTTCCTTCCTTCCTTCCCCCCTCCCTCCCCCCCTCCCTCCCCCCTTCCTCCCTCCCTCCCTCCCTCCTTCCTTCCCTCCTTCCTTTGCACTGGATGTGAATTCAGGGTCTTTTACTTGCTAGGCACTTTTCCATTGAGCCATGCCTCCAGCCTTTTTTTCCTCGTCATTTTTGATATATGGTCTGACTTCCTGCCTGGTATGTATCTGTGTTTCAGTATACCTATTTTAATCTTCTCATTGTTAGTTCAGATATCAGGTGTATTCTATCATGTCCAGCTTTTGGTTGAGAAAGGGTTTGGGCCACTTTTCTGCCTGGTTTGGCCATGAACTGCAACCCTCCCAAATCTTAAGTAGCTCCCAATCTTCCCTATCCTCATACCTAGAATTACATGCATGAGTCACTGGTGCCTAGCTGGAGGTCAATTTCTAAGTCTGCATACAGATTTTCTGATTCAGTAAACTGAGGGTGAGGCTTGGCAATCTGCATTTCTAGCAGGTTTCCAAATGGAGCTGTTGTTGGTCTGGTAGCCACAGTTAGAGACCTGGAGGATTAGAAATAACAGATAATTTCTTCTAGTTACAACAGTATTAGGTAGAAAAGTCAGGTTACAAACTTGGTCTGTGCAATTCCAAAGTCCATGCTTTTAATTACCTAACTTTACTGCACTTACCAAGAATTTGATCTTGTACAACCTGGTAGAGAGTAATTTGAGTTTGGTATTATTGGCAATATAAATGAATAGCTCTTGGTCCAGCCTACCTTCTTCCTTCTAAGAAAGGCACATAGTTCTCCTGAATGGAAGTGTTATTGACATCCTGCCTTTATGCTGAAGGTGGGGAGAACTTGATTTGAATCACAGCCTGAAGGCTATGCAGGGGACAGGGAGAGGTCTTTATGGACTGGGCCCATTGAGCAGCTTGACAGTTTACCATAGGTATCATGGCCCTGGCCTAAGAACCCTTATTCTCCTGCCTATTCCAGGAAAAAAATAATAATGTGGGGATATTTGGTAAAAAAAAAAAAGGACTTTAAAGGCATCTATGCTGTTACTTAAAAACAGTTTTCTCTGTACTTGGTTGCAGATTAAAGGCCTTCCTGAAGGTTTTGCGTATCCCAAAATAGGGTCCAATTATTCAGTTAAGACTGTAGAGAAGACCTGGAAAGCTCTGCAGGACTTCAAAGAGGGAAATGCCATCTTTACCTTCCCCAATACCCCCGTGAAGTGTGCTGGAGCCCCCCAGAAGATCATGTATTTAGCAGAAGCCTACTTCAGGAAGGTAAGCTGCCTCTTCAGCATAGCATGAGACAGCATAGATGCTTTTGTTTCTAAATTTTATTATATGCATACATTAGGTGATTGCTTTAATAGAGCTGCTGCCATCAATTTGATGTGTCCTTCTACAGTTCAAAAAATATGTTCACATTCATACTGTAAAAAATTTAAATGTAGGCTGGGAGTTTGGCTTAGTGGTAGAGTGCCTGCCTAGCAAGCCCGAAGGCCTGGGTTTGATTCCTTGGTACCACATATATAGAAAAAATCAGAACTGGCTGGGTGCTGTGACTCACGCCTGTAATCCTAGCCACTCAGGAGGCTGAGATCTGAGGATCAAGTTTCAAAGCCAGCCCTGGGCACAAAAGAACCTGAGACTCTCCAATTAACCTCTAGAGTGGGGCTTGGCTCAAGGGTAGGACGGTAGCCTTGAACTGAAGAGCTCAGGGACAGAGACCTGGTGGAGATCAACAACAACAACAAAAAAGTGTTGACATGGAACTTCAAAGCTCTATGGAAGGAGAGCTTTAGGGCAGCCATCTTACACCAGGCACTTTATGCTCAGCTTTCCCCAAACTGCCTGTGTAAGAGTTATGTCGGCAGCCAAGGTCCACTTGGTGTGAGATTACCCTACCTGCCCTTGCCTAGAGGTGGCATTTTGTCAAATCATTTGACCAGTGAAACTGTTAGAGCTTGAAGGAACCTGTGATTCTGTAAAGGGAGAGAGGGGAGCAGGGATGAGAAAGAAGAACC
Organism: Megascapheus bottae; assembly: GCF_031878675.1. Classification (NCBI taxonomy): domain Eukaryota; kingdom Metazoa; phylum Chordata; class Mammalia; order Rodentia; family Geomyidae; genus Megascapheus; species Megascapheus bottae. The sequence goes on along the minus strand of NC_143533.1, from coordinate 20,296,649 downwards.
GAAGGTTTTTTTTTTTTTTTTTTTTCCAGTCTTGGGGCTTGAACTCAGTGCCTAAGCCCTGTCTGGGCTTTCTCAAGGCTAGAGCTTTACCACTTGAGGCATGGCACCATTTCTGGCTTTTTCTATGTATGTAGTACCAAGTAACTGAACCTGGGCCTCTGTGCATGCTAGGCAGGCACTCTTACCACTAGGCCAAACTCCCTGCTCCTGCAGGATTGTTAAATGGATGATTGTAGCCAGGCAGCTGCCAAGATCTCACTGGAATTCTGTAAATCACAACAGCTCCATTGGGTGGTGATTGAAGAGACAATTCTAGTGATCATTTCTGACTCTGAAAAAGTTTATTCTGGGTTATGGGGGCAGGGGTTTACACAAACATTTTAAGACTTCAAAAAGCAAGCAAGCAAGCAAGCAAGCTAGCTTCTTATGTTGAGATTCAGGCAAGCAAAGCTTAAAAGGAGCGGAATTAAAGGAATGAGTAGAAGACTAGCTGAGCTGTTTCTTCTAAACTGAGAATTATTTTCCCAACTCTTGAATGGCTGAAGAAGAAGGGTCTCTCAGGTGTCATAGGGTCTTAGCATGTGGGAGAATACTAGCCTGTTCCAAACATGAGAACACCAAGGGAACTTTACTCCACCAGTGCCTAGTACTCAATCTGACCAACTCTAGGCCTTCATTAAATATTGATTGAGTGAATGAGTCTATGAATAAACAAGTTTATGAATAACAGTTGGAGTCTTGTCTTTCCCAGCTTAAACTTAGTCTTTACCTTTAGCCTTGACTAAGCAGTGCCTATCTCTACCTCCAAATAAGGAGGCATTGGACTGATTCACACATCACCTTCCCATGGTGGGATACACATCACCCACCACCAGCAATGCAAATTGTTGGTGGCAGGGTCTTCTGGGGGAATGTTTTAATTTGTACCTGGGTTAAAAAGGAGATGTCTGGAGTATTGCTCTGGTGTCAGTTGTTTTCTTCTTTCCTTTTGCTCAGACTGGCAAGCGATCCAAAGCCAATATCATCTTTAACACTTCTCTTGGAGTAATTTTTGGGGTTAAGAAATATGCAGATGCCCTTCAGGAGATCATCCAAGAGAGAAACCTCACTGTTAACTACAAGCAAAACCTCATCGAAGTGCGAGCTGATAAACAAGAAGCTGTTTTTGAGAACCTGGACAAGCCTGGAGAGACACAAGTGATTTCAGTAAGTGTCTCGGTTAAACTGTCTTCCTGAAGGTTCGTCTGCTACACTGGGTTACAGACACTGTGGTACCACTGCTCTATCCATGACTGTTGTTTTCTATCCATGACTGTTGTTTTCTATCCATGACCAGAAAGGCTGGTTACAATGAGTACCTGAGGGCAGTGATCAGGTGAGATGGTGGATCAAAATGTGTAGGGAAGAGCAAGATGGAAGAGATTATGGAATTGGGGATTGAGGGAGATTTACATGCATGTGCCAAGTGAGATTTTGTTCTGTCCTTTGTGTGTGTGTGTGTGTGTGTGTGTGTGTGTGTGTGTGTGTGTGTGTGTGGTGGCTCATGGGGCTTGAACTAGGGCCTGGGCACTGTCCCTGAGCTCTTCAGCTCAAGGCTACCATCCTACCCTTGAGCCAAGCTCCACTTCCCATTTTCTAGAGGTTAATTGGAGATAATAAGAGTCTCAGTTCTTCTTGTGCCCAGGCTGGCTTTGAACCTTGGTCCTCAGATCTCAGCTTCCTGTGTAGCTAGGATTACAGATGTGAGCCACCATGCCTGGCTGTTCTGTTCTTTTGTTTCTACTTTTTGTAGCACTAAATCACTTGAGGTATCCACACACACTTCACAATTTCAGTTATTGTCTAGGGAGTTGAGGAAGGTCTCTTTAAAAGCAGGATCTAATGATTGTCTCAACTTGTGCTTGAGAGCAAGAAACAACACTGTGGCGACTTCAAGAGAAACTTGGGGTATCTTTCACCCGTGGCACAGGGCATTGAATTAGGCTGTCTTTGAACATCTTTCAACAGTGATAAAATGCAGTCCTTGAAAGCAGAGCAAGTACCTTCCTTGGAAAGATCTAGCCTTAGTTGTATGGGGCTGGACCTTTATGTGTCTCTGTTTCTTCTTCCATGAAATGGGAATAGTACTTTTATAGAGGCATCACAATAAAGAACAAAATGCAGGACATCTAGGGAGGAATACTTGTTTACATCATTATGACAATGGTGTTAGCAATGAGAAAGCATCACACCCTCTCATTTTTTTTTTTTTTTGCCAGTCCTGGGCTTTAGCTCAGGGCCTGAGCACTGTCCTTGGACTTTCTCAAGGCTAGAGCTCTACCACTTGAGCCTCAGCACCACTTCCGGCTTTTTTCTATGTATGTGGTACCGAGGAATCGAACCTGGGTCTTCATGCATGCTAGGCAAGCACTTTAACCACTAGGCCAAACTCCCGGCCCCACACCCTCTCATCTTATTCATAAAGCATTTTTTTTTTTGTCAGTCCTGGGCTTCAGCTCAGGGCCTGAGCACTGTCCTTGGACTTTCTCAAGGCTAGAGCTCTACCACTTGAGCCTCAGCACCACTTCCAGCTTTTTTGTATGTATGTGGTACCAAGGAATCGAACCCGGGTCTTTGGGCATGCTAGGCAAGCACTTTAACCACTAGGCCAAACTCCTGGCCCTCATAAAGCATTTTAACAAAGAAATTTTGATGCAAACTGAAGATACAGACTTCTAAACACATTGAATTGAAATATTAAATTTAAAACTATAACTCAAGCTGTGTGTGTAAGAGAGAGAGAGAGAGGGAGTGGGAGAGGGAGAGGGAGAGAGAGGGACTGGCTTTGAACTATGATTCTTAGCTCTCAGCCTCCTGAGGAGCTATGATTACAGGCTCAAGCTCTTTCTCAAATCGATTGCACACATCTTTCCTTTCTTAAATGGACTATTTAAATATCATTAAGACATCACTGATTCAGGACCAGACTTGAAGAAAATATTTGAAAATCATCTTAAACTTAGAGAGGTTGCATAAAAAATAATACGAGTGTGATTATTGTTCTTAATGTACTATTTTATTATTCTTCTCTTTTTTTGCCCTTATGGTTAATCTCATATTATTACTGTATCTGATTTTGTTACCTGGTATATTGTATATGCATTTATTCGTTTATTTGAAATAGGAAAGGGAAGGGAGGAAAACAAGATGATTAAGAGGGGGTGGGAGAAAGGAACAAAACATGAGATAAAACATGAGAAAGGGGTATCAATGTGTGAGAAGGAATGCACCTACTACCTGATGAATGTAACTGTAACCCCTTTATACATTATCCCAACAATTAAAAAAAAGTCACAGAAAAAAATAGTACATTAAAGACTGATTATATCCTAGATTTACATATAGAATGGTATACAATTTGCTTAGCTTTATCATTTGGTCTTTCTATTTATATGCTTTCATGTATGCAGTTTTCCCAAAGATAAATTGTGTGCATCAAACATTGTTCACCTTTAGTCATAATGACTTTGTTGTAAACTTTTTTTTTCTTTCTTCCAGTCCTGGGGCTTGAACTTAGGGCCTGAGCACTGGCCTTGGGTTTTCTCAAGGCTAGTGCTCTACCACTTGAGCCACAGCACCACTTCCGCCTTTTTCTGTGTATGTGGTACTAAGGAATCAAATCCGGGTCTTCATGCACGCTAGGCAAACTCTCTACCACTAGGCCAAACTCCTGGCCTTGTTGTAAATTTTTTAAGATAGGGATATTTTCCTGTATAACCATAGTTATTTATCAGCTCAGATAATGTAGCATAAATAATATTTTAATCTGTTTATATATAATTTTGTTGATTGGTTAAACATTTGTATTATTTCTCCCTCTTCAGTATGGGATATAGTCTACAGTCAACTATTACACTTAATTGTGATATCTCTTTAGCTTTCTTGAATCTGGGATGTTTGTACAGCTTTTCTATTTTATGTGGTACCAAGGAATTGAACCTGGGCCTTTGTGCATGCTAGGCAAGCACTCTACCACTAGGCCAAACTCCCAGCCCTTTGTACAACTTTTCTTTTTCTTCTATCACATTGACATCGGAACTATACAATTCTCCCATCACTCTTTTTTTTTTTTTTTGCAGATAAAAATATTTTTTTATTGTAATTAGTAAAAGGGTTACATGATATTTGCCAGATAGAAGGTGCATTAATTCACATACATTGATACCCTTTCACATGTCTTGGTACCCGTTTCCCTCCCCCCCACACCCCCCACCTCTCCCATCACTCTTTAAAAACACATGAATCTTCTTCATTTTTGAATTGTCTATTTGCTTGTGATTAGTTTTAGGCTATACTTTTAGACTGGACCATTTGCATAAGTAGTTACTCTTTTAGGTGATCATATTTGCATAGATATAATGTTCACTAGCTCATTTTAATGACTTTCATTTTGATCACTAGTCAAGATATGGTTCATTTTCTCCCTTGTTAATAAAAAAGTCCATTGGGGGAGATATTTTAAGACCATATAAACATCCTACTATTTAAAGTCTCTCCCTACACTTATTACCCATTTATGGTTCTTACCCAATCTGTTTTCACTATGGCAGTTGCAAAGTGATTTTTCTATCCCTAGAATTATACCCACATTTACTACCAGGATCTTGGCATTTTGTCAGTAACTCTGCTTTTTTTTTTTTTTTCTTGTTGTTGCTGTTAAATTAATTAGTCACTGGAAAGAACTGATGTATTTAACTTTTTCCCGGTAGTACATCATACCTTAATGCCTTTAATTATGTTGGTACTCAAGTTGTCTCAGATTTGGTTAGTGGGAGCCCATCTGGCTCACATGTTCCTGTGACAGTTGATCATCTTGTGGTTGTATATGGATAGTTATCAGTTTACAAAGGATTTCTTTTTTTTTTTGTTCCTCTATATGAGTCTTAAAAAAATTAATTTCCAGTGTTTCTACCTGCTGGCAAGTTGAGATGTTGGATCATCTTTAGTTTCTTTTAAATTGCAGTTTTTATTTTTTTACTGGCTAGAACACTGGAGAGCTCAACTTGTTAAATTTTATGTAAGGTAGAAATGAATGGGCTGTGAATAAAGGTCCAGAAGATACTTTTTTTTTCTGCCAATCCTGGGGCTTGGACTCAGGGTTGAGCACTGTCCTAGAACTTTCTTAAAGCTAGCACTCTACTACTTGAGCCACAGTACCATTTCTTGCTTTTTCTGTGCATGTGGTACTGAGGAATTGAATCCAGGGCTTCATGCATGGTAGGCCAACACTCTACCACTAGGCCGCCATGCTCCTGGCTTTTAGTATATCTGTCCATCTTTCTTTCCTTTTTTTTTTATTTGTCAGTTGTGGGTCTTGACTTTTGGGCCTGGGTGCTGTCCCAGATCTCTTCAGCTCAAAGCTACCGCTGCCCCTTGAGCCACAGTGTCACTTCCCAGAAGAAAGCAAGTGTGTTAGCTTGAGTGCAGGAAGAAACTATGTGATTTGTTTCCTTTTTCCTTGAGTTCTCAGCTATTTTTCTGGATAGTTGAGATTGTAGGTAGGGACTTAGATTAGTGAAGGCTTATTGTTTTTCTAGAACATCTGAACTATAGAATTTCAAGAAGATATTCTTTGATTTCCACTCTTGAAATTTGAATTTTGAGAAACAATCATCAGAGGCCTTCAAGCAGTGGTTGTCAATCTTTCTATGGTGGAGTCACTTTTAAGGATGATGTGGGAATATTGAAAAGATGTAAATTTGGGTGTTCTTTTGTGTAGTATGAAATGCTTCATGTCACACCACCAATGAGTTCTCCAGACGTCCTCAAGAAGAGTCCTGTGGCTGATGCTGCTGGCTGGGTGGATGTAGACAAAGATACTCTTCAGCACAAGAAATACCCCAATGTGTTTGGGATTGGGGACTGTACCAACCTTCCTACGTCGAAGACAGCTGCTGCTGTAGGTAGGACATCCAGCTTTACTTCCACTTCTTTCAAACTCACATCTTCCCAAGGTACCATCCTATCAGAAACCAAAGTTTGTTAGGAACAACATCCCATTTAATAGAAGACTTTGTGGGATAAACATGACTTTGACCTGCCTGAGGTAGAAGCCACGTTGTCAACAAACCCAGTGTTCCATGAAGATTTTTTAAAAATTGTGTTTTATTGTCGGGATAATGTATAGAGGGGTTACAGTTAGATTTGTCAGGTAGTGGGTACATTACTTCTTGAATCTTGATACCCCTTCTCATGTTTCCCTCTCCCAGTCACCTTGTTTTCCCCCTTCCCTTCCCTGAAGAAATCTTTATTTTTTTATTTTTATAAAGATTTTAGATTTGATTAACATCGATTTTTATATCATATTTCAAATGTCAAGTTTAATCGGGAAATATTCAAGAATAGAATCTCTATATGCAATAACTAGCACATAAACTTAAGAACAAAATTAAAATTAAGCTTAGAGTTTGTATGTCATAGATACATATCTATCTGTATAACATTATGGCTATAGAGTATATATCCCATCATAGATTTTTATGTCTATGTAGTTATATATCAAAGATCATGTCAATGACCTTGAGTACCTGCTCTTGTACCTTGAGTCATTTTTCTTGTACTGTTTGATTTAATATCCACATATCAAGGAGACCATGTGTCTTTTGTTCCTTTGGTCTTGACTTACCTCACTCAACATGATTTACTCTAGTTCCATCCACTTCCCAGGAATGAGATTATTTTGTCTGTTGGCTATGTAGAATTCTATTGTGTATATGTACCACATTTTTTTGTATCCATTCATCTTTAATGGGGCATCTGGGTTGTTTCCATCGCTTGGCTATTCTGAATAGTGCAGCGATGAACATGGCTGTGCAGGTGTCCTTTTCATATATCTTGGGTTATCCTGAAGAATTCTTCTTTTTTTTGCCAGTCCTGGGCGTTGAGCTCAGGGCCTGAGCACTGTCCTTGGGCTTTCTCAAGGCAAGAGCTCTACCACTTGAACCACAGCATCACTTCTGGCTTTTTTCTATATATGTGGTACCGAGGAATCAAACCCAGGTCTTCATGCATACTAGGCACTACCACTTTCCCAAACTCCTGGCCTCCATGAAGAATTCTTTTGAACACTTTTCCCCACCTCCACAATCATACCTGCTTTTTCTGGTTTGGGGGGGGTGGTTTCAGGGCAAGGGAAACCAAAAGAGCACATTTCACTCAGCAATTCTGCTACTTCTCATAATGCCAAGCTTATGTCCCTGTATTTTCCCTTGTGCTAGGCAAGTTTACTGTTAGTCTTAGGCCTGAAACACACACATACACACACACACCAAACAAAACAAAACCAAGGGAAACATTTGCTTTTCCATAGAACACATGCAAGTTGATGGAAGTTTGCAGAGTAGAAAATTGTTCTGTTAAAACAAATACAGTGGAGCGTGGTCTGACTGGTACATGATTAAGATCTCAGTCTGGAAAACAACATTCTTTACCTTGGTGTTCTGCACTAGCAGTGATGGGGAGAATTGCTTTTTAGATTCTGTTCTCTACAGACAGGAATTGTCTTTGGATGCTGTGAAATGTGGACCTTCCTGCTGATGGGTAGTGTTGTGTTTTTGTGAGAATTAGATACGTGCAGAACAAGTTATATTATTTTCACTATTTCAAAATTGAGAGCCTCTCTAGGAAATCAACTGGAGGTAGTTTTCATGTTTTTAAATATTTTTTTTCTTGTGCAGGTCTTGGGGCTTGACCTCAGAGCGTGGTTATTGTCCTGGACCTTTTTGGCTCAAGGCAAGCACTGTACTACAATTTCAGTTCTGGCTTTTTGATAGTGAATTGGATATAAGAGTTTTATAAACTTTCCTATCTAGGCTATCTCTGAATAGCCATCTTCAGACTTCAGCCTCCTGAGTAGCTAAGATTATAGGCATGAGCTGCTGGCACCTGGCTGGTAGTTTTCATTATTAATGGTGATTATCTTCCAACTCATTAATTTCAAAACTCTCAAAGTTTAGGAAAGAAATACTCATATGCCCTCAACAATTAACTAATTGTTAATATCTTGTGATATTTTCTCCATCATTGGAGAGCTATTGCTCTTCAATAGCTCATTGCTGAGCTATTGAATTAAAATAGGGTTAGATATGATGGTTGGTTATGACTCTGGTGTGTGTGTGTGTGTGTGTGTGTGTGTGTGTGTGTGTGTGTGTAGGGCTAGGGATTGAACTCAGGGACTCACACCTGCTAGGCAAGCATTCTACCACCGGAGATATGCATCTACTGGAGCTATGCTTCTAGTTGTTTTTACTCTTAGTTTTCTAGATAGAGTCTCATGTTTTCGCCTGGGCTGAACTGGGTCCTCAGTTTTCTTACTTCCTCTTCTTTTAGAGTACTTGAGATAAGAAGTGTACACCAGGCTTTGAGATAAGGTCTTGCTGTCCTATCCCTAAGCTGACTGCAAACCATGATCCTTCTATCTCAGCCTCCTGATTAGTCTGAAATACAGGCTTCCACCACCATTCCTGGTTTGTGGTCTCTTTTATTCTAGACTAGGTCTTTCATGAAACTGGCACTTTTACGTTAAGAATATTTGTCTTTTATTGTTATTGTTTGTTGAAAGAGGTTTCTCAGGCCATCTTTTAATTCTGAATTTTCTTCCCTCTGTCTCCTGAGTTCTGGAATTATAGGCAATTATCATTATATCTAACTGACATGGGCATTTAAAACTTAAAGTTGTAGGGCCAGGAGTTTGGCCTAGTGGTTAAAGTGCTTGCCTAGCATGCATGAAGACCCGGGTTCGATTCCTTGGCACCACATACATAGAAAACATCCGGAAGTGGTGCTGAGGCTCAAGCCTTGAGAAAGTCCAAGGACAGTGCTCAGGCCCTGAGCTCAAGCCCAGGACTGGCCAAAAAAACCACAAAACTTAAGGTTGTATTATTTTGTAGGTTATTTCACAATTTAGAAATGTCCAGGTGTTTTCTTTCTTTTCAGTCCTGGGGCTTGAACTCAGGATCTGAGCACTGTCCTTGGGCTTTCTCGAGGCTAGAGCTCTACCACATGAGCTACAGTACTACTTCTGGCTTTTTCTATGCCTGTAGTAGTAAGGACTTGAACCCAGGTCTTTGTGCATGCTAGGCAAGCACTCTACTACCAAACTCCCAAACTTCTGGCCCCTGGGTGTTTTCTTATGGCTATTTAAGTTCAATGTTTAGGTTAGTTTTGAAACTGGAAACATACCTCCAATGCAAGCACTTCATGGACTTGTCCTGTTAAATTTATCTTGTTTTTGATAAAGCTAGACATCATTGATGTTCATTGTCTCTTCCTTCTCCCTCCCCCCAGAAGAGGGCACCTTTTCTCTTTGTAATTTACAGTAGTCTGAGATGCAGTACTTTGAGTTTATATTCACTTAATGTAAGCCTATTCTATTTCCGTGGTAGAAATGCCTGTGCTATGAGGCCTGGCTTATCCAACTTTTACTCTATTTCAACAAACAAAACATTTGATTCACTGTTTGAGATAGATAATATTCCTATGATTAAGCAAAAAGTTAGATAAAAAGTCTTGCTGCAAGTCCTACCTTCCGTCTGCATGGTCCCCCAACGATGTTTTCACTAGTCTGTTATATGATTGCCCCAGAATTATGGGATAGTCATCTCTGAGTTTATCTGCATTTGCAACTCATTTTATTTCAAACAATACTGTAGAGAATGTTCTTTGTCATTTCAAAGTGTGGATAGCTATTTACTCATTCTTTTTGGGCGGGGGGGGGGGGTCATGGGGCTTGAACTCTAGGCCTGGGTGCTGTCCCTGAGCGCTTCAGCTCAAGGCTATTGCCCTAACCCAGGAGCCACAGCCCTACTTCCTGTTTTCTAGTGATTAATTGGAGATAAGAGTCTGAGGTTCTTTAGGGCCTGGGCTGGCTTTGAACCTTGATCCTCAGATCTCAGCCTCCTGAGTAGCTAGGATTACAGGCATGAGGTACCGTACCCAGCTTATTTACTCATTCTATAATGTCTAAGTAGCAATTGTTCTAGTTTTTCCCAGACAAATCTGCATTTCTTACTACATTTGTGTTAAGTATTCTTAAGCAGTGCCTATACTTCTCTTCTTGGGTTAACTTGCCTCTCATCTTTTGTGCAGACTACTAAGAAACTGTGAGTGAGATCCTGTCTTGCTGGGTTGAATGCAGCTTTCCTGTAGCTCAGGCCTTTTTCTTTGATTGTCTCTGTGCCAGGATTTTCCCTTAATTGCCCACAGTACAGCCAAGACAGGATGTGGCATTTATCAGAGTTTGACTGAAGGCTTGGGCATAATAGAAGAGGATTATCATACAGGAAAGAAACATGACTCATGTTGGCTTATACACATACACACTTTAAAGCTGGGCATTGATGGTGCTTCCTGGGCTCACAGGCCTGCCTTCTCAGCAGTGGTGCCTTTGGTCAACTCTTTCCTTTTCCATTGACCTTGATGCCCTGAGCAGGGATCTCCTCAGATCCTCTCAGTGCAGATTCCACAGTTTTAAGACCTCAAAGATGGATAAAAATTTCTCCAGAGAAGCATGATCTTTGGAGATGTTACTTTGCCCACAGTAAAGACAATCATTTAGTAGTTGTAAACAGAGCTATCTACCCCTTACTTTTTGGAACTTCATCATTCTAAAAATTAAAAACAAAGCAACAAACCTCATTGCTTTTTTGATTTGAGTGTCAGCCAACTATAGTTTAATCCAAAATGTAGTCTGCTGCTTATTTTTTGCAGCTGACTACAGAATGCTTTCCATAAGTGAATATTCATAATCAGTTTAGTGATAGGGAACTAGTTATCATTCTAAAAACTCTCCTCATTCTAAAATGGTTCCCTTTTTCGATCGAGAACTAGTAAAAACTATATTATAAAATATTGTCATACTTTACATTTTAGCAATAAGATTTTTAATGGATTTTTTTTCTCTTGTTATATAGTATCTTTCATTTTAGACCTCCTGTCCCACAGGCCTAAATAAGTTTTCTTTACAGGAAAAATTTTATGACTCCAATTTTGGGGATTATTCTTTAATGAACACTTTTAGTATAAAAATAACTTATTTCTATCTCTAGAGAAACAAACTGCTTATAGCCTTAAAAAGATAGACTTCACTAATTAAAATTGAATGTAGACTAGGATTAGTTGATATCAGGAATTCTTGCTAATGTTTTTCGATGTGAAAATCCTATTGTGCTTGCATTAGAAACATTCTTCATATATCAGAGATGTGCATGAGGAATATTTGCAGGTGAGTGGTGATGTCTATTCTAAAAAAAATTAAGAACAAGTAGTGCATGTGATGGGATGGTTGAAACAAGAATGACAGTTTGAACATTTTCATAATTAAAAAGGCAGTGTTTCTACTCTCTCCATTGAAAACAAAAAGAAAGTATGTATACAATATGAAAAGATTGATGTGGATACATACATATATCTATCTGGTCAAGCTTCAACCAGAGAAATATCTTAGACAGGCAAGCCAAATGTTGTACCAGATCGGAAAAAATCTAAGGCCTGTCAGCAAACAGGAATGCAGAAATGTCAGGATAGCCATAGGCCACTGGGAACCCAGACTAACAGATGCCAACAGAAAACCAGAAGTGTGTCAAGGTAGGGCCATCTTTGTAGTCCTGTTGGACTACAAATTAAAACCAGCAGAAACATTTATATGGGCCTTTGATAAACTGAAGGATTCCTTTTTTTTTTTTTTTTTTTTTTGCCAGTCCTGGGGCATGAACTCAAGGCCTGGGCACTGTCCTTGAGCTTTTTCAAGGCTAGAGCTCTACCCCTTTGAGTCACAGCACCACTTCCAGCTTCCTTTTCTGTGCATATAGTACCAAGGAATTGAACCCAGGGCTTTGTACGTGCTAGATGAACACTGTACCACTAGGCTACACTCCCAGCACAAAAGATTCATTTTTGGAGTTAGAACTTCGAGTAGTAAGAAGAGTTTTATTCTACTTAAAATCTAAAGGAAGGATGAGGGACTGGAGTCTTCCTTACTTGTTTATGCTAAAGTTGTTTGTAAATCTATTTCCATGGAAAATTTATATATGCTCTTTTTTTCTGACTTTTCCATATCTCTTATAGCTGCCCAGTCAGGAATACTTGACAGAACAATTTCTCAGATTATGAAGAATCAAACACCAATGAAGAAGGTTTGTATGCCTAGTAAGAATTACCGTCTCCTGTGCTTTGTGAAGGTAGTGTTCTCCCACAATTTGGGAAAGAAACTAATTTTACTAGTTATCCAATATGTGGATTTTTATTTTAGCCTTTTGTAACATTTTTTAAAATTTAATTTTATCATCAAGGTGATATACAGGGGTTACAGTTACATATGTAAGATAATGAGTATATTTCTTATCAAATATTGCTGCCCCTGCCCTCATTTTTCTCCCCTTTCCCCCACCCCCCAAGTTATAAAGATATATATATATAACATTTTTTCATAATATAATTTATGCATATTCTTTTGCGTGTATGTGTCCGTATTGGTACTTGAATTCAGGGCCTTGCACTATTCCTTAGATTTTTTGCTTAACACTGGTGCTCTACCAACCAAGACACAACTTCTGGCACTTTTTCTGGTTTATTGGAGATACGTGCTAATATTTCCCTGCCTGTACTGGCTTTGAACAATGATTTTCAAATCCAAGCCTCCTGAGTAGCTAGGAGCTAGGATTATAGAGGTAAGCCACTAGCACTGCCTGGCATAATTTGCTTTTTTAAAAAAATAGTATACAAAGTTAGCATATGCAAAAACGTATGGCTATTCAGAGCAAAGAATAAATTCTGAAGTATCTATATATTACAATTACAAAAGCTACTTCCTAGTTCATTCTTTCTTACAATTCTAGTATGATGGTTACACATCATGTCCACTGGTGACTGGCTACAACCGTGTGATTCTTGCGGAGTTTGACTACAAAGCTCAGCCAATGGAAACCTTTCCCTTTGATCAAGGCAAAGAGCGACTTTCCATGTTCCTTATGAAGGCTGATATGATGCCTTTCCTGTATTGGAATGCGATGCTCAGGTGAGTGTATTACTTGTTGTGGTGGAGAGTGTGCACCTTTTACTGCACTGCACTAAGTTGTGCAGGTGTGATCGTTTCAAGAAGCCTTCCAGCTTCTACCTAAACCAGAACTTGCTAATGTGGTCTGGGGTAAGTTAGTTTAACTCTGTTTCAGTTTCTTATCTGCAAAGTAACATTGCCTGCCTCCTAAGATGGAGGTCTAGTTAACGCATACAGATAATTTTTGGAGACATTTTGGTTCTTACAACTGGAGAGAAACTATGGTCATTTGAGGAGAGACCAGAGATAGTGCTAAACTTGCTACAGTGCACAGGATAGCCCCCAGGATAAAGAATAAAGAAGTATGTAGTCCAGAATGTCAACAGATGGGATTGAAAAGCTCTGACCTCCCTTTAATTCATGAGCAAGTAAAAGCAAGAAGCAATTTAAATATGGTAGATGATACCTACAAGTTTGTGAAGTGATCTGGATTCATGGAGCAAGGCACTGTTTATGCTAGGATTCAAAGCAGGCTGTCATGGATTCTCACTACCTTGCTAGACAGAATCTTTGTGTGCTTCCTGACTTCTCCTTTGCTGGCTGAAGTCACCTAGTCTCTTTTGTCTCCAATAACTGTTCTGTGTTATTTTACAGGGGATATTGGGGAGGACCAGCCTTCCTGCGGAAGTTGTTTCATCTGGGTATGAGTTAAGAATGTTCTTTGGATGGCTTCTGGGCCAGTTACTGATTTACCAAAATGGCACAGAATGACCAAAATGGCCCAAAGGACTCAGAACCTAACACTATAAGGAGTTTCTTGCTGGATATGAGGACCTCAGTACCATTAAACAGCCACTGTATGGGCAGCTCAAGATGGCCTTGACTTTTTGGAAGTAATCGAATGAAATAACAGACTTCTATTTTCCAAATAAAAGATTGTCATTGATTGATTTCTATGAGAAAATTCAATCTTCACCAGTAGGAGCAAAAAGTTAACACACTTAGGAGAAGAGGCAAGTGTTGGTGGATTAACAAACTTGTTATCTACTGTGAGTGTTCAATAGCTAGATATAACTTCACACACATATTTGAGGTTATAACAAAAAAGAACCCCAGAGACAACATTACTCTAAACACGGGGTAGAAACCTTGAACATGACTGCTTAAAAGTTCTGCTTGACACAGCATTGTTGGACTGAGAGTCCAGATGCTGTCTTTAGCTTCCTCCATCCTTTTTGTCTGGAGATGATGGTTTCTCCAAGCCAGTGACAGACACCATGGGGCACCGACGCCCGTTCCTTTTGTGGGATATGGGACTCCTCTACTGAGCAGTTTTTTTTTTTCTTTCATCACTGTTAGTCTGTCAGCACTCTTCTGAATCTGAACCGCTATTCCATCTCCCCTATCCGCCTCCTTCAGTCTGTCCTTCAGGGGTCCTACCTGCATCTGGATCTGCAGGGCTATTTTCTGTCATGGGCATATGTCCCACTAAATCTTTTGTAAATTGGATTTTCTCAGAGAACTTCACATCCAATGACTTGCATTAGAGGAATTCTGATTTTGTGGCATTTGTTCAATTCAGTCTCAACTTAAGTCATCATGATCCAAATTGATTTGAACCAGATATTGCAGGAAGACGTATATTTGAAATTCAGCAGTAAACTCAAAATAATTTGCTCCCGGTCAGCTGATTGTAGATATTTGGTTTCAGTCAACCTGATACCTTACAACTATACATATTTTCTACTTAGAAATGCTACTAAAGTGAAAGGTCTAACAGTCTGTACAATGCCTTGTAACACTCAGAGGTCAAATCCTCTATGTGTTACGGGATGCCTTCATGTTACAGAGCTAAATGTAGAGGAGACAGGAAAGGCTAGTGAGGATGGGGATTTGGAGGCTGGATGACTCCCAGGCTTGGGCAACTGTGTTGAATTGTGGTGTCATCATTGGGAAGGAGCAGGGACGAAAGACAGGGATACTGGACAGGAGGGGAGGCCATTGAAAGGTTAGATTCCCAACCCCTGCCAGTGGCAGAGTGTAGTCATGGCCATCTGATCCAGCGGGGTTTAATCAGAGTTATTCATAAAGGAAAACCATAAAGTGCTTTTGACATAAAAAGTTCTTGATGTGGCTGATGAATATCCAGCTCACAGGCTCACACGGCCGTAAATCTTCCTTCAGTGGGTTTTAGAGAAAACCTTCTAAGAATTGGAAAACATTGGTGATCTCTTTGGCTCAGGGGCCCTGTTGGCAAGCACAGGATGCCAGGATGCCAGAGATGGGTGCAGGGGAGGATAGAGGGAGAAAAGGGAAGGGGAAACAAAGCCGCAGTGAGAATAGTAAACTGGAGGGGAGGTGGTAGGAGGCAGTGGGTAGAGAAGGGAAGAAGAGGGGAGGCCCCTGTGGTGGGCCTTGTTTACAAGATGATACATTACTTGTTCCCTGTACGGAAACCTTGAGATACTTTAGGAAAAGATCATTGGGACCACACCTGCTGAGACCTCTGGTCTCACCAAGTCAGTCAGGACTCTCCATTCCTTCCCAGACTAGGCTCCCCTATTGTTGACTAGAGATCATACTCTGAAACTTGACAAGATTGTGGCAAAAAACTCTCCAGACTCATATCTGAAAAGAGACCCAAGAACAAACCTCAGTTGTAGGCCTAAAATGAGATATTACTTGTACTTCCCTCATTGGTAATATTTAGCTTGCAAATCCATTGTTATATACTACTGTGACACCTAACTAATTAAAGATTGTCATCTAAATAAAGGATGCCTTCTAATAGTTCTTAGGTGCAAAGGCAATATTGTGGTTACTGACTGTGAAAACAACATAGTAATTGTGATGCAACACACACACTGGAGCCTGAGCTCCAGTATGCATGTATTTAGAGATACATGTGGCTCATGCGGGTAATCCTAGCTACTTAGCAGGCTGAGATCTGAGGATCAAGGTTCAAAATGAGCTAGGGCAATACAAAGTTGGAGACTCATCTCCAATTAATCACTAGAAAATGGGAAATGGGGCTGTGGCTCAAGGGTAGGGTGGTAGCCTTGAACTGAAGAGCTCAGGGACAGTGCCCAGGCCAGAGTTCAAGCCCCATGACCCCCCCCTCAAAAAAAAGAGATAGGGTCAGTGTAGAAGTAATTAAGTAATAAAGTTTCAAAGGAGGTTCCTGATCCAGTGATTAATTTTCTTAGTTTTCTTATTGCAAAAGACACCCAGTAGGCTTTCTTTCTCTGCATGTGAGGATGCAGTTAAAAGGGAGTACTTGGCCGAGAGCTGGTGGCTCATGCCTGTAATCCTAGCTACTCAGGAGACTGAGATCAGAGGATCATTGTTCAAAGCCAGCCCAGGCAGGAAAGTCCATGAGACTGTTATCTACAATTAACTACTAGAAAAGTGGCACTGTGGCTCAAAGTGGTAGAGCACTAACCTTGAGTGAAAGAACTCAGGGACAGCACCCAGTTCCTGAGTTCAAGCCCCACAAATGAAATGAAAAAGAGTTGTGTGTGTGTAAGTGTGGATTCTCTGATCTTGGGGTTTTAACATCCATAACTATGAGAAAAATATCTGTTGCTAAAATGTATCAGTCAGCTGTTGCTATGACAAATTACCTGAGAAAATCAACTTATAAAGAGACAATCTTTATTCTGGCTCATGGTTCCATGATCAATTGGCCCCATTACTGTGGGACTGTGGCAAGGCAGCATATTATGGCAGGAATAGATGATGGAGTAAGCTGCTTGCCTCTTAGGAAGCAAAGAGAAAGAAAGGATAGGGCTGAAGTCCCAATATCCCTTTCAAGGGCTCACCCTCAATGATTTATCTTTCTTTTTACTAGGTCCTACCTCTTGAAGGTCCCAACATCTCCCAACAACACCTCGATGACACCAGTCATCAGATCCCATGTCTGCAATATACAGGTCTCTAGGGTCACTTCTAAGCCATAGCATTGACCCATAGAGTTTATAACATTTTGTGCTGCTGTTTGCTATGTCTGGTCCCAGCCTCACACAGCAGGTGGGCTATTCCTACTGCTTTCCTGGAAGTATTCAGCAAACATTCCTCCGACAAAGGAGGAAATAAGTGAGACAGCACATAGGCTCATGCCTACCACCACACACAAATGCATCCAACTACAGAATTTTGTTATTTTGCTTCAGCCTCATATTTTAATTATGAGGCATTTATGGGCCAAGTAGTCACAAGCTGATTAATGCTGATTTCTAATTACTCTTGTAGAGTGAGACATGATGGTTGGGTGATGAGCCAGTAAATAAGATGTAGAGCTTATGTTTTCAGTAGGTGAGATTTGTTTTATATAAGGGCAGTGGTAGAGAACAAAAGAAAGTCAAGGTTAAACATGGTCATTTTGGTTAAAATTCTGAGGTGTTAGAAGCAGAGTAATACCATTTATCACACTGTGATAAAATATATGCTAGTAGTTACAATTGATTGACAAATTTGAGGCACAAACTGGGTTAAGAGCTTTAAATTTCTTTATTTAATCTAGATCTTCATAAGAGTGGACATTTGTGTTTTACAGAGGACTGAAGATGAGAGGAAGTAACTTCTCCAGGTCCTGTGGCTAGAAAAGTGGCAAGGTCAGGCCCTAGCCACATGAGGGCGCACCTCCCTTTTCTATTTGTTCTATAGGCCTGGCTTTTCCTCTGTGGCACATTTGATAAGGAGGAAAAACAACCCCCCCCCAGAATACATTACCTTCTGCCTGTCTCTTCCCAATAAACCTTATTGGTTTATTTCAGGGGACAGAAAGACTTTCTGGTCTGTAGGTAGGATGAACATTTTTCTTCAGGAAAAATTCTGCTTGTTTACTTTTTTTAATTTAAATTTATTTTATTTTTAAAATTTTATTTTCTTGTCAGTCATGTACAGAGGGTTTACAATTACATATTTTAGGTAGCCAGTACATTTTTTGTCAAACGTTGTTACCCACTCCCACATTTTTCTCACCTTTTTCCTCCTCCGTTTACTTTATTTAATTTTTATTTTTTTATTAGAGAATTTATTAATGTTGATTTTTACATCATATTTTAAATGACAAGTATAACAAACAAGTGTTCAAGGAGGGAATCTCTATTTACAATCACTGGGACTTAGTATTTAGAACTTAATCAAAATTAGGCTAAGGGTTTGTATGTCATAGAAACATATTAATTTATGAAATAAAACATTATGTCTATAGAGTCATAGGTTTTTATGTCTATATAGTTATGTTTATATTTCCATTACCATGTCCATAGCTTTGGGTATGCAGTTATTGAGTCCTCGCTCTTGTACTCTTTGGATTTAATAGCCACATATTAAGGATACCATGCGCCTTTTGTTCCTTAGTATTTATTTACTTTTTTGGTGGGTCATGGGGCTTGAACTCTGGGACTGGGTGCTGTCCCTGAGCTCTTCAGCTCAAGGCTACCCTTGAGCTAAGCCCCACTTCCCTTTTCTAGAGGTTAATTGGAGATAAGAGTCTCAGGTCCTTTTGTGCCCTGGCTGGCTTTGAACCTCGATCCTCAGATCTCAGCCTCCTGAGTAGCTAGGATTACAGGCGTGAGCCCCTTCCACTGTGCCCCACTTGTTTACTTATATTTTTAACCTTATGGTTTTTTTTTTTTTTACTTATGTGTAACTTTTACTCATTTTTTAATTTAATTTTTTTGTCAGTCCTGGGGCTTGAACTCAAGGTCTGAGCACTGTCCTTGGGCTTTCTCAAGGCTAGAGCTCTATCCTTTGAGCCATAGCACCATTTCCAGCTTTTTTCTATGTATAATGGTACTAAGGAATCAAACCCAGGTCTTTGTGTGTGCTAGGCAAGCACTCTATCACTAGGCCAAACTCCCGGCCCTCATTAAAAAAAAAAAACAAAAAAACCCAACTATACCTAAGAGCAAAAGTTTACACTCCAGTGATGTTAATCATCAGTACTATAGCAAATGAAACTAGAACGATATGAGAAACCTTTGTGAGCTGGGATTGACAAGCAGTGCTTGTTCACCCATATGAAACTCTCCCACTTACTTAGAGCTGTTTTCAGGCTGATTCTGTGTATTCTCCCTGACCCTCATTACACAAAGGACTTAAGCCTCAATCACTTCTATTGGTTTACTCATGCTGTTCGGATCCCCAGCACTACTGTAGACCTACATTCTCTTTATTATTTTTCCCAGAGTAGTGTTGGCCTTTTCTGGTGATCTCATCTGTGATTGAGTAACTGCTCTAGTTTCTGATTGTCAGTTAATTAAAAGTGATGGCTTTCAAACCTTCATTAAGGCTTTTTGTAACTACTGATGCTCCCCATCAGATTTTAGGTGTCGGAATGGCAAAGACCTCGACTACTTTATGTGCTGAACCCTTTTTATGTATTAGTGTTGGGTCTTGCTGCTGGGTCCCTACATATCTGTGGCCTCCAAACCTGGAGGTACATTCCAATTAGCTGTTTTCAAAATATGGCCTCCATAATCCTCATTTAGAGATTCTGACTAGCTTGGTTTTGATGAATCTGTAGAATGAAAGCAGTGCTCATATCTCCCTTTGGCTTCCCTAACTTATTCTGTAGCTTCATGGAGTAGAGAGGTGGGGGCTCCCTCTGACCCTTTGCTTCGGTCTGTAGTAGGGGCTAAACGTGGACTGCAGCCACATGACCACCTTAATGTGGAGTGGATTAAAAGGATGCCCATCCTTTCAGTCATAGCCTCAGCTATGCCTCCAGGGCCAGAGTGTATGGTTCTGTACCTATATCTATATCTATATCTATATGTATAATTTTGCCTTTTCCCTAAATAGATAAGCCTTTATTTTGATTATTATTCATTTAGTTCTATTCTGAGGACTCAGGGCTATCATTTCATTAGAATAACTGTAAAGGTTAAAATACCAGCAACAATAAGGATAATTACCTATCTCACTGGGATATTCTGGGGATGTAATCAGATGATTGGCTAAAAAGTGTTTTGCCATTCAAAAAGAACCATTGCTATACTGGTGTTTTGCTAAGTACCATTATTATTATTATTATTATTATTATTATTATTATTATTATTATTATTGCTATGCAGACGGTGGGGAGTGGTCAGATCATTTTGTCCTCATATGGGCTTTATCTTTTTATGTTGATGTGGCCAGTCTTTTCACCCTCATCAGAGTGGTAAGACACTGTTCCCCCCTCCATTTTTTTTTTGGTGGGAAGACAACTAACCAGTAATGCAGATAAACCAAATGTCAAGTGCTTTATATGTACCATTGTATGCAATTAAAAATAAAACCTGTTGCATGTAGTCACTATTATTCTTTTTTAATGAGCTATTTTAAGGCAAATTATAGATACAAAGCAGTAATTCTTTTAAACACACCAGTGGCTCTATTTCTGAAAAAAGGCTCTTTTCTAAATAACCACCATACAATCATTCAAATTAAAAAACACCCCACAACATTGGAACATTCATCCAATCTGTAGACCCATGAACTCAGCTCTTGCCAAAATGTTGTATTTGCCTGTTTTGTCCAGAATCCATCCTAACATAGCATATTGTACTTAGTCTAGCCTTTAACCTAAAATCCTTCCTTAGTGTCTTTTTGTCTTGACCGAGGCTGGCTCAAAGAGTTATGGCCTTTTTTTTTTTTTTCCCTGAAGGCTGACGTGGGTTTGCTTGTTGTGTACCCAGGGCCAGATCCAAGCCATGTTTTCTTGGCAAGAACTTTACCAAATTGATTCTGTTCTTTGTGTATCACATTGGGAAACACTTGGTGCTGCCTCTTTTGATATTCATCCTGCCATTTTGTCAGCTCAATTTATCTACTATGAAGTGACTGTTTTTTCCATTGTGATTAATAAATACTTTTTTTTGTCAGTCATGGGGTTTGGACTCTGGTCCTAGGCACTGTCCCTGAGCACTTCAGCTCAAGGCTACCGTCCTACCCCTTGAACCACAGCACCACTTCTGGTTTTCTAGTGATTAATTGGAGAGTCTCACGTGCTTTAGTCCCTGGGCTGGCTTTGAATCCTCAGATCTCAGCCTCTCAAATAGCTAGGATTACAGACCCGGCAATTAAAAAACTTTATGAGGGAAACATTATGGCATTATCCCAGTATCCTGTTCTTCAACAAATATCAGCAATTAGGGACAACTACTTTCATAATGGTGACCAAACTGTGGTTTTCTGTTTCCATCATTCTATCTATATTTATTAGTTGGTATTGGGTGAAAGGAATACCCTTTTTCTTCCTCCTCTCCCCTCCCTCTTCCCCTTCTTTCCTTCCTTTCTTCCTTCCATCCATCCATCCTCTAGAAACTACAGTGTGTCAGGCACTGACCTAGGTAGTGAGAACACAGCAGTGAATGAGGAATGTTCCTCTGCTTATCATAGAGAAGGTAAGCTCATACACACACGTGCGCGCACACAAGTGCACACACACAGATTGGCTGATAAATGTGAGAATGAATAAAGCAGGATAAGGGGAGTGTAATGGAATGGAGTGTAGCTGGTGGTATATCTGTCTCTGCCTGGTGTGTGTATGGATGGGTGTGTGTAGTTTTATATAGGGCCCTTTAGTATTTTTCTACTTCCACAGCTTTGTGCATATAATTGTTTCTATTAGCTGTGACATTGGAGCTTGAACTTGGAGTATGATTGTTCCCTCCTCAGGAAGTCTTCTTTCACTTCTTTCACTCAGAGATCCTTTGCTTCTCTGAGCAGATGGAACTACCGCTTCTTATATTGAAGTGACAACCTATAATGCTTGGCAGTTATCAATGGTAGAAACTTTTAGGGGTAAGAATTCATTTAATCTCTGTGTTCTTTTTTCTCTTTCCATCTCCTTGTATCTTACAGTAGATGACTGGTCAGGGCTTGATAGAGAGAGGAAGAATGCAGCTTTCCATTGTTAGTGTGAGAGGTATCTGTGGGCTCTTCTCAGAACACTTAACTATGATTATACCGTGATCATAAATTTAAGGGATGTAAGGACTAAGGGTTTACTTAACGAATTTCAGAGAAGGCAGATGATCGACTGAGGGCACACACCGTATCTCAATATCGAATGCTCTTCATCATTCTTTCTTTCTTTTTCTTTTTTTTTGGCCAGTCCTGGGGCTTGAACTTAGGGCCCGAACACTGTCCTTGGGCTTTCTCACTGCTAGTGCTCTACCACTAGAGCCACAGCACCACCTACCGCTTTTTTCTATGTATGTGGTACTAAGGAATCGATCCTGGGTTTTCATGCATGCTAGGCAAGCACTCTACCACTAGTTCAAACTCCTGGCCCTCTTCATGGTTATTTCTGACTGGCTTTACTCCCTGGTGACTTCTTAAAACAGTTCATGGGGATAAAACAACATTGTGTTAGAAATCAGTTTTGCCAAAATGAATACTAGGGAGGTGAAATGTGTTGTTGGGAGGTGGGGAGGTCAGTGGGAGGCAGTGGAAGACAAATGGAGAGAGGAAGGATAGGTGAATACAGTTAAAATATTCACTGTAAATAGGTGACAATGAAACCAGGTAACTTGAAACCATGGAATGTGTAGGGCTGGGACAGGTGGGGGGTGAATGATGGAAAGGGTAACATTGATCAAAATATGTTATACTTGGGGCTGAGAGTTTGGAGTGATAGAGTGCTTGCCTAGCATATATGAAGACCTGGGTTCAATTCCTCAGTACCACATACATACAAAAAGCCGGAAATGGTAGTGTGGCTCTAGTGGTAGAGCTCTAGCCTTGGAAAGCCCAAGGACATTGCCCAGGCCCCGTGGTCAAGACCCAGGACTGGCAAAAAAAAAAAAGAGAGAGAGAAAAAATGTGTTGTATTCATAAGCTGATATGATAAAATGAAACCCCTTTGTTTTAAAATATATTTTAATTGTAATTAATAGAAGGGTTACATTATATTTGCCAGGTAGAAGGTGCATTACTTAACAATCATTGCTACCCCTTCTCATGTTTTTGTCCCCATATCCTCCCACCCCCTCCCCTCATCTTGTTTTCCCCCTTCCCTATCCTATTTCAAATAAAGAAATAAACATATATACAAGATATCAGATAACAAGGTAAGATACTGTAACAATATGAGATAACCAAGGGACAACAAAAGAGATGAGAAATAACATAGTACATTAAGAACAACAGTCACACCTTATATGGCTCTTGTTTATATCTTGGAGGTCTTTTCATATAGCCTCATCCTATATGGCCTTATATAACTAGGTTATGAAACCCCTTTGTACAACTACTTAAGGATAATAAAAAGAATGAACCCCCCCACCCACTCCCCAAGAAATCAGTTCTGTTCATCTAAAGCAAAGGAGAAACAAAACAAAGCATAACAAAAACAAACTGACAAGTCATATGTTCAGTCATTGACGCCTTCTCTATAATATTTTTTCCTTCTTCTCTGTCGTATTTTTTCTCCAACGCAATACCTGTCAAATTTAAATACCAAATCAGATGCTTTCTGCCCTTCACAGGTAGCAGAAGGTGTTCTTCCCGGGTTTCTGGGATGAGAGTTATGAGCAGTCGCTCTCACTATGCTGTAGGGGGCGCTGTGTACGCGGCGCTCGGCAAGGCTGTAGCAAATGTCTTCTAAGATTGCTTTTTAGAGAAGAGATGGAGTCTGGCATCTTTTTAGTTAAACTTGATCTATCCCTTCAGCTTTTGTGAAGCAAGTCTGAGAAACAGATTAGCCAATTTCTGACCCTAAACGGAAGGTCATCCATTCTTTGCTCAAATGTAGCATTTCACTGTCGAGTAGATCATGTCCTGGGCTAGGCTTTGGAATTATGCCCATCGGCTGTGAAAATGACCCCAAGGTGTTTTTCTTCTAGCCTTTGCCTGGGTGTCACTTCTGGGTTTTGTACCTGAAAGCATAAACTACATTAGCTTCACTTCACGTTCCTGGCCTGTGGGAGGTGCGGGGTTTGGATAGAAAGTAACTCAGCTTCCTTGTCAGCACATGGTTGCTAGTTGTTTTAGCTGACAAGGCACAATCTCTAAACCCTTTAGAGTGAGCACCCACTTGAGCAAATCTTTACTGCCCCCACCCTATCCCCAAGACATTGGAATTCTTTCTTTGTTAGAAACCATGACTGCCATCAAGGAAAATAGGCTTAACCATACAATTGTATGGTTGTGTATGCAGGTCTTCTCATAACAGTAAATTGGGTCCTAAGCATGTCATTCGTCAGCCAAGTTGCAGAATCTCAAATTCCTTAATTAAAATGGCAAGTTTCAGGTTTCATATAATGAATTTCTGTTTCATTTGTACAGAACTTGAACATGTAAGATTGAAAGAATTGAAGAGCTCCTTAGAACAGTGGGCTAGTTGACCTCCTAGTATATTACCATTCTAATTCCCTAAACACATTCACTAAAGGCATGCCTGACTTGGAGTGTCTCTCATATTTTCTTGCATTGAAGAAAATGAAATGACATTTCCCATCACATTTCTAGAATGAAGTTATTAAAGTTGAATTTATTTTTCCTATTGATTGATTGTAGAGTCTCTCTCTCTCTCTCTCTCTCTCTCTCTCTCTCTCTCTCTCTCTCTCTCTCTCTCTCTCTCTCTCTCTCTCTCTCGTGTGTCTCTCTCCCAGTAGATGGCTCTGTAAGCATTCCTTGAGTTAACACATTTGGTATCTTTTCATGCATGAAAGTGTCAATTTTGCCCTGGCCAGTGGGAAAAATCTTGAGCTGTTTTATTCCATCTCTCTGTCTCACAGGTCAGAATGGTTGAAGAAAATTCTTTTTCTTCCATACCATCACCATCAGTGTCCTCTGCCTCCAAGTCCTTGAGAGATGTGGGGTGTGTGTGTGTGTGTGTGGGTGGGTGAGTGAGTGGGTTATCCACTCTGAATAGTCAGAAGCCCTTTTGGGCCTCAGTTCTTTGCGCTGACTACTGCTGGTAACATCTTTGCCAAATGATAGAAGGAAGGGAAGTTAGCATGGATTGGCAGTATGGTGGTATAGAATGCTTACTCTAATGAGAATAAATCTTGACCTCAAAACTGACTTGGCTTCCATTTGTTTCCATGGTGCTGGGATTGTTATTCAAATTCAGGAGTGGGTGATTGTAGGGACATAACCTCTTAATAGTACTACTTCCTGTGGTCTTCTCTACATAATCCCTCCAAATAGTGGTCCTTTGTTAATTACTGTCATCACTCCCTTTTTATTTATTTACTTATTTTTTGTCGGTCATGGGACTTGAACTCTGGGCCTGGGTGCTGTCCCTGAGCTCTTCAGCTCAAGGCTACTGCCCTACCCCTGGAGGCACAGCACCACTTTCAGTTTTCTAGTGGGTAATTGGAGATAAGAGTTTCACAGTCTTTAGTGCCTGGGCTGGCTTTGAACTGTGATCCTCAGATCTCAGCCTCCTGAGTAGCTAGAATTACAGCATGAGCCACTGGCTAAGGCTATACCTTTAACCTTCAATGCAACTATATTTGGGGACAAGACCTTGAAAAGATAATTAAAGGCAAATGAGGTTATAATGGTAAGGACAGAGATACAAGCGATGTGCACACTTAGAGAAAAGGCCAACAAAGACCCAGAAAGAGGGTGGCCCATCTGAAAGCCCAAAAGAAAAGTCTTAGAAGAAACCACATCTACCAACTTCTGCCAACTTCCAGAACTGTGAGTAATCAATTTCTGTTGAGTTACTCAAAGTCTTCAATATTTTGTTATGACAGCCCTAGAACTAGTGTTCTCTGTAGGCTGAGGATCTTCAAAGTGAATGTGAGTTGTTCATTTTCTCTCCTCTTTTGCTCTATCATCCTTCAAGGAGTGTGTTCTAAATGATGTTGCTAAATGTTGGAGTAGAGAGGCCCAACTGAGCAACACTTCTTATACCAAGCTCCTGATTCAGTTCTTACTACACTGTGATCTGATATCAGTCAGTCACACTCATTCAATCTGGACCTTAGCTTTTGAAAGCAAAAGACTAAAACAGTGAATCATTTGGCTCTGCCTGTTTCTTGGGATGAATCCTCATGTTGACAATAGAGGCCTCATACTTAAATGCCTACATGACTCACTGCAATTGTGGAAGTGAAAAGAGTTGGTCAATTTAATACCTAGGCTCTGACTAAATTCCAACCCTGGTACCAGTGTGTGCAGGTGTGTACCCTCATGCATGCCACCACACGCACGCGTGCGCACACGTGTGCGCGCACACACACACGCACACACACACGCACATACACACACACGCATACACACACACACACGAGTTGGTCCATTGCTTGTAGAATTATACTTTGTATAGGGATATGTGTGCAATTTAAATGAAGAATTCTGTTGTTAAAGACAATTTCTACAAAGCTGGGCACTGGAGACTCATGCCTATAACCCTAGCTACTCAGGGGGCTGAGATCTGAGGATCACAGTTTTAAAGCCAGCCAAAGCATTAAAGCCCATGAGATTCTTATCTCCAATTAACCACCAGAAAACCAGAAGTGGTGCTGTGGCTCAAAGTGGAAGAGTACTATCCTTGAGCTGAAGAGCTGAGGGACAGTGCCCAGTCCCAGAGTTCAAGCGCCACTACTGACCAAGAAAAAAAATAGTTTCTACAAAGAAATGCACACGTTCCAAGTATACAAAGCCCTTGTACCTTGAAATTAGCTTGTTCAGCTAGATCTCTGTGATAGATTTAAGGGCAATAGGCCTCAGTTTAGCTCAGCTCCTTGATCTTCTGGATTCTTTGGGGAAAATCATTTCTGGCTCATGGAAACAGATTTCCACAAAGTAAAATAAGTATTATAGGTCTTTATATATTAATTTGCATTTGAGAAAGTATTTTTGGAAGGCCCTATATATATATATATATATATATATATTCTAAAATCACAGCCTGAAAAACACAGCCTAAAGTGCATTTGTGTTTATTTTTGTCGGTTGTCGGGCTTGAACTCTGTGCTTGAACTCTTCAGCTCAAGGCTACTGCCTTACCTACCCCTGGGTCTGGGTATTGTCCTTGAAGAATTCAGCTCAAGTCTACCCTATCCCTTGAGCCACAGTGCCACTTCTGGCTTTCCAGTGGTTAATTAGAGCAAGAGTCTCATGGTCTTTAGTAGAGCCTGACTGGCTTTGAACCACGATTCTCAGATCTCAGCCTCCCGAGTAGCCAGGATTACAGGCGTGAGCCTGTAATTTTAAATATTGCTACTCCCTGCTCTGTGCAGACAGTGCTAATTGGTTACAGAACTCATTCCTGTAGAACCCAGATGTAGTCCAATAATTCTCAGTACAGGATTCTATATATCGTTACTCACTGGTAGTACTAACGTATAAAATCAGACTACTTTTTTATTTAAAGAATGTATTAACATTGATTTTTATGTCATATTTCAAATGATGACTACTTTTTAAAAATCATTTTTTGCATAATGTGATTTTTGGATTATTTATTTACATCTTTAAATGCTGTGTCACAGAGCTGTGGTAAAGTTGGTAGCTGAGTGGTCAGTAATTCTTGGTCAGTGTGTTCCATATGAAGGTCTTAGTAAGGCTGAGTATTTGAACCACAAATACATCAGTCAGTCAGGCCTTCTAACAAACATCTAACAGACATAACACCCAAAGAGATGATACTGCAGAGAACCACTCGGAGGTGATCCTAATAGGAGCAAGGTCAGGATCAAGGAAGACTAAGAGTGATAACAGGCACCTAAGAACAAGTGGAGTGAGAAGCCACTCCTACCTCTTGATCTGGGTGGGCAACAGTCTTAGGGATTCTGGGAAAAGGAGGGGATCCCCACTAGGAACTGTGGCCCTGGGCCCAGGAATGTAACAATTGCCAGAACAGAGGGAGGGGGAGATCTGGGCCTCTTGAGATCTCATGCTGTATGGTTTTCAAGATAGTAGCACTTTTTAGGTGGTAACTGTCCCCTGAAAGGAAATAAAAATTTCTAGGAATGTTAAGGGATGTGCCTAAAATGTGCAGCCACTTTAGCTGTACCTTAGTGATGGAGCGATCATAGGACCTGCCCAGACTCAACAAGGTGGAGACACATGCTCATGAAAGTTACACAATTAGTTTACTTGACAGAAGAGCAGGTAGGATGGTAGATATTGCCCTGAGGGGGTTTTTCCTGTCTCTGCCAGAAGATGGAAGATGGAACCTTTCTCTCTTTATTAGTTTTGCTAGTGATTTTTAAACCAAGTCATAAAAATATGTAAGAAAAGAAAGGAAGGAAATATTAAGCAGCAAAAGCATAGAACATTAAGAGACTAGTAAAAACATTGAGTCTTAGTAAGAAAAGTGTAAAGAGAAGAAATAGAATACATATAATAAATGAGTAAAAACCTACTATTGAAAAATGTAAAACAAAGAGCTGGATAAAATAAGGTCCAGGATAAAGAAAGAGGAAGAGTGTAACTACTAAAGGAAAGTTGGAAGGTAAACATAGCCAAAACTAAAATCAGACTAAAGTTAAAGAAAGATAAGAAATCTGGAAGCTATGAACGAAGTTTTAAAGCAAACTAAAAGACCAGATTTAATAGTAGATAAGATAATATACAAAATTTAAGATAAAATAATATAAAGTAGCCAGGTAAAAGGTTAAATACATCAAAGTGACAGAGATAAAAGATTAAGAGGATAACAAACCAAATCTGCAGGAAAGAGTGTTAAAAACATAACAGGAGATGGGTTTGAAGCTAGAAGTAGAAGATTAAGGAATTAAGAATGCTCTTTTGAGTGTTAATACTTTGACAAAGAGGATTAAGGGGGAAATACTTTTAAAAGAAAAGAGAAGAAGCTTTGAATTTAGAGGACTAGATAATAAAAAAGAAGTGAATCAGCGGGAATCAAGACAGCAAAACTCTCTGCAACAGTAACTATAACATCAACAAAATTAAAAAAAAAACTGCTGCGTAGAAAAATCCAGGATATTTTCTTCTTAAGCAACTACACAACAGCTATATAAACAATATCTATTACAGATTCTCATTGTGGGTCTGGGTCTACACTAGAGAACCCAGGAGCATTCCTGGCAGGATCAAGAAGGAAGCTTGCATTCCTAGCTTTTACGTTTTTATTTTGCAGCAATGAAATGACATTTTTTTTTTTGCCAGTTCTGGGCCTTGAACTCAGGGTGTGAGCACTGTCTTTCTCAGGCACCACCTCCAGCTTTTTCTGTGTATGGGGTACTGAGGAATGGAACCTGGGCCATATTGCATGCTGGGCAAGCACTCTACCACTAGGCCAAACTCCCAGCCCATGACATTTGTTTTTTAACTCAACCAGCTGGAATTTGGCACAAGCATTGGTCAGCCATACTATGCAAAAAAACAGCAACAGTAAGACCCACATGGGAAAGTAATCTGTTCCCTTGAGACGGAAGGGCAAGATGGTGGAGAGATGGTGAGAGCCCCTGGAGGAAGCAGTGAGAGTTCTGAATATCAGTGTACAGTAGTGGTGGGTAAGCATTGGCACAGTGGATTTAAGAGGTTGAGTGGAGGTGGTAAAGCAGAAAAAGCACATAAGGATATGTGGATCATTTCCCCTGGGTCCTGGAATTGGTGAAAGTAGAAACCGTGAGAAGGAGGAAAGTAGGTTTTGGTTAAGAAGTTGAAGTGGAAGGCGAGAGGACGTAAGGAATGAGAGGTAGAGAGAATCAATATCTTTTGATACAAGTATGGTAGAAGAGAAGGAGATTCAGCCCAGGAAGTGGAAGACTAGAGTGAAATAGGCCTGAAAGGAATTTAAAAAGGGAAACTACAGAACTTGTGGTATGTTGGTCATTGATTGCAGGTCACTGGGAAAAAGGAAGTTGGTGAACGTGTTGGGAGGATAGGATAGGATCATGGAGAGTGCTGAGCGCAGTTTGCTCATTTGCCATTTATGGAAATACAGCTTAACATGACTGCAGGCATCTTGGTTGTGACTGCCCTATTGCCTGCCAGGTAACTGGAGTGCAGTCCAAGCCCCGTCGGGAAATAAAGACATTAAGAGAGTCAGCCAAGTAGGTCTTGTCAGCCACTGATACCCAGGCTGTTTCCTACCTGATGTTTGACATATTAGTCTTTTTGTTTTTCTGAGAGTGCCCAACTACTTTCCAGTTGGCTGTGATTCACCTTTTTCTAGTTTAACATGACTTCTTTCTGCCTCAAAGTGGACAGATTCCCTTATCTTGCTGCCCCAAGATAAGCTCCCATTGGTAAGCCTGGAATATACTTCACTTGGTATAAGCCTAGATTTGTCCACCTATTCCTTTGAGCTCTTGGCATATCCTACCTTTGGTGGTTAGTTTCCATATACTGTTTCTCCTCCCACCCCTCCTTGCCCCCAAACACCATGGGACAATTCAGTGTGTGAATTATCCCATTCTAAGGTTTGGTATAGCAGAAATGAGTCTATATATACTGCATCCAGTAGAAATCCAAAGGCAAGGCTTTTATTGTAGTGTTTAGGGGTCCATGAGTGCTACCAATAGAGGCTGGGAAGTAGTCTCATTAATATAGATGCCTAAGACTTGCTGTTTACAAATACAATTGTAACCAAAGATGAACGGTAAGTATTTAGGATTTATGAGTCATTAGGAAGAATACTGGTTGGAGACTGGACACACAATAGGTATTTACAGAGAGTTGGATTGCTAATACTTATGCCAAAGTACCTTCAATTCCTGGCATATTAAACAATAGACATAAAATACTCCCATGTGTCTGAAAAAAATTGTTTTGGGGCAATAGCTGCTGGCGACTCTTCTGTAGGTAATTACAACACCAATTTTTACACATCTGTTTAGTGGATGGCCTATCAGTGATGCTTAACGATTATGATTTGTTTCTGGTTGGATATGTTCAGTTGTCAGCTATCAAACGTTTAATGTGTGAGGCTGCTGGGAAAGATGAGATTGCAAGAGCTTTTTCAAAGCATGCCCTCCACAGGAATATCTCAGTATCCTCGAGCACCATTCAGCATCCACTCCCGTGAGGGATACAGAATCTGGACCA
Source organism: Megascapheus bottae (assembly GCF_031878675.1). NCBI lineage: Eukaryota > Metazoa > Chordata > Mammalia > Rodentia > Geomyidae > Megascapheus > Megascapheus bottae. The sequence goes on along the minus strand of NC_143533.1, from coordinate 20,265,646 downwards.
TCAATTTGAATACCAATTAAATGGCTTAAAATGTCCTGGTAAATGTATTATCCTAGCTCCAACAAAAAAGCCCTTGGCTACTATGTAAATTTAAATGAACGCAATGACAGATGTGACTGATTGGCTGGCATTCTAGGAGCCTCTGGAGTTACGCAAAAGGAGAGCAAATGACCTCTTTGACCTTGAGCTCTAAGGGACCAGTTATGAGAACCTCTTTTCCTTGGAAAGGAGTTGGAGGAGATCTTTAAAGGCTAGTTAGGCTTGATGTCCCCGCCCCCTTATCTTTTTCTCTTGGTAGCCTAGGAAAGAATAATGGAATAAGTAATATGTTAAAGTTATATAATTGGTATCTATTATAGGTAATACTTGAACTCAAGGCTCTCTTACCTTTCTTACTTTCCTACTTTCTTACTTTCCACCATGCCAGCACTCCCACTCAAGTTCAAGTCTCATATTTTAATGTTTCTTTCCTTGCCCCCTCCCTTACTTCCTCTTCCTTCCTTCCTTTCCTCTCTCCCTTCCTTCCTTCCTCCTTCCATTTCTTCTTTCTCTCTTCCCTCAGGAACTTTTACATAACTTGTATATATTCAAAAGGATGAAAATTTTTTGTTTCCATGTTTGCTCATTCCAAATGTGTGTGTGTGTGTGTGTGTGTGTGTGTGTGTGTGTGTGTGTGTGTGTGTGTTGTAACATGTGCTACTTGGATGAATCAGTGATTCATCAGGGAATACTGCATGTGGAATCAGCCCCATAGAAACAAAAGCCCACCTCCTCTGGCACAGACCCTCTGTACCAGTACATCAACCAGGCCTGAGAAGGGACCTGTACATGGAGAGAGAGTGGGAAGGGATCATTGTTCAGGCCTGAATGCTTTTCTGGTGCAAAGTCTATTGTTCCAAGGCTTCCAAGGCTTAGCAGTCTCAACTCATTACCTCTGTACTTTCCTGTCATCCTTTTCTCTAGCCTAATGGAATTTCTTGTATTAATAAAATAGGGTAGTATAATAAGATGCCACTTTTTTTGGGGGGGGGGTCATGGGGTTTGAACTTGACCTGGGTGCTGTCCCTGAGCTCTTCAGCTCAAGGCTACCACCCTACCCCTTGGCTTGGGCACTGTCCCTGAATTCTTCAGCCAAAGGCTACTGCCCTACCATTGAGCCAACCCCCACTTCCCATTTTCTAGAGATTAATTGGAGATAAGAGTCTCAGGTCCTTTTGTACCCGGGGTGTCTTTGAACCTTGATCCTCAGCTCTCAGCCTCCTGAGTAGCTAAGATTACAGGCGTGAGCCATCACGCCGGCAAGATGCCACTTTTGAGAGTAAGTTATGATGACTATAACTTTCAATCTTCCTTCCCTTTCTTACCCTTCTGCTCTTTCATTCTGAGGGAAGCAAGTTGCCATGTTGAGAGTTGTCCTAATGGAGAGGCCCACGTAGCAAATAACCAAGGGTGGCCTTGGGTCAACAGCTTGTGAGGAGCAGAGGAGCTCACTCTTACAGTCTTCAAGGAGTGGAATCCTGCCAACAACTATATGAGCAATCTTGGAAATAGGTCCTTCTTCATTTGAGTTTTGAGATAATGGCATCCTACTAAGAGATTCCAAGATAGAGGACTCAGACAAACCACTCCTAGAAGTTATGAGACAATACATGTATTTTTTTAAGCTGCTAAAGTTTGAACCATTTGTTATGCAGCAGTAGATAACAAATGCAAACCCAATGCTCACCTTCACTGAAGAGCACTTTTTAGAAGGCATTTGTAGAATGGAATGTTCCAGTTTTCCTCCCCAAGTTAGTGTTTTATAGAACATAGTCTAGGGGAAGGATCTTCTTTGCTACTGGTACAAAAGCATCTTTGGATAGCTTTACTATTTTGTATTTAGCACTCATGAGATAATGGTAGCCTACAACCTTCATAACCTCAGCCATGGCCTTGTGTCACTTGGGTACTGAGGTGATAACATGTTTGCAGATAAGAATTGGAAACACAGTGAGAATAATACCTCTTATACCAAGCCACCAGCAATAGATTACCGTTGCCATTTGTGTATTTTGCAAATCATAGTAAAGGTTTGGAGCACATATAAGTTTTATGTAATAATCCATGCACTTTCACCCAGTCAGCATCATCCCCTTTGCTATCCATGTAGACATCTAGAAGCAGTGCATCTCAGACTTTCCTCTGGCAGTCATGTGAAGAGCAGCTTCAGAGAGGAAAGATGTGCCAGGATCCTTACCTCTGATGGTCAGGGTACTCTTCATAGTGCTTGCATCCAAGAACTGCTTTGGATATTAGCTGTAAGGATATGTATACACCCCCATATATATTTATATATGTCCAGAAGTGTTGAGAATTATGTAACAAGAGGTATCAAGATTTCACCTCCTTTGAGTCAATCTGCTAAGCCAACATTCAATCTCATAGAAGAGGGAGTAGAAAGCTAAGGTCTTGGGAGTTATATGAACTTGAGTTCAAATACTGACATAATCTTTTGCTTGCATGGGAGCTGGGGCATCTCAGTTACATTCCTGAACCTCTGTTTTATCATACACACAATGTACCATTTCATCATCATCATCATCATCATCATCATCATCATCATCACAATAATATCCAACTCCAAGGATTGCTATGATTTGTTTTATTATTATATATGCACTACCTAATCTCTATGGCAAAAAGTCTTGCTATGAATGTCTTATGATCTAGCTTGATATCAAACAAAAACACAGATAACTCAGAGCTAGTAGTTGCTAATAGACTTAAAGGGAAATAAACAAAACCATTACTGCCTTTGGGTGCTTGGGCTGCAGAAGGATAGAATTTTGTGTTGATTTCCTTTCTTAAACTTACAGTTGGGTATGTAGATGTCTGACTATTTTTTGTGACATTAATGTTGATCACTTGGTCAGAGTGGTGTCTCCTAGACTTCCCCTTCATGATGATTTTTGTTTTATTTTGTAATAAGTAAGATTAAGGACATACTTCCATGCTATTTTCTGAGTACTTACTATGTCTAGCCTATTCTAGGCAATTTATGTACTTCATTTAATCTTCATAAACTATGAGGAAGTTTATCATTGTATTCTTCTTCTCTTTCTTCTCTCCTCAAACAAATGAGAAAACAGGGCCAAGATTCCTGCAACATGTAAGCATGATTGTCTTTGATTCTGGAGCCCACATTTGCTACTCATACACTGTCTAGAGCTCTTAGTACCCAAGCAAAGCAACCTCTTACCACAGAGTCTGTGGAGGATATGGAAAAGCCTTAAATACATATTCCTGAGTGAAAGAAAGAGCACGATATGACATTCCAACAGTGTAGAGACAATAAAAAGATTAGATGGTGGCCAGGAGTGAGAAGGAGAGAGGAGTGAAAGGGATACACAGAGCACACTGGTGATTAAGAGCAGGGTGGTGGATACATATCAGATATTTATTCAACACTAGAGGATGTTCAACATCCATGGTGAAGCCTATGGTAAACTCTGGCTATTGGACTATTCGGGTTGGTCAACACATTCAGGTTTATGAGCTGGAATAAATGTACCACTCTGTATTGGAAGAGGTATTGATGTCAGGAGTCCAGGCATATGTGTGGTCAGGGAGCATGTAGGAGATTTCTTTATTTGTACACAACTTCCTGTGAAATTAAGGCTTCTTTCAAAACAACAGCTGCTAGCCCTGCAACAGTGGCACCTATCTGTAATCTTAACTACTTAGGAGACTGACATCTGAAGATTGTAGTTCAAAGCCAGTCCAGGCAGGAAAATTGGTGAGACTTTTACCTCCAGTGAACCACCAAAAAGCTGGCAGTAGAGTTGTGGTTTCAAGTGGTAGAGTGCTATCCTTGAGCATAAAAAGCTGAGGGATAAGGTCCCTGAGTTCAAGCCCTAGGACTGGTACAGAAAAAAAAAAGAGTGGTTTTTCCTTCTTTCTTTCTGTGATCACAAATGCATTATCTTATATTTTCTTTCAAAATGAAGAGTATGTATAACATCAGCTCTATTGAAATCAGTGGTTATTCTAAAGGCAGGAAGGAACTAGGAAAGAAAAGGAAGAAGAAGTTCTGAAGATCAAATTTTAATGTTTCTGGGTTAGAGGTGTGTGTGCGCGTGTGTGCATGTGTGTGTGTGTGTGTGTGTGTGTGTGTGTGTGTGTGCGCGCGTGGCATGCATATGTGTGTACATATGTGTGCCTGTGCAGATTTTCAGAAAGGAATACCAAGGGGAAAAAAACTACTCTTCTTGTGGCCTTCTCTGGCTGGCAACATTTGCATTTTCAATGGCAGGCATGAAGGAATGAGTTACTCTTTGATTCATGCCCTAAGGTAGTCTGGACTGACTGTGGGTACACTGCTACAGAGAGTAAAGGGCTCTTTCTGACCCCATAAACTGCCAGCTGAGCTGAAGCCTGCCCTGAGGCTCGTTCCTGGCTCTTGTCTTCAATTTCCAGGCTAACTAGCTCCACCTGCCACCCACTTGGAAGGTAGTGCTCAGGCCAGCTCCAGTCACTGACTGCTGGGTCAAGGCCGCGATGGTCAAGATGCTCATTCATGCTTGTGGGATAGCCTTGCAGGATGTGACACCAACCATATGCAAACGACAGGCGAGAACCTTGAGGAAAACTGCCTCCCCAGGGATGGACAGACTTTAATCAGGAGGAAAGAAGGTAAAAAGAAAACTTCTCTGGATAGCAAATGGGGTAGTTCATTTGTTTTTCTTTGGGTGCTGGTCCTGGGCTTGATTTCAGGGTGCTATCTCTGAGCCCCCTACCTCTTGCATGGCTCCACTTTTGGCTTTTTGATGACTAATTGGAAATAAGAGTCTCAGGGACCTTTTTGATCAGGCTGGCTTTGTGTGTGTGTGTGTGTGTGTGTGTGTGTGTGTGTGTGTGTGTGTGTGTGTGTGTGTGTGTGTCAGGGACCTTTTTGCTCAGGCTGACTTTGTGTGTGTGTGATGGGGCTTGAACTCAACCTGAGCATTGTGTCTGAGCTCTTCAGCTCAAGGCTACCACCCAACCCTTGAGCCAAGCCCTACTTCTCATTTTCTATAGGTTAATTGGAGATAGGAGTCTCAGGTCCTTTTGTGCTTGGGCTAGCTTTGAACCTTGATCCTCAGATCTCAGCCTCCTGAGTAGCTAGGATTACAGGTCACCGCACCAGGCTGGCTTTGAACCGTGATGTTTAGATTTCAGTCTTCTGAGTAGTTAAGATTACAGGCTTGAACCACCAGTTCCTGGCTTGCAAATTAGATATTTTTAAGTAGGCTGTTAGCTTCTCTTTTGTCCTTGAAGATATTTGGTTAAACTAATGGGCATTGCAAGGGATTTTTCTGTCGTATTGTCTGAAGTTCTACAGGACGAGGCTGAGTGATAGATGGCCCCTGGAGAAGGCCAACTCAGTGCTTTCAGTTGTTTCACAGTGGAATCAGCTGAGTAAATAGGCCTCATAGCAAATAGCTGAGTAAATAGGTCTCCTTTAAAATGATAAAAGCTGAAGTGAAAGAAAAGAAGGGGAAGGAAGAAGAGAAAAAGGAAGAAAGAAAAAGAATCCAGTGATAAGATAGAAAGAAATGTCCATTTTGTAATGGGCTCCACATTTCTCCATCAGGATGACTCAGAGTCAGCTTGGTAATGGGGTGTGTGTGATCAAAGGATATCACATGCACTTGTGAAAATGTCATAATGAAGCCCATTGTGTTGTATAAAATTAGTCTACATTAAAAAAGAGCCAGGTTGATAGTTAGCTCCATGAAGAGGCTATTATACTTTGATAGAAACATTTCTCTATGAGCAAATAAATGAATATACCTAGAGTAGGAAATAGGAATCAGTATTGCTGATAGATTTGTGTTGGTGTTTGAAGAACATGTGCATTTCTCAAAACATGTCCTGCTGGAGAGTTTCTCAGAGATGGAGAGCCAAATCCACTAGTGAAATGTCCTCATAGCTCCTGGCAGGTCATCAGTGTCCACTCACTTGCCTCTTTCCTTCCTGCCTGCTATTTCCTAGTGTACTTGGTTATCAGTAATTGTGAGAGTGAGGCTCAGTGACTTACCCAGGGCCTCTGGTGAGGAGGAGCCAGGTGGAGTGTTCTCTAGGTGGCCTCTCGGGTCCAGCTTTCCAAATGGAGTTAGAGGGCCATGATGTAAGCTGTCTTGCATGATTGGATTTTCTTTCATCAGAAATATCCAGATAACAGCTAAGAGGGTTGTGAAGCTGCCTTTGTGAGGCAGAGGATTTGATAACCAGCTCCACTCAGCACTTCTCCCTTCTCCTCCCTGGGCACTGAGGGCAGTGCGCTGGTGCGCATTGGTCTTGCATCCATGCAGCTAGGTTTGTTGAAATCCAAAAAGCAAAAACCAGGATTGTAGTTTGCAACCAAGAGTGATTTTCTTCTGGTTTTATTTTAATTTCGATTTTTTTTTTGCATCGACGAGCTTATTTTTATTTAGAAATGTTATCACTTCTGTAATTAACCTCACATTAGAAGTGGGATCAGCTCCTGCCTAGATTAATTTGAGCAGGGGAATAGAGAGCTGGGTGAAGGACAGGATTAGCAGCTGGGGAAGTCAAATCCCCGAAAAGCTGTCAATCAGGCTAGATGGATGGGAGCAGAGGGAAAAGACAAATGCCTAGTTATGAGATCTGGGATGCCAGCCCTAGATACTTGGAGTCGGGCAGTAAGGCAAGTGGGGAGTGGGAGGGAGAAATGGGATGGACAGGGGCAGGCAAGACCACAATCCTGGGGAATTTCAGAGGAGACCACCAGTAGCTGTCCTGGCAGGTGGGCAGTGGCCAGGGGGTGGCAGCACCATCATGGCAGTCTCAGCCCATTCAGAACTGGCTGTGTACTAGAGTCTGACTTCATTATTAGCAGTAGATAGGAAAGATGGGATGCTAGTTTTCTAGGTAACTAGCAGAGTGGCCAGGCTGAATCCATCTCCCAGTATAGAAGACATGAAAGCAAAGATTTGGAAGTTGAGCACAGAATGGAACTGGTAGACATACAAGCTTTGTTGTAAGAGAATCGATGCACTGGATCCGAGAGCAAAGGTTGAGCCTGTACACCTTCACTCAGTAGATGTGACTCCCTTGGCTCTTAAGATCTTTTGGTTTCTCTGACCATGGATTAATCCCAGGGCCTGAAGGTGGGCAAAAGGATCCCAGCTGGGAGTTTGTAAAGATGCAGGAGTGGGGAACACTTTAGGTACATCATAACAGTTGTAACACACCTTAGATTTATATATTGTGTGAAGTAAAAAACCTATTGGCTCTCTTTTTCCCAAACAGAATGTGGTTATAAATGATCCTTAAATGAACATCCTTGTGAAGATATTTTAGAATTCATCTAAGTGTGCACTGGTCTTTCAGTGGAAAAAATTTCACAAGGCAAATTGTTTCAAATCAACTAGCTGTCAATATGTAAATCTATATATTGGAGCCACTGGTCAAGCATAAAATACTGCACTAATTTTCAAACAATAGTCCATGGCAAAGACTTGACATACTCAAGCAGATAGAAAAAACTTCTCAGGTAATAATCCTCCTTCACACTTCCAGAGACTTTGGCAGAGACTAACGGTAGTATGATTCACCGTCACTCAAAGTTAAGATCACTGCAGAATTTACCAGGATTCCAGAATGCTTTTTACTGCCAAAAGTTCACTTCCTTTGAGCCAAGAACTCATAAAGCACCTGGCTGATTCATGTGGGTTTGTGGGGCCATGTGATTGTCCTACATTCCCAAAAATGATTCCTTCATTTTCTGATGCGAGTTAGAGACTTCAATACATCTTAGTTATTCCTATATTGCCTTTTTCCCCTCCAAATCTGTTTTTTTTTGTGTGTGTCTTCCCTTCCAGAATCCATGAGAATTCTGTAGATCTTTGGAAACCCAAAGAACAACCCTTTGTTTTACTATGGGAGAAGGACAGGCAAAGGTGGTTTGAGTTCCTCAGTGTATCCCTGAAGCACTGTGTAGATTTAATCTAGTGACTTAGTTCTGCATGTATAATTAATTTTGGAGTATTCTCAGCTTCTAGTAAGCTGTCTGATTTACATGGTTAAAAGCCAGCAGATGTGGGACTGATCTGTTGGCCAATCAGGATTCCTAAGGCCGGACAATACAAGGTCACAAATGAAGATTGGGTCCTGACAAGCCTTGAAGGGAAGTGAAAATAACCAGGTTTTGATTTTTACCTATAGGCACTTCAGGCTGCAAAAAAAATGTCATTTTTAGTTATTTCCTGTGTTTTCCTTCAGAGTCACAATACGTCAGGCTCAGCTAAATGAAGAACTAAATTAAAACTGTCATTTCAGCTCATAAATAACAGATGTCTAGTGCATTTAATTATTTATAGTCTTGAATCTTTCAAAAATGAAAATGACTATACACATTTTTTTAATATAGTTCCTGGTAATTTGCCGCCTGACTGATAAGATTTGCCGATAATCCTGGCTTGCAAACATGAAAAATAAAAGTGAGACTGACTCGTTTATTTCATGAGGCTGCTTCCTGCTCCCTCGTGGCTATGACAAAATTTAAATTAAAGTGAAATCTAATCAAAACAAAATGATGTTCATACCCTTATATTAATCAGTTTTCCAAAATCATGCTGGTAGGTACTTGGTTGCCAGGGATTTCTGACTGCCTGAAAAAAAAAATCAGTATTTTTGTCCTCTTGCAAACAGAAAAGTGGAGCCTCTGCCCCCTGAACATGCTTCTGGGATCATGCTGGCACATTTGGTAGTATAAAGTAAAAGGTGGCCATTGCAATGCTGCAACACTGGGACGTTCCATCCTTTTCTAGTTCAGTGCAAACTCGGTTAGATCTCCATTTCAAATGACTTGATTTCACACTGAAGTGTAATTGGCCAGTGGTAGATTCTGAGAAAGGTTTTCTTTTATTTATTTATTTTTTTCTTAAAGAGAAACAAGGTCTATTAGAATGTCTTGTGTAATTTTTTTTTTGAAGGCATACTTTGGCTTTAGTCTAGTGATGTAATAAATAGTGAATTAATTTAGAGGATGTCATGAAAACCTAGGTTGAATCCTGGTTCTAGCAGTTACAAGCTAGTATTGTGAGAAAATGATACTTAAAATCCGCAGGACTGAGTTTCTTTTTAAATGAACAGAGCCATCCCTGCCTTCCAGGGATATTGTAAAGACTAATGAGCTATGCACAAATACCTGTAGTTAGTAAGTAATTGGACTATTTCTGTAGTCATTATTGTTCAAATGTGTACTTTGGTACCAGGCCACCAGTCCCTACCTGCAGAAGAAGGTTCCTGTACCCAGCTTATTCATAATCATGTGTGAATCTGATGGGTTACTATCATATTTCAGAATTCCTAGTGTACAACTCAGAGGTTATTTGGGATGGCCAAATGCCTTTAGGGACCCCAGGAAAAATCTCAAAAGAATCTGTTGTAGTGCAATGACCACCACTGTTAAAATGGCGCAACTGCTCGTCCTTGACTCTGGATAATTGATGCTGTGGAGAAGTATGGGCCCTATATTGCCACAGCTTTGGATTTTTCAAGTGAAGTCAGAAAACAAGGTATTTATGGGAAAGTTTCCAAATTTTAATGGCAGCAAACTATTCACGCTCAACAAAATAGAACAAAGCTTTTGAGTACTGCTGTTGTGCCACCCAAACAAAGCAAGCCTGTGGGTTCTCACTTCTGACCTATGGATTTAAGATTTCATTGGCCAGAAATCCTAGGTGCCATTTATCTCTCAGAGGTTTTAGACCTCCTAGGAGAAGTTTATAATTTCTCCTTTCGTAGCTATAAAGATTTCCTTCTTTCTCTCCTGGGGCTCATGACATTTTGATATAGCCATTTGGTTGCTGTAGTGATATTCAGATCTATTTCGTGACCATAAAAGTAACTATTGAACTTAAAAAAAAGTCAAGTGATACCCTTAACCTTCATTTTATCCCTAGCTTTCATTCCTTCCCCCCTCCATTGTCCTCCTGTCCCTGATTTTCACTTTTTATACAAGACTTCTCAGAGGTAAGAGGAGTTCAGAGATGAGATAAGAATATAGGGCACAAATCTCAGAGATGAAAGGGCTTGTGTTTTTAATGGCTTAAGTTCAGGCCTTATGGAATATCCCAGTGTTTAAAGAGAATATCTTGCTTGTGGTTTTGAAGAAAGGAGTATTCTTAGTCCCACTTCTTCTTGGCAGAGTTTGTCTCTCAAAGATTGGGAGATTATAAGTTTATGATCTCCTACCCTGCACTTGGGACAGGTAGGTTTCAGAGTCATAATAGTTTGAATTTTGGAAACACAATGTGTATATTACAGATGACTTCTTGCAAGGCCTAGGGCTGCACATCCTAATGCTATTAACACAATAAAACTTCTGTCATGAGATATGAATACTCATCCTAAGTAAGATAAAGAAAAAAACAACATAAGCAGCCACATATTAGTTCAGGTTTGCTTTTGACACAGACTGCAGAGAAGAGTCTGATTTTTTCAGGCCATTTTGGATGTTGGAATTATGGATGAGGGATTTTAAGCCTGTCCAATAAATCATAATTCTGCTGATGCCCAGAGGTGAACTGCTCAGCATGGCTTCATCAGAAAATTCCATTTTGATCTTCTTCTTCTTCTTTTTATTTTTTTTTACTAACCCATGCCTTCTGAGTTACAAAAGGGTATTTTAATTTTCCCTATATTTTAAGGTCTGTGGCTATGTATTTTATAACTGGAAATTTTATATTAATAACTTCACTTCTAATTTTGTAAGATCAGGACATGTCCATGTTGGTGTGTGTGTGTGTGTGTGTGTGTGTGTGTGTATACGTGTGTGTATGTACCCATGGGTATGTATCCTGCTGAAAACTTTAATTTTACTTTTCATGCTTTATCAAAAAATTCTCCAGTGTGAGAAACCTCCACAGGGAGAATTCTCTTCTTGACTACCAGCCTCTTCTTCCTCTTTCCATCCCTGCACCTTCACATGAGTAAACAGACCCCTGTGTTTTTAAACTCTTGTTAGGGTGGACAGCTAGGACTTTTGCTTTCTGGGACTAAGAAGACACCCCTTGAAAGGGAGATGCTGTACGAAAGTCTATGAAGATGAAAGGCTGTGTTGTTGTTTGGATCCTCATGGATGACATCTCCTAGCTCTGTTCACTCTACATCTTCCAAACTCCTCTACTCCACTCAAGATTCTGGGCTCTGCAGATTATTTAGAATGGCAGCAGGCTTTCTAGCACATTGTACCTCATGGAGAAGTTTTGTCAGCAGGAAAGGTTTGTTGAATCTTAGGGAAAATTAGAATTTTGCCAACATATTAAATGTACTTATTTAACATATATAAACGTGTGTGTGTGTGTGTGTGTGTGTGTTTGTGTTTGTATATCTCATCGTTCCCCTACCTCCCGCATCACAAACTCAGCTGTATGCCTGAGAATCTTTTAGCTCTAATGGAGGATTTTGGAGAGAGCAAACTTGAAATGGGAAATACAGGTGTTTTTGGCTGAATTGTTTCTCTTTCTCCAAACTCATATGTTGCATATGAGCCATATCCAAACCCCTGGTAGTTCAGAATGTGATTATATTCAGAAAAAGAGACTTTAAAGAGGCAATTAAGTTAAAATGAGGACATTAAGTAGACTCTAATCCAATTTTACTGGTGTCCTTATATGAAGAGGGAATTAGGGCCACAGCAGAGATAGTAGGAATGCCTATGGGCAGAGACCAGGTGACTCACTAGCAAGCGGTCTTCCCAGGAGAGAAGTCTCAAGGAGAAACCAACCCTGCTAGTTCCTTGATCTTGGGCTTTGAGACTCATTAAATAGGACTATAAGTATTACTAAATTGGAGACTCAAACTGCTTTGGTCCGAAAGGGAGGAATGTTAGATGGTCATGGCCATAGCATCAGGCCACATTGATCTAGCCAAATTACCCATGCTCCCAATGCTTGAGGACAGATTCTGCTTCTCAGGGTAGCAGAGGGGTTGTAAGTTGTAGTTCTGGTGCAGTTTGTCGGAGCGCCTAGGTCTCCTGCCTTTTTTGCACTGAATAGAGAGAACACTTCCAAGGACATAATCATTTCCAGTTGTGTTCACCGGACCACAGCTACCTTTCCCATCCTCATCCCTTCTCCAGAGACATATGGTATATCTGGGAACATTTTTGGTTGTTTACAACTAAAGCCAGGGAAGGAGGTGATACTGGTATTCAGAGATGATACTAGCATCCTACTGCACCAAAGACAGGCACCAGAACAGAAAATGATCAGGCCCTAAGTATCACTAGGGCTGAGTGCTGGATCTGCTGCCTGGTTAGCTCTTGCTAGTGGAAATCTTCCCTCCCCATTTCCTTACCCCCATTTCTTCTACTTTGCTCTAACCTAGATTCATCTCCATTTCTAAGGAACAAATCCTTTTTTTTTTTTTTTTGTCAATTGGTCAGTCGGTCATGGGGATTGAACTCTGGGCCTGGGTGCTGTCCCTAAGCTCTTTAACTCAAGGCTAGCACTCTACCATTTGAGCCACAGCACCACTTCTGGTTTTCTGGTGGTTAATTGGAGATAAGAGTCTCATGCCTGATCTGCCTTTGAATCACAATTCTCAGATCTCAGTCTCCTGGGTAGCTAGGATTATAGGGGTGAGCCACTAGCCCTTAGCTCTAGGGAACAATTTCTATAGAAAGAAACAAGCTATTTTTCCTTATATTTTTATTTTGTGGGTCATGGGGCTTGAACTTGGCCTGGACACTGTCCCTGAGCTCTTCAGCTGAAGGATACCTCCCTACCCTTGAGCCAAGTCCCACTTCCCATTTTCTAGAGGTTGATTGGAGATAAGAGTCTCAGGTCCCTTTGTGCCCAGGCTGGCTTTGAACCTTCATCCTCAGATCTCAGTCTCCTGAGTAGGTAGGATTACAGTCAAGAGCCACCACACCTGGCAAAAAAGCTATTTTTCTGAGAGGAAATTAAGAAATTCAGATGGAAGATTGAAGAGAAAAACAGAGGATTAGAGCTATTTGATTTCATTGCTACTAAATATAGGAAGTAGTTTTTAAAGCATGAAGAGGAAATAAAGGGCATGCATGCAAAGAAGACTGTCATGTGCAAATAAAATACAGTGGGGGCCAAAAATCAGGGAGTGGAAACAGGCTGTAAATAAATGGCATCCATTTTCCAATAAAAAGAGGACAGTGGGTCCCATCAGCCCGAAAAGCATATTGACTTGGCAAACAGATTTCACGTTGACATTTCGCAGCTACCACAGGAACGACAAAGGCAGTAAAATACAAAAAAAAAAAAAATCTGATTCCAGCAGCAGTGGCACTGCTTGAATGATGTTTTTACACCAATGTGGGATTTCACAAGGTAATGTTGGTGAAGAGGCTGCCCTTTTCCAAACTTCCATGGAAATATTTTCCATCATTTTGACATTTCATTTAAAAATGAAATATCGATGGTATTAAAAATTCATGTTCATGACAGGCATTATTTGTTTGACTTTGAAATATGCAGTGAACACAGTGTTAATGAACAGTGAGGAAGTGTCCGCGCGCTGTGCGTGCATATTCATGTACCACTTCTGACTTCAGAAGAAAACAATTGCAGAATCAAAGAGGGCTGACCTTTTACGGTTCTAAAACCTGTGCACATGTGGTTATGAATAATTGAATATAGAATACTGAAAAAAGACCCTTTTTGGGGGGTGGGTAGTTCACGTGAAAGCAAAATGCCACGACTTTATCCTAGAAACATGAACCTCAATTATGTTTGAATTTGCATGGATTATATGAATATCTCACTTGAAACATTACTGAGATGCAATCACATTAATTCACAGGACTTCCAGCGTGCCATCTGTGTTTTTCTGTGGTTTCTCCCTTTTACAGTCCTCAGGTGGGGTAGATGCAGCTTCCTACCATGGAATTTTCTGTTCTCTTTCCATTTCTGAACTCAAGGAGAAAATCTTTTTTCCTGAACTGGGAGACACATGTCCTGCACTCTGCTGGGTCAGGTGCCTATTACCAGAGGAAAAAGAGAGAAAAGAGGATCAGAAATGATGAGAACAAAGGATAGGAAGGCAAGCACAGTTCCTTATTTAGTGAGATCAGGGATCTTACTACTACTTTCTTTTATTCAGGAAACATAAGTAATTATTATTACTTTTTACAACTAGGCAACTGTTACATTCTTCAAATTTTTTCTATCACGTGAAATCTGTGATTATATCCCAGGTTTCTCAGTGATTTGTTCTTTTTGTTTTTGGTCATGGGGCTGGAACTTAGGGCCTGGCACTGTCTGTCCCCCCACCCTGAGTTCTTTTGCTCCAGGGTAATATTCCACCACTTTGAGCTTCAGTGCCACTTCTGGTTTTCTGGTGGTTAATTGGAGATAAGAAGCTCACATACTTGGGGCTGGGAGTTTGGCCTAGTGATAGAATGCTTGCCTAGCATGCACAATGACCCGGGTTCGATTCCTCGGTACCACATACATAGAAAAAAAGCCAGAAGTGGTACTGTGGCTCAAGTGGTAGAGGTCTAGCCTTGAGAAAGCCCAAGTACAGTGCTCAGGCTCTGAGCTCAAGCCCAGGACCGGCAACAAAACAAAACAAAAAAACCTCACAGACTTTCCTGCCAAGGCTGGCTTCAAACCAAGTATATTTCAGCCTCCTGAGTAGCTAGGATTACAGGCGTGAGCCACCAGTGCCTGGGCATAAATTAGTTTTTATGTATTACATAAGAGCTCCATTTGTTTACAGATCTTCTCAGAATACCTGCCATGATCCAAACACAAAGGAGAGATCGGTTCCAGGCTAGGATAACTTCATTGTCTAGTAGAGGAAGACAAGTCAGAAGCTAGAAGTAATAACAATGCTGGCAGGAAAGGGTGGGTTGGGGCAGTTGTTTGAAGGAGTGGTGAGACTCTGCCTGGCAGAAAACAGCAGGTGTGAGGGCCCTGGGAGAGCAGCCTTTCTATGATGAGCTCCCAGAGGTCATGAGGAAAACAACAGTAGGGAAACATGGAGAGAAATGGATCGTCAGGGATAAAGCAGAGTGAGATTCAGATTCTGGATTCTGGCATTGACTCTATAGCTTGTTAGGAACAGAGAGCTGGCAAGATTTGCCCTATTTGGGGTTCCTGTGTATGCAGATTGGGGTAGGGTAGGGACTTAAAGACATAGGGATTGAATAAGATGACCTGAAAGTCTATATTTGAATACTCGTCAATCTCTGGTTATGTTCATGCTTGCCCGTAAATGACAATGACTCAATACCAATGCATTGTTTTCCAGCTCCATAAGGTTTCCTTTTCGAGTTAAACATGTCTCATCTGCAATGGCCCTAGAAAATAAGTTCTATGAAAACAGAGACTCTGTCCTTATTTATCATTGGCTTGGGAGAGTTAGGGAGTAAAGTAGATACTTAGTTCATAAGACTGGAGGAGTAAATAATAGTTATTAAAAATCGGCAACTTTGGACTGGAAATGTGGCTTTGTGGTAAAGTGCTTGACTAGCATGCATGAAGCCCTTGGTTCAATTCCTGGGTACCACATGCACAGAAAAGGCTGCAAGTGGCACTGTGGCTTAAGTGGTAGAGTGCTATACTTGAGCAAAAGAAGATCCGGGACAGTGCCCAGGCCCTGAGTTCAAGCTCCAGGACTGGCAAAACAAAATCAGCAACTTGCCTGTCAATGAACATAATGTCAAAAGAGCATGGGGCACAATGCTGGGAACCCCTACGAAGAGAACAGCAGGACCAGTGGGTCAGCGTGTCAATGGGTGGTCATGTGAGTGAGGTTTTTCACCTTTGACTTAGCTTTTCTGTCATGTATATCCAGTCATCTTTTATATTGGCACCTTTAACATACCTTATTT
The DNA here is from genome assembly GCF_031878675.1 of Megascapheus bottae. Lineage (NCBI taxonomy): Eukaryota > Metazoa > Chordata > Mammalia > Rodentia > Geomyidae > Megascapheus > Megascapheus bottae. Next base: position 20,249,784 of record NC_143533.1, on the reverse strand, counting down.
TTTCAAAAAATAATGATTTTTCCAATAGGGACAATTAAGAAAAAAAGGCTGCCCCACCCCCACCAACCAGAAGGGTGGATAGGATATGTGGTTCACAGTAAGAACTGGTCTTTACAGACCCCAGTAATTCAGATAAAGCCCAATTTCTTCCTTCTTGTCCTGCCATTCTTTTCCTATTGAGTTCCTGTGTTAGGAACACACTCTCATTCTTCCTTATTTCCCTAGCATTTGATTCCTTTCTGCTCTGCAACCTCATGAGGCTTTCACCTAGTCTGATTTGACATAGTATTTTTTTTTTTTAATAGTTGGTAGCAAGGATGACAACATGGAGATTTTCAGAAGAAAGAAAAAAAACTGCCCACCTTTCAAAAAAGGGGCAATGCTTTTTATTCTATAGATTAGGAAGATGGCTGGTAAGGAGAACTACCCTAGAGTCCTGCAGTGATTAGTCTGAGCACATTCAAAGCAGGACAGATAATTTGAGGCAGGTTCACAGACCCCTCACAAAGGTTTGCGTGTGATGTAGGGGAAATCAGAAGGGATGGCAAAAAACCCTACGAGCTATGAGCAGTGGGTTTAGTTAAACTTCTTCTGTAAAGGACAAAGGCAAGAGATAATTAGCAGAATCCAGACTCAGGGAAGGATGGGTAGAGAGGACCTCATACAGGAGACCAGACTTTAGATGGAATGAGACAGACATTCCTTTGTGACACCACCAGGGGAAACCTGAAAGAATGAACATTTTTATTTTTTTCCTCTTCCTTCATTTGTTTATAGGACTTCCCATGCAACAGACTCCTGGAAGCCAGAAGCAAGGAATTCTATCCACACTCCATGCATACCGACCTCCTGGCATCCAACAGAGTCAAAAAGGTGGACAGGGATCCCACACTCATCAGCCTGAGGTGAGTAAGACACTGTCTACATGCTATTCATTCCTAAATAGGAAAGAATATAAATCTGTGTCACCCGGCCCCTTGCCAGCTATTTGATCACTTGACCACAAGGATTTCTTCTTAGAGATAAAAATTGGGGGTATACAACATTTACCCATTGATTATTCCTGTGCATTCTTAATATGGACCAGGTGACATTGACAGCTGTGTAATTGATTCTCCTGACCGTTAAATATGAGAATTTGTGTCCTCACCACAACTGCAAGGTGGTTTTTGATTCAGAGCAAATGATTATGTGCTCTAGCTGCATGCATCAGCATGCTGATTATGTGAAATCTCCCAAGGAATTATAGTCAATGCCAATCATTGCATAAGTGAAGGTCAAATTTTACATCTTCTATTGGTGTCATCAGCATTTTTGGGATAAATCTTTGAAGCACACAAATTAATATTGGGATACATGTCAGCGAAGGGATCTGTGAGAAATTAAATGCCTGTGGACTACCTGAGACAAGAGTGTGGGAAATAAAGTCCCCACACACAGAAGTATTTTGTTTAAACTACAAGAACTATGAGCAGTCAGCTTTTTACAAGTGCCAAATGCGGCACAGATATTCAAGTTAGTCAGAAATACTACTTCCAAATTTTTAATCTTCAGTTAGTGAGCAGCTGTGGCAAAAGACTTGCATGCATTTATGTTTCTCTCTCTCGCTCTCTTTCTCTCTCTCTTTCACACACACACATTCTGTTGGTACTTCATTTAGATTTATAGCTGGGGTGCATCTGTACGGGTAATATGTATAGTTTGGTAATATGAAGTTTGGTAATTCTAGATTATGACAGCCCTGGTTCAAATCTTGGTGGCAAAGCCTTAGTTTCACACCTCTATATAATAGGAATAACAGTATTCTATTTACCACATAAAGTTTGTATCTGGTAGCTTTTGTTACAGTAATGCTATGCCACAACCACAAAAGCTCAGGAATGTAGAACAGCAAGTTACTCACGGGTACAGGAATTTGGCTTTTGATCATGTGGTTCTGCTGATCAGGACTGGGGCTTGATCATTTCACCAGGTTTTAATGGGCAGTTGGTTAATCTAGAGGGCCTCATGTGGGATGACAAGTTACACCCCATGTGTCTTCCATCCTCTAGTAGGCTAGCTCTAGCATTGTCTTGTGGTGAATAGCTGACAGCAAGGACAGCTAGAAGAAACATGGAAGTACTGTTCAAAAGCTTCTGATTGCTTCATAGTTGGAACTGGTCTATTGGCAAAAGTAAACCAGATGGTTGGATCCTCACATCAGGGAGAGGGCAGTAAAATACATGTGCAAAGAATATGGATGTAAGCACATGAAGAATGGGGGCAGTTCATGTAGCCAATCACTGCAGGATAGTTCAAATGAAATCACGTTTAGCAAGTATTTAGCACATGGTAATCATTTAGAAAATGGTAGCAATGATCATATTATTCCCTATTTACATCACAACTAGAATTATTGCCGTTTTCATATTTATAGCTGCTCTTGGTGGTGCTACTTTATGAGCTTATAGAAATCCTTGCTTTAAAAAAGAAGAAAGCGATTTGGGTTGTAAGCTCACCTATGAAACACCTCTTAATATACCCTTGCCATGTTATGTGCTAGAGAAGAGTGTTCACTGCAGAGCCAAAAGGCTCTGGTTAGATAATTACTTTGCTTTCTGTTCTTTGGCCTAGTATATTTATTTTCCCTCAGTCTTCTTGGCTATAAAAACGCAGATAATTGTATTCATCCTGCTGGGTTTTTGTGATGCTTAAATTTAAAAAATGCCTTTGGTATCTCTCTTAATGTTTGTCACACACAGTAAATGTTCAGTAAGTGGTAGCTGTTATTTATGACTTTAGTACTCTGTTTGTTGAGAGATTAGAAAAGACAATTACCAAAACTCTGCTATCTAAAGATAGTAACTATTATGGATTTTTAAATTATAATTTTGTACGCATATATGTATAAAATTAGGATTAGATTACTTATCTAAAAAATCTTAATCCTCACTTAATATTAACATGACAATAATTTCTTTATCCATTCATCTGCTGAGGGACACTAAGATACTTGACTATTGTGAGAAAGCATTAATGAAAATGAACTTCAGATACTTGAACTATGTTTTGATTTTGTTTCTTTTGTATATGTAAATGTACATATATATGTGTATATGTGCATTTGTGTATAATTTCTGGATTGCATAGTGGTTCCATGTTTAATTTTATGAAGGACCTCTGTACTATTTTATATAATGTCTATATCAAGTAATATTTCCATCAGTGATACACAAGAGGTACCTTATCTACTTCATAACTGATATCTGTTATTTTGTGTGTGTGTGAATATCCATCCTATCTGGTGTAAATTGATATCCCATTGGGTTTGATTTGCATTTTCCTGATTACTAATGTTGAACAGTTTTAATGTACTTATTGTCCATTTTTATGTATTCGTTGGGAAAAAATGTCTTTTCAGGTTCTTTGCCTGGACATTTTTTTTTTTTTTGCCAGTCCTGGAGTTTCAACTCAGGGACTAAGCACTGTCCTTGAACTTTCCTCAAAGCCAACACTCCACCACCTGAGCCACAACACCACTTTGTGCTTTTTTCAATGTATGTGGTACCAAGGAATCAAACCCATGATTTCATGCATGGTAGGCAAGCACTCTAGAACTAGGCCAAACTCCTGGCCGCTAAGCTCATTTTTTAAAGTTAAATTTCTGGCATAAAATTTTGAGTTAAGGATTAATTTTCTTTTCACAGGTCATGGGGCTTGAACTCTGGGCCTGGTTACTGTCCCTGAGCTCTTCAGCTCAAAGCTAGCACTCTACCTACCTCTTTGAGCCACAGTACCCATGTCCAAGGGTTAATTATTTAAAAAACCTTTTCTTGTCAAGATGCTAAATACAGAGAAAAGTGTGACGTACATAACCTACAGATGGGCAAATTATCATCAGCACTCATGTTGTCAGCATCCAACACAAGACTTAGAAAAGAACCAGGCCCCAGAAACTCTCTTCTAAGTCATTAACCCTACTTACTCTCCAGAGTAGACCACTGTCTAGACTTAATATATTTAGATTGCCTATTTTTGAATTTCATATAAATGAGTTCATATTTGTATTGTTTTGTTGCTGGTTACTTTCTGTCAGCATTCTCTTTGCAATAGTCAACCATATTGTTTAATATAGAATGAGCACATTCATTCGTGATGCATATGATTTTATTCTATCAATATAGAATTCCTTACTATTGCTGGATAATTTAGGTCATTATCATTTGGCCCTCCAGGGTAATGATGGTATTTGCATCATAAGTGTATATGCCTGTTTCTATAGAGTATATACATAGTAGTAGAATTCCAGAATTATAAGGTCTGTGTAGATTTATCTTTAGTTAACTAGATTCCAAGATGATTGCTCTAATTGTTGCTTCTATATGCAGTATATAACAAATCTTGTTGATTCCATATTCTTTAGCACTTGATATTAAAAACTGAGCTATTTTGGAGAGAGCATTATGGTTTTACTTTGTATTTTGCCAATAACAATGATGCTGCAACTGAACACCATGTCACTATGTGAGCCACTTGAGTACATCTTGTGATATACTTGCTCAAGCCTCTTGTTCATTTTTCTCATGATTATCTGACTTTAAGAAATTGGTTTGTAGGAGATCTTTTATATTCTGGAGAAAGTCTTTTGTTGAAAAATGTGTTGCAAAATATTTTTCCGCACTTCAGTTTACTGTTACATTCTCTTCCAAGTGTCTTTGGTGGACATAAGTTCATCATTCCCCTGCCTTCCCTATCATGCAGTATTTGTGTGTGTGTGTGTGTGTGTGTGTGTGTGTGTGTGTGTGTGTGTGTGTGTGTGTGTTTGTATGTATGTGTTTTAATACAGCATGTCTTATCAGAGAAATATTTTCCTGACTTGGATAATGTCTTATTAAGTTCTGGATGCTATAACCAAATACTATAGATGGGTGGCTTTTGCCAACATTTCTAGAGTCAGGAAATCCGTGATTAGGGTGCTACATCTGAGTTCTGGTGAGTACTGTCTTCTGGGTTTTAGTCTGCTGATTCTCTTTGTGTCCTCTCATGGAGGTGAAGCCATAGTGATCAACTAATATGGTAGTAGTACTTAATATGGTATTAATCTTATTCATGAGGGATCCATCCTGATGATCTTATATCTCCTGAAGGTCACAGCAACTAATGGATCATGTGAAATTATAATTTTATTATATGAAGTATGGTTGTCTACACTCTGTTGTTTGCATTTCTTCTATTTTGTTTATCCATTTATCAATGATAGAAGTATATGCTGTTTCCACCTTATATTTAGGATGAACAATGCTGATATGAACATTTTTGTGTAAATAAATTTGAGTACCCAATTCTTTAGATTATGCAGTCAGATGTTGAATTGCTGGATCATGTAATAGATCTGTGTAACTGCTGACTTGTTCTTCACAGTGCTGTGTGGTTTTGCTTTTCTATTAGCAATTTAAGAGGGTCTTGATTTACATACATTTTATTTATTTTTTTATTTTTATTTTTTTTTACCAGTCCTGGGCTTGAGCTCAGGGCTTGAGCACTGTCCTTGGACTTTCTCAAGGTTAGAGCTCTACCACTTGAGCCTCAGCACCACTTCCGGCTTTTTTCTACGTATGTGGTACCAAGGAATCGAACCCGGGTCTTCGTGCATGCTAGGCAAGCACTTTAACCACTAGGCCAAACTCCCAGCTTGATTGACATACATTTTAATAAAAACTAGAGTTTTGGGGTTTTTTTGCTAGTCTTGGGCCTTGAACTTAGGGCCTGAGCACTGTCCTTGGGATTTCTCAAGGCTAGAGCTCTACTACTTGAACCACAGCACCATTTCTGGCTTTTTCTATGCATGTGATACCGAGGAATTGAACCTGGCTCTTCATGCACGCTAGCCAAGCACTCTACAACTAGGTCAGATTTCCAATGAAAACTTTTTTTTATTATTATTATAATCATCCCAATGGGTATGAAATATATCTCATTTTGTCTTTTTTAAATAATTTTTTTATTGTGATTAATAGAAGGGTTACATTATATTCACCAGATGAAGGTGCATAACTTCACAAACATTGATACCCTTTCTTATGACATGGTCCCCATTTCCCTCCCCCCCCCTGCTTATCTTGATTTTCCCCCTTCCCTATCCAATTTCAAATAACCAATTAAGCACATATAAAATATATCAGATAACATGGTGAAAAATTGTAACAATATGTGATAACCAAGGGATGGCAAAAGAGATGAGAGATAACATAGTACATTAAGGACAACAGTCACTCATTATATGGCTTGTGTTTCCTTATCCTGGACGTCCTTACATTTAGTGTTGTACTATTTGGCCTATGTCTCTAGATTTTGTTCTATTGTAAATCCCTGCTAGGAGAGCCCAAGGTTTCTACTGATTATGACAAATGAGGGAGACTATTGGGCCTATGTTCTTTTGAGTCTGTCTTACTTCACTTAATGTGATTTTTTCTAAGTCTCCATTTCCTAACAAATGGGGCGATGTCATTCTTTCTGACAGCAGCATAGAATTCCATTGTGTACAAATACCACATCTTGTTGATCCACTCATCAACTGAGGGATATCTAGGTTGGTTCCATATCTTTGCTATGGTAAGTAGTGCTGCAATGAACATTGTTGTCCTAGACAATTGGGTAAATGCCAAGTAGTGGAATTGCTGGGTCAAAGAGGAGCTCTATGTTTAGTCTTTTGAGGAACTGCCATACTGTTTTCCATAGTGGTTGAACGAGTTTGCACTCTCACCAGCAGTGTAGTAGTGATCCCCCCTGGCCACATCCCCTCCAGCATCTGTTATTATTAGTTTTCTTGATCATGGCCATTTTAACTGGAGTGAGGTGGAATCTTAGAGTTGTTTTGATTTACATTTTTTTTTCTTGTTCTAAGGCTTGGTTCTGGGCTTAGGTGTTGTCCCCAAGCTCCTTTTGTACGAGGTTAGCACTCTACCACTTGAGCCACAGTACCACTGCTGGCTTTTTCTATGATTTAATTGGATATAAGAGACTTACAGACTTTCCTGCCTAGGCTGGCTTTGAACCTTGGTCTTCAGATCTCAGTCTCTTGAGTGGTTAGAATTACAGGCATGAGCCAGGGCACCTAGCTGCTCTTTTTTTTTTCTATGGTTTTATTGGAATTTGAACTCAGGGTCTCATGCTGCCTGGCTGACACTCTACCTCTTACATCATACTTCCAGCCCTGTTTTTTGTTAGTTAATTAGATAGGGAGTATGATATACTTTTCTGCCTGGGCTCATTTGAACTGTCGTCTTATGTATTGATTTGCATTTCTTTAATTAGTATTGATGTTAAGCATGAATGCTAATAATTAATACTTGTATTTGTTGATAATTTGTGTGTCTTCTTTTGAGAAATGTCTATTGCCTTATGCTCACTTTAAAACTGGTATTTTTTTTTTTCATTTTGGTTGTTTGGGTTGTGAATCTCTTTATATGTTCTAGGCTTACAATTCTTTTTTTTACATTTTTGTAGGCAACCTTTTCACTTTTAAAATGTTTGGATGCACCAAGTATTGACTTTAATAAATCTAGCTTTTCTATTTTGCTTATTATGGCTTTGTGTCATATTTAAATATCTGTTACTGAATTCAAGATCATCCTCCTGTTTTTCTCAATAAGTTTCATAGTTTTAGCCCATACCATTTAAAGCTTTATATTTAAACTATTGATTAATTTCTGTGTGAGCTTGGGGACCAACTTTATTCTTTTGCCCATAGGTCCAATCATTCCAGTGGGCCATGAATGGTTTTATTTGGTAGGATATGAAGTCCCTTTTTTGATATGTCTTTCTTAAAAGAGATCCTCTTTTAGTTGAGAAAACTGAATGCTCTTACGGAGGTGAAATAACAGAAACGATAGTTAACTATCCCATCAGTACAGCCTAACAAGCACAAGGCCTTGAGTTCAGCCGCAATGCCACCAAAAATAAGACAAAATAAAACATTCTACAGGTCTACTGTCTGAAGTTTGGATGGGAACCTAGCCACCTGCATTCAAAAACAATAACAAATGCCAGGCATTGGTGGCTCACACTTGTAATCCTAGCTACTCAGGAGGCTGAGATCTGAAGATTATGATTCAAAGCCAACCCTGGGCAAGAAAGTCCCTGAGACTCTTATTTCCAATTAACCACTAGAAAACCGGAAGTGGCAGTATGGCTTAAGGGGTAGAGTGCTAGCTTTGAGCTGAGGAGCTCAGGGACAGCACCCAGGCCCAGAGTTCAAGCTCCACAGCTGACCAAAAACAACTGCAAAAAAACACCTTTGTACTATCATTCCAGTGCACAACTAGATTTGGAAATATCTACATTCTAGTTTGCTTTTTGAATATTATAAGTTTATTAAGATCTATCTCAGTGAACAGTATTTACCAAATTATTTTTTGTCGGTAGTGGGGCTTGAACTCTGGGCCTGGGTACTGTCCTTGAGCTCCTCAGCTCAAAGCTAGTGCTCTACCCCTTAAGCCACAGAGCCACTTCCAGTTTTCTGGTGGTTAATTGGAAATAAGAGTGTCATGGACTTTCATGCCCTGGCTGGCTTTGAACCACCATCCTCACATCTCAGCCTCCTAAGTAGCTAGGATTACAGGCATGAGCCACTGGCCCGGCTTTACCCAAATTATTTACTAATTACTATGAGTAGTTTTATTTTCAAAGTGAGAAAGCTCTTCTTATTTATCTTAATAACCTCAGCAGCACCTAGCAGGTATTAAAAAGCTATCAGTTGCTGGACGTCAGTGACTCATGCCTGTAATCCTAGCTATTCAGGAGGCTAAGATCTGAGGATCACAGTTCAAAGCCAACCCGGGCACAAAGGGACCTGAGACTCTTATCTACAAATAACCACCAGAAAACCAGAAGCAGCACTGTGGCTCAACGTGGTAGAGGGATAGCCTTGAGCTAAAGAGCTCAGGGACAGTACCCAGGTCCAAAGTTCAAACCCCATGACTGACCAAAAAAAAAAAAATACCACTAGTCACAAAAAAATGGAGGGACAAAGGTTGAACAAATACAACAACTAAAACATTATCTTGAAAATAAACTATACAAGTTGTGGGTGAGGATGGGAGGGAAAGACTGGGAGAGAGTGAAGAAGACGTGATGTTATCCAAAAGAAATGTACTCTTCACTTAAACTGTAATGCCTCTGTACATCACCCTTATAATAATGATGATGTTAATAAATTTAAAAAGAAATAAAATAACAATTAGCAACTGAAGCTCATAAGAAGTCATTGAAGGGGATGGATGGATGGCCCAGTTGGTAGTACACTAGCCAATGAGCAAGAGCATCTGGTTCAGCGTTCTAGTGCCAGTCTTGGATCTGAAAAAAAAAAAAAAAAGGTCATTGGTGTGTTAGCTACTATACAGATTAGTTATACGAGGTTAACATGTTTTATTTATCCTCACATTAGGACTTTTATTTCTTAGCCCTTTTTGTTTGCTACCCCAATATTTTATTTCTTGTGTAAAATTGAATGACAGCATAAGAACCCAGAAGACAATCATCTTGGTATGGTTGGCTGGTTGGTTATCTTAGCCAAGGAGGATTAGTAAAGTCACATGTCTGGATTCTCAGACCTAAGCTCT